>NC_069500.1:273881840-274481840 GCF_027579735.1 Bombina bombina | reverse complement strand
CTACTATCCCCATGGAGCTCGGATTTATCAGAGGTCCATTAACCCCTCAAGAAAAGTTGAGACGTAAAGCTAACGATCTCTGCATGTACTGCGGGGGGTTGGACCACTCCGTCAGAGATTGTAACCAACTTCTGCGCAGGAATGGTAAGCTACCAATAATACAAACTTGTTTGTCAGCCAAACAAACGCTTACTAATCATTGTTCCCTTCCAATTCTGTTACAGTGGGAACACCACCGAATAGAATCGCAAGCAATCCTTGACTCTGGGGCTAGTCACAACTATATTGACCAACACTTTGTTCAAAAAAATAAAATACCACTTGTTAAAAAGTTAAATCCCAGTGTCCTCCGTTTTGTAGATGGTAACGAAATAACCTCAGGTCCTATACATCATCACACTATACCCTTACTAGTCACTACACAGACACATCACTCTGAATTTGTCTCTTTTGATGTCATTCCATCACCACAGTTCCCTGTTATTTTAGGTATTCAATGGCTAAAGAAACATGATCCTGATATTACTTGGTCCTCATCAACAGTACGATTTAAATCCCAGTACTGTACAGATACCTGTTTATTCCATGAAAATTTACTATTAATACACCCTGATACTGTACCAAAAGAATATTGGTCCTACTCAGATGTCTTTGACAAAAAAGAATCTGAGACGTTGCCCCCTCATAGGGTCTATGATTGTCCGATAGATCTACTGCCAGGAGTAGATATTCCCTATGGACATATTTTCCCTCTTTCAGAACCTGAGTTAATACACCTTAAAACTTATCTAAAAGAAAACCTCCAGAAAGGTTTTATGCGTCCCTCAACATCACCTGCAGGGGCAGGGATATTCTTTGTGACCAACAAAGACCATTCCCTTAGGCCTATAATTGACTATAGGGAATTAAACAAGCGTACCATAAAGAATCGGTACCCATTACCATTAATTCCCCAACTCATAGATAGGTTAAGAAGCGCAACTTACTACACAAAATTAGATCTTAGAGGTGCATATAATCTGGTACGGATAAAGTCAGGACATGAATAGTTGACTGCTTTTCGAACAAGATATGGCCTATATGAGTACACTGTTATGCCATTTGGTCTCTGTAATGCTCCCGCAACTTTCCAGTATTTCATAAACGATATCTTCAGGGATTTGTTAGACCTTTTCGTGATCATATACTTAGATGACATTCTTATATATTCCTCCACTATCAAGGAACATATAAAACATGTTAAGATCATTCTATCCAGACTCAGGGATAATTCTTTGTATGTTAAGCTAGAGAAATGCATCTTCCACACTCAACATATTAAATTTCTTGGTTATGAAATCTCCCCAGAGGGTATTCAAATGGAAAACAACAAGGTCACCGCCATTTTAGACTGGCCAACCCCTAAAACAAAGAGAGATGTACAACGTTTCATGGGGTTTGCTAATTTCTACAGGAAATTTATAAAGAATTTTGCACAATTGACTAGACCTCTTACTAATCTCACTAAATCTGTTGGACGTTTCTCCTGGGATAAAAGTACACAGCAAGTTTTTGACTACCTAAAAACAGCATTCACCACAGCTCCCATCTTGCGTTATCCAAATCCTGACTTACAATATGTATTGGAGGTGGATGCTTCTAATTATGCTCTTGGTGCAATTCTTTCCCAGAGATTAACGCCCATGGATCCTCTACATCCTGTCGCATTCTACTCCAGAATTCTGAGTCCCCCTGAGATAAACTATCCCATAGGTGACAAACAATTATTGGCAATCAAGGCCTCCTTGGAACACTGGAGACATCTACTCGAGGGTACAAAAATTCCAGTGTTGATTTATACTGATCACAAAAATCTGGAATACTTAAAAACCAACAGAACCCTTAGTGCCCGTCAAGTACGCTGGAATTTATTTTTGTCCAGATTCAACTTTCTCATTACTTATAGACCTGCACAAAAAAATAAAAAGGCTGACGCTCTTTCTAGACACCTAGAAAATCCATCTACAACCCCAGAAGACAATTCTCTGATACCCGCTGAGAAATTTCTAGCCCTGACAACAGATCAAACCCAAGACTTCATAAAAGAACAAAACCTGGATGACTTTAAACCCAATGCTGAGCTTTCCCTACGTCCTGATGGGTTATTGTATCATCAAGAACAAATCTATGTACCTCCTACTCTCCGTCAGACAGTATTAAGTTCTCTTCATGATTCAGCTCTGGTCGGACATCCGGGAATCACTAAAACGCAAGAATTAGTAAAAAGATACTTCTGGTGGCCTACACTATCACAAGATGTCTCAGAATTTGTAAGGACCTGCAAAACGTGTACTATATCGAAAACTCCTAAAACCTCTCCTACTGGGGAACTCATTCCCCTACCGACCCCAACCCGTCCATGGACCGATATAGCTCTGGATTTCATAGTCGATCTACCACTCTCAAGTAGAAAAAACACTATTCTAGTAGTGGTTGATCTTTTCAGCAAAATGGCTCATTTCATATCGTTCCATAAATTGCCCACTTCAGCAGAAACTGTAAACCTACTAATAAATCACGTCTTCAAATTACATGGAATACCCCAATCTATAACTTCTGATAGAGGAACTCAGTTCACCTCCAAATTTTGGAAACAGTTATGTCAAGCTTTAGGTATCGCAAGGAGGTTGAGTACTTCTTTTCATCCTCAAACTAATGGCCAAACCGAAAGAACGAACCAGTGGATAGAACAATATCTTAGATGTTTCGTAACTACTAGGCAAGATAATTGGGTGGATTTATTACCCTTTGCCGAGTTTGCATTTAATAACTCCTTCCACACCTCTACAAAATCAACTCCTTTTTTCATTAACTATGGATTTCATCCCTCCTTCCATTGGGATACTTCAACTGCCAATTCTTGTCCTGTAGTTAATGAGGTAATAAACACCATCTCCGACTCTTTTTCTGTAACAGAACAACACCTACGATTGGCAAAAGATCGCTACAAAAAGTATTATGATAGAAAAAGGAACCCGTCTCCTAACTATCAGATAGGGGATTATGTATGGTTGTCTACGCGTAATCTACGGTTGCCTTTCCCAACTAAGAAGTTATCCTCGACTTATATTGGGCCTTTTTCTATCCTCCGGATCGTGAACTCCAATGCTGTCACCCTTGCCTTGCCGGCTTCTATGAAGACTCACCCTACTTTCCACATAAGTCTCCTCAAACCCTACCGGACTCTACGTGACCATAGTGTCCGTGACCTGCATCTGCCCTCCATTCCGATACCTCAATCTGAATATGAGGTACAGAAAATTTTGGACTCTCGTAAGGTGGGAGCTGGCGTACAGTATTTAGTTCACTGGAAGGGTTATCCGGATTCGGAGGACTCTTGGGAGCCGTCTTCCAACCTCTCTGCTCCTCGCCTCTTGGCTCAGTTTCACCGCCGTCATCCGGACCGTCCTCGCCCTGATCCCCGGAGTTGATCTTTGGGGTGGGGGTTCTGTCATGATTTTATGTTAACCTAACTCTCTGAGCATCCTTTACTGATCATATCCTTGCACCTTCTGGAAAATCCCTCCCACATACAACGTATAAAACATCAACTAACCTATTGCTAAGTGCTTAGAATTCTGTCTCCTACCGCAATCAATCTCCTAAGGATTCACACTCCTCAGCAGCTGTTGCAACTGACACAGGATCTCTGCTCAACGGAGCCGGCTGTGACGTCACACGCCACCGGAACTCTGACTAGCTACTCTCATTCCTCCTCACAAGCTGTTACCGGTACCGGACCTCCCTGTTATCAATAGAAGTAGCTAACTAAACGGACTTACACCTTCATACTTCTTGGTAAGATTTCAAGCTTATATCTTACCTTCCTCTCACTGCAATCCTGAAAATAATCTGAACTGTTCAAATGTTTCATAGCTGTTTGTTTAAAAACCACCTAGTAACTTATAACTAAATTAGAAATCCTAATCACTGAGACATCAGGAAACTTACGGATTTTGTGACTCATTCAATTGCTAAGTCTTACTACTGAAGTTTTCTCTTTTCAATAACAGTCAAGAGTTTATTATACTGATACTATTTCCTTCCCTGTTAAACGTTCTCTCTTGTCAAAATTGCTTCTGCATCTTTTGCTATCACAACTTTATTATTGCATATGGTTTTATGAATTGCACTTTGCATTTCCACTTTTTGTTGCTTAGTTGCACTATTCAGATTCAAACCAATATTAATTGCCAGACAGATATCTTCTTACATATTGAACAAAAGCTGCGCCGCTGTTACATATATGTATCAGATACCTGCCTAACTACATTCATATTAATTCTTAAAGCTGCAGTTGTGGTTCAAAATTATTTCTTTGTTATTCTTTTTCTGCCTTGTAGGAAAAGCAGAATTAATCCTGACATAGGGATAGTAGTTCTCTTAGCCAAAGTGGAAATCGCCCCTTCCACTTTGGGGAGCGTCTGCAACGACTCCTTGATGGAGTCTGTGACCGGGAACATTTTTCTAAGCACAGGAGAAGGGGAAAAGGGTATCCCTGGCCTCTCCCATTCCCAGGTAATAATCTCGGTGGCCCGCTCAGGAACTGGGAACACCTCCCCAGGAGTTGGAATGTCAAAATATTTATTTAATTTACTTGACTTTTTAGGGTTGAAAACGATAGGCGTATCAGAGTCGTCCAAGGTAGCTAAAACCTCCTTTAATAAAACACGGAGGTGTTCAAGCTTGAATCTGAAAGAAACCACTTCATCATCAGAAGCAGGATTTACACTATTCACATCTGAGATTTCCCCCTCAGAAGCTACTAAAGTATCCTCCTCTTCCGTATGAGAAGGAGCAACTTGAAGAACCTGAGACGGATCAGATACCCCGCTATCTGACTCAACAATATTCCTCTTACGCTTCCCTTGTAGCATAGGGATGGCCGCTAGTGCCTCAGATACTGCTGAGGAAACCTGGGCCGCAATTTCAGATTTCAAAAACACTCTCTCTGGAGAAAGAAAGGAAGCACAGGGCACTGCATGAGATGCTGGTACAGATTGGGACATTTGTGGAGAAGGCTGTTGCATAGCCTGAACCGCATCCACTTGAGAGAATGATGGCTCAGAATCAAACAGTCTATCCTTGTACAATAAAGTTATTTCTATACAAGCACCGCAAAAAGGCAACGGTGGTTCCATTTGGGCATTTTGACAAATTTTACATGATTCAACAGAAGTAGGCATTGACTCCATATTGCACAAAACAATGCAAACAACAACAGCAACAAAAAAACAACAAAAACATTTTTTTTTATATATCTTGGTTGCAAAGAAACAGAGCTATCTCTTTAAGACACTGCCCTTTGCAGTTAATACTGAATAAGGAAAGAATAATTCATAAAATTATTTGTTTCTATAAACTTTTTAAGTTTGTTGTTTATTGCCCAGACAGAATGTTATAATAATTCCTCTAAACCTCTATACCACATCGTTATGCTGTGGTGCCTACCTGACCTCCGTTAAGCTGCCTTGCTGAAAAGTAACCTGGTACTACTCAGAACAGCTGTAGTCATTATCGACAATTAGGATGATGAAGCGCCAAGAAAAAGCGTGCGTCGCATCCGGGGAAGAAGAGCCCGTCCCCTATGATGTCACAGTAGTGACTACGGCCGATTTGTGAAAACGGAATGGATCCGTTATTTATTAGACCACATAATGCATGATCAAAAAAGGAATAATTTGACAACGGTTTCACAAGCCAAAAGACTCACTATAGCCCACTGAGCCACCAATAAAATTGAATAAAATAGTTAAAGAAACAAGTCTCTCAACTAGGTCTCACAGTGCCCTGTCAGCCTGTTTAAATAAATCTTCCTTGTCTCAGGAAGACACTGAGGCCTATGTATCAAAGGTCTTGCGGACCTGATCCGACAGTGTGCATCGGGTCCGTAAGACCTCGCTGAATGCGGAGAGCAATATGCTCTCCGTATTCAGCATTGCACCAGCAGCTCACAAGAGCTGCTGGTGCAACGCCGCCCCCTGCAGACTCACGGGCAATCCGCCGCCAGCAGGGAGTTGTCTATCAACCTGATCGTACTCGAGCAGGCGGACAGGGTTATGGAGCAGCAGTCTTTAGACCGCTGCTTCATAACTGCTGTTTCTGGCGAGTCTGAAGGCTCGCCAGAAACACGGGCCAACAAGCTCTATACGGTGCTTGATAAATGGGCCTCACTATGTCCCATTAAAAAGGTGCTTTATTATTCTCAATCAGCTAAGGTGCCAGGCTCTTAAAAAAGAATAAATGGCACTTATTTACACCTTCTGTCCAACAGGGAGACAGCATCAGGAATTGGAGGAAGCCGCTCCTCACAGGGTCCTGTGAACGATATGATGACAGAGTAAGCTTACTCAGGCATACATTAAAAGGGCAGCAAATTTTTAGGAAAATGCAATGAGGCCCCCCTCACAAGTTCCTAACTGCTCTAAAGCTACCACAGCCCCCCTGAAGAGACTAACGTGGAGTACAGCTATACCCAATTGTGCTGGAAGATCAGAGCAATCCTGCCATGGCTTCAAAATAAAAAAATCTTGATAGAAGAATCTTAATCAGGACACCTAATTACTTCACATCCTCCTTGCACTAGAGGCAAAGAGAATGACTGGGGTTTGTGGGAAGGGAAGTGATACTTAAAGGGACATGAAACCCAAAATTTTTATGTCATGATCCAGGTAGAGCATACAATTTTAAACAGCTTTTCAATTTACTTCTATTAGCTAATCTGCTTCAGTCACTTGGTATCCTTTGTTGAAAAGCATATCTATATAAGCTCAGGAGCTTGGAGCTAGCTGTTGATTGGTGGCTAAACTTGTATGCTCATTTTCATTGGCTTACAAATGTGTTTAGCAAGTTCCCAGGAGTGCATTTCTGCTTCTTCAGTAAATGATAACAAGAGAATGAAGCAAAATTGTTGACAGAAGTAAATTGGAAAGTTGTTTAAAAATGTATAACCTATCTGAATCATGAAAAAAAAATTATGGGTTTAATGTCCCTTTAACAGCTCTGCTGTGGTGCTCTTTGCCTCCTTGTGTCATTAGAAAGAAAAACTATTTAAAACCTTCTAAAAAGAGGATTCATTTATACTTGGTAATTGTGTTTTATAGCACCTATATTGGATACAAAATACAAATATTGGAGACTTTTTGTAGCTAACAGCGCTGGTTTACAATTAGTAGCTTACAGCGCTGGTTTACAATTAGTAGCTTACATGCATTTCATTATTTCCTAATATAAATTATTCTATTATTTATTATTCTATTATTTATTTATATATATACATTTACTACTTTCCTTTGTTGAATAGCACCTTAATTGCTTTTTAGTGATAATTTTAAATTGTTTAAATTGCCCCTCATGAGTGAGACCATAGGCGGTTGCCTATTTGATCACCAGAGCCGCCTATGGAGAACAGGTTTGTTCATTCTATTGGCTGATTTGAATTTCATGAATGATAATCAGCCAATAGGAATGCAAAGATACTCTATATAAAGGGGGTACCTCACATTCAAAATTCAATGTGTGGCATGTGACCGCATGAAGAAGATGTTGAGGAAGGAATATCCGAAGATAAGAAAATGGATAAAGATAGAAAACTGCCGGCAGGATGAAGATGGACTACTACCACCAGGATGAAGATGGATCACTGCTGCTGGGATGAAGAAAGACTGCCACCACCACATATGAGCCAGATTAAATTTTGGTGAGTATAATCTTTCGGGTTTAATAATAGGATTTTTTGTGTGTTCTTTTTTTTTTGGCAGCAGAAGAGCTAAATGCCCTGCTAATGGCAATGCCCAACCAAATTAACTTTTCATTGAAATTTTTAGGCTTTTTAGATAGCCTTTTTTTGGGGGGTGGGGGACTATTTATAGTATCGGTTAGTATTTATTTTAGTGAAAAATAGCTAAATCACTTTAGGACAATGCCTTACAAAAAGCCCTTTAAGGGGTATTGCTAAATTAATCACATCTTTATTAAAAAAATAACAAAAATTAATAAATCCAAATGACAAAACAGGAGTCAAAGCAAGTGCGGGTAGTCAGACAAGCCAGGTCAGGAACCAAAGCGAGTAGTCAGGAACACAAAGATCAGCAAAGTCAGGAACAAGCCAGGGATCAGGAATCAGAAGGGACATCAAACAAGCCAGGTTATACACAGAGTCAGGAACACAGGGACTCACAGAGAAGTCTGAGCCAACGCAAGTGCAAAGGCAAACAGGACTAAGGCAGTTAAATAGGGAATGATGACATCATCTTTCTGGGACTGCAACCTGTCTCTCTCTGATGATGTTCTAAAGTTTGGCCATAAAAGGGAGCCTGGAGTAGTGAGCAACGTTGCACACTCTGCGACAATCAAGGGGATAAGTCTAATATGACAGCCAAGATAAAAAGCAGCAATTACTATAATAGTCAGGGAGAGACCCTGACAGTTAGCTTGTCACAGGGTTTAGCTGTTAGTGGGTATTTTGCGGTGTGGTGGTTTAGGGGTTAATAGTTTTGCAGATACTTTGCGTTGGGCTATGTTGCAGTTTAGTGGTTATTAGAGATGGGGGTTATGACAATTAGATTTAGCACGCGAGTATGGGTGTTACTTTATTTTTTCAACTCTTCACGCTCCATTGAAGTCTATAGGGGAGTAAGTTAACGTGGTCACGACATTTGAACTTCTGCTCTTGCATGCGTCGGGTAGCTAGAAGTCGAGCAGAGTTAGCGTGCGAGTGTGAGCGGTAATTACCGCTCCACTCGTAATCTAGTTCTATATGTGCTCAAAAGCTCCCAGTAGTGCATTGCTAATCCTTTAGTATAGGATAGCAAGATAATGAAGCAAATTTTATAATAGAGGTAAATTGGAAAGGTTTTTTTTTTAAATTGTATGTTCTATCTGAATCATGATAGAAAAATGTGGGACTTATGTCCCTTTAGCCCCTTCAGGACCGTGAATTTTAGAGAAAAACTTGCTCAGAGTACTGGAGAATTTTTAGCATTTTTGCTATCATTCCATTTAAACAGAAATAGAGCCTTGTTTTTTTTTTTATTTACCTATCAAAACTATGGGGTAGATTTACCAATGTCTGTCCGACATGATACACTGTAGCGTATCATGTCCGACAGACATCGCTGAATGCCGACAGCATACGCTGTCGGCATTTATCATTACACAAACAGTTCAACTGCTTATGCAATGCCGCCCCTGCAGATTTGCGGCCGCTAGCAGGGGGTGTCAATCAGCCCGATTGTATAGGATCGGGCGTATTGAAGACCGCAGCCTCAGAGGCAGCGGATAAGTTATGGAGCAGCAGTCTTTAGACCGCTGCTTCATAACTGCTGTTTCAGGCGAACCTGAAGGGTCACGCAGAAGCAAGCCCTTGTTAAATCTACCCCTATATTTTTGATAGTGTAGTGTTAGGTTAATTGTAGATAATTGTAGGTAGTTTATTTAATTAATTTATTGATAGTGTAGTGTTAGGTTTAATTGTAACTTAGGTTAGTATTTATTTTACAGGTAATTTTGTAATTATTTTAACTATTTTAGCTATTAAATAGTTCTTAACTATTTAATAGCTATTGTACCTGGTTAAAATAAATACAAAGTTACCTGTAAAATAAATATTAATCCTAAAATAGCTATAATATAATTATAATTTATATTGTAGCTATATTAGGATTTATTTTACAGGTAAGTATTTATCTTTTTATCTTTAAATAGGAATAATTTATTTAATAAGAGTTAATTAATTTCGTTAGATGTAAATTATATTTAACTTAGGGGGGTGTTAGGGTTAGACTTAGCTTTAGGGGTTAATACATTTATTAGAATAGCGGTGAGCTCCAGTCGGTAGATTAGGGGTTAATAATTTAAATTAGGTGTCGGTGATGTTAGGGAGGGCAGATTAGGGGTTAATACTATTTATTATAGGGTTAGTGAGGCGGATTAGGGGTTAATAACTTTATAATAATAGCGGTGCGGTCCGCTCGGCAGATTAGGGGTTAATAAGTGTAGGCAGGTGGAGGCGACGTTGTGGGGGGCAGATTAGGGGTTAATAAATATAATATAGGGGTCGGCGGTGTTAGGGGCAGCAGATTAGGGGTACATAGGGATAATGTAAGTAGCGACGGTTTATGGAGCAGCAGATTAGGGGTTAATAATAATATGCAGGGGTCAGCGATAGCGGGGGGCGGCAGAATAGGGGTTAATAAGTGTAAGGTTAGGGGTGTTTAGACTCGGGGTACATGTTAGAGTGTTAGGTGCAGACGTAGGAAGTGTTTCCCCATAGGAAACAATGGTGCTGCGTTAGGAGCTGAACGCGGCTTTTTTGCAGGTGTTAGGTTTTTTTTCAGCTCAAACAGCCCCATTGTTTCCTATGGGGGAATCGTGCACGAGCACGTTTTTTAGGCTGGCCGCGTCCGTAAGCAACTCTGGTATCGAGAGTTGAAGTTGCGTTAAATATGCTCTATGCTCCTTTTTTGGAGCCTAACGCAGCCATTCTGTGGACTCTCAATACCAGAGTTATTTGAAAGGTGCGGCCAGAAAAAAGCCAGCGTTAGCTACGCGGGTCGTTACCGACAAAACTCTAAATCTAGCCGTAAGATAGCTACAATGTAATTAATAATTACATTGTAGCTATCTTAGGATTTATATTTATTTTACAGGTAACTTTGTATTTATTTTAGCTAGTTAGAATAGTTATTAAATAGTTATTAACTATTTAATAACTACCTAGCTAAAAGAAATACAAAATTACCTGTAAAATAAATCCTAACTTAAGTTACAATTAAACCTAACACTACACTATCATTAAATTAATTAAATAAACTACCTACAAATAACTACAATTAAATACAATTACATAAACTAACTAAAGTACAAAAAATAAAAAAAATAAGTTACAAACATTTAAAAAAATATTACAACAATTTTAAGCTATTTACACCTAATCTAAGCCCCCTAATAAAATAACAAACCCCCCCAAAATAAAAAAATGCCCTACCCTATTCTACATTAAAAAAGTTCAAAGCTCTTTTACCTTACCAGCCCTTAAAAGGGCCTTTTGTGGGGGCATGCCCCAAAGAGTTCAGCTCTTTTGCCTGTAAAAGAAAAATACAACCCCCCCCTAACATTAAAACCCACCACCCACATACCCCTAATCTAACCCAAACCCCCCTTAAAATAACCTAACACTAATCCCCTGAAGATCATCCTACCTTTAGTCGTCTTCACTCAGCCGAGCCACCAATGGAACTGAAGAGGACATCCGGACCGGCAGAAGTGATCATCCAAGGGGCGCTGAAGAAATCTTCCATCCGATGAAGTGATCCTCCAAGCGGCGCTGAAGAAATCTTCCATCCGGGCGAGGTCATTTTCCAAGAGGCGCTGAAGAAGTCTTCTATCCGGGCGAGGTCATCTTCGAAGCCGGGTCTTGCATCTTCATCCCGCCGACGCGGAACATCCTTCTTTTCCGACGGACTACCGACGAATGAAGGCTCCTTTAAGGGACGTCATCCAAGATGGCGTCCCTTCAATTCCTATTGGCTGATAGGATTCTATCAGCCAATCGGAATTAAGGTAGGAATATTCTGATTGGCTGATGGAATCAGCCAATCAGAATCAAGTTCAATCCGATTGGCTGATCCAATCAGCCAATCAGATTGAGCTCGCATTCTATTGGCTGTTCCGATCAGCCAATAGAATGCAAGCTCAATCTGATTGGCTGATCGGCCAATCAGAATATTCCTACCTTAATTCCGATTGGCTGATAGAATCCTATCAGCCAATCGGAATTCGAGGGACGCCATCTTGGATGACGTCATTTAAAGGAACCGTCATTCGTCGTTCAGTCGTCGGCCAGGATGGATGTTCCGCGGTGGAGGTCTTCAGGATGCTGCCGCTTCACTCCGGATGGATGCCGCTTGGATGAAGACTTCAATCGGATTGAAGACCTCTTCTGCCCCGCTTGGATGAAGACTTCAGCCGGATCATGGACCTCTTCAGCCCCCCGCTTGGGCTTGGATCAGGACATCGGAGGAGCTCTTCTGGACGGATCGGTATGATACCCGGTGAGGTGAAGACAAGGTAGGATGATCTTCAGGGGCTTAGTGTTAGGTTTATTTAAGGGGGGTTTGGGTTAGATTAGGGGTATGTGGGTGGTGGGTTGTAATGTTGGGGGGCTTGGGTATTGTATGTTTTTTTTTACAGGCAAAAGAGCTGTATTTCTTGGGGCATGCCCCGCAAAGGGCCCTGTTCAGGGCTGGTAAGGTAAAAGAGCTTTGAACTTTAGTAATTTAGAATAGGGTAGGGCATTTTTTTATTTTGGGGGGCTTTGTTATTTTATTAGGGGGCTTAGAGTAGGTGTAATTAGTTTAAAATTGTTTTAATATTTTTCTTATGTTTGTAAATATTTTTTTATTTTTTGTAACTTAGTTCTTTTTTTATTTTTTGTACTTTAGCTAGTTTATTTAATTGTATTTATTTGTAGCAATTGTATTTAATTAATGTATTGATAGTGTAGTGTTAGGTTAATTGTAGGTAATTGTAGGTAGTTTATTTAATTAATTTATTGATAGTCTAGTGTTAGGTTTATTTGTAACTTAGGTTAGGATTTCTTTTACAGGTAAATTTGTAATTATTTTAACTATTTTAGCTATTAAATAGTTCTTAACTATTTAATAGCTATTGTACATGGTTAAAATAAATACAAAGTTACCTGTAAAATAAATATAAATCCTAAAATAGCTATAATATAATTATAATTTATATTGTAGCTATATTAGGATTTATTTTACAGGTAAGTATTTAGCTTTAAATAGGAATAATTTATTTAATAAGAGTTAATTTCGTTAGATTTAAATTATATTTAACTTAGGGGGGTGTTAGTGTTCGGGTTAGACTTAGCTTTAGGGGTTAATACATTTATTAGAATAGCGGTGAGCTCCAGTCGGCAGATTAGAGGTTAATAATTGAAGTTAGGTGTCGGCGATGTTAGGGAGGGCAGATTAGGGGTTAATACTATTTATGATAGGGTTAGTGAGGCGGATTAGGGGTTAATAACTTTATTATAGTAGCGCTCAGGTCCAGTCGGCAGATTAGGGGTTAATAAGTGTAGGCAGGTGGAGGCGACGTTGTGGGGGGCAGATTAGGGGTTAATAAATATAATATAGGGGTGTTAGGGCAGCAGATTAGGGGTACATAGGGATAATGTAAGTAGCGGCGGTTTACGGAGCGGCAGATTAGGGGTTAATAATAATATGCAGGGGTCAGCGATAGCGGGGGCGGCAGATTAGGGGTTAATAAGTGTAAGGTTAGGGGTGTTTAGACTCGGGGTACATGTTAGAGTGTTAAGTGCAGACGTAGGAAGGGTTACCGCATAGCAAACAATGGGGCTGCGTTAGGAGCTGAACGCGGCTTTTTTGCAGGTGTTAGGTTTTTTTTCAGCTCAAACAGCCCCATTGTTTCCTATGGGGGAATCGTGCACGAGCACGTTTTTGAGGCTGGCCGCGTCTGTAAGCAACTCTGGTATCGAGAGTTGAAGCTGCGTTAAAAATGCTCTACGCTCCTTTTTTGGAGCCTAACGCAGCCTTTATGTGGACTCTCAATACCAGAGTTATTTTTATGGTGCGGCCAGAAAAAAGCCGGCGTTAGTTTTTCGGGTCGTTACCGACAAAACTCCAAATCTAGCGGTAAGATAGCTACAATATAATTATTATTTATATTGTAGCTATATTAGGGTTTATTTTATAGGTAAGTATTTAGTTTTAAATAGGATTAACTTAGTTAATAATAGAAATATTATTTAGATTTATTTAATTAATATTTAAGTTAGGGGGGTGTTAGGGTTAGTGTTAGACTTAGGTTTAGGGGTTAATAATTTTATTACAGTGGCGGCGGTGTAGTGGGGGGCAGGATAGGGGTTAATAAATTTATTATAGGTGGCGACGGTGTAGGGGGGGCAGGATAGGGGTTAATAAATTTAATATAGGTTGCGGCGGGTTCAGGGAGCGGCGGTTTAGGGGTTAAACTATTTATTTGCGGCGAGGTGCGGGATCAGCAGGATAGGGGTTAATAACTTTATTATAGAGGGCGACGGTATAGGGGGGGCAGGATAGGGGTTACTAGGTATAATGTAGGTGGCAGCGGTGTCCGGGAGCGGCGGTTTAGGGGTTAATACATTTAGCAGAGTTGCGGCAGGGTCTAGGAGCGGCGGTTTAGTGGTTAATACATTTTTAATAGTTGCGGCAGGGTCTAGGAGTGGCGGTTTAGGGGTTAGTAACTTTATTTAGTTGCGGGGGGCTCCGGGGGCGCCGGTATAGGGGGTAGAACAGTGCAGTTTAGTGTGAGTGCTTAGTGACAGGCTAGCAATAAAGCTGGGAAAAAGCCGAAGAGCAGCGAGATCGGATGAGTGATAACTATCACAGTCCGCTGCTCATCGCCCCGCGGCTTTTTGACAGCTTTATTTGATAACTTAGGCGTATTTTTTCAGGTCCGCGGCGGCGAAGGTAGGCGAGCTTAGGCGGGCGTATTGGGCCGGCGAAGGCAGGAAAGTTGACACGTTGATAACTACCCCCCATGGGCTATGTCCACCAAAAAGATCACTAGAAAGAACGGAGGAAGGTAACTGTCTATTTGTAAAAGGCGATTTAATTGAATGTGACAATCTCAAACTCTGTGTTTTATTACTGTCCATCAGCCAATCGAAAATAGTGTCAATAAGGAAAAAGGGAGGTGATTACCTATCTGTGATAGACAATTCGGCCAGTTGTGTAAATCTAATTAAAAATGAATAAATATTAAAAATAGATTGTATATTATATGTTAACCACCATAAAATAGAATTAAAAAATAAACTTTCCACTTTACCTCTATTATCAAATTTGCTTCATTGTCTTTCTATCCTATACTAAAGGAGCAGCAATGCACTACTTGGAGCTTTTGAGCACATATAGAACTAGATATTACAAGTGGTGATATTACAAGGATGTTGTTTTTTTGCTGTTTTGTGCAAGAATCATGTGAGATTAATAAAGAATTTTGCTCCTTATATCTAAGCATAAACACTATTTTCTCTTTTGATGCCGGTGAGCCACTAAATCTTAAATCATGCAGATTGTGAGTATCTTTCTCCTGTCTCAAGTGTTGCCATTTTATTTCTCCACCTAAAAAAATGGAAACTTTTAAATATTTTTTTTCCTTTAAATCCACAATATATAATAACAGTTAAAGCTTACTTGTTGATATATAGCATGGATTTCTAAGAAGCAATATTTCATTAAACACTATTGCAGCGGATGAAACCAAGCAGTATGATGTTAGACCAGAAGCAGGGTGCCAGTAGATTTGTTATGAGCGTCAACCTCATTCACTCACTCCATAAATTCCCTACCCCTGCAGTAGTGTTTAAAAGATGGATAATCCCTTTATTACCCATTTTCCAGTTTTACATAACTAACACTGTTATATTAATACACTTTTTACCTCTGTGATTACCTTGTATCTAAGCCTCTGCAGACTGCCCCCTTATCTCAGTTCTTTTGATAGACTTGTATTTTAACCAGTCAATGCTGACTCATTAATAACTCCACGGGAGTGAGCACAATGTTATCTATACAACACAAATAAACTAGCTGTGTCTAACTTTGAAAAACTGTAAAAATGCACTAAGATAAGGGGCGGCCTTAGAATTTCGCATATGAGCCTACCTAGGTTTACTTTTCAACAAAGAATACCAAGAGAACAAAGCAATTGTGATGATAACAGTAAATTGGAAAGTTGTTTAAAATTGCATGCCCTATCTGAATCACGAAAGTTTAATTTTAACTAGACTGTCTCTTCAAGGTCTGTGAAAATCCCTTCAAAAATCCTGAACTAAAGTGTTTTCTTGCAGTTTTCATGTGTGTGAATAATCAAAAGGTAAACAAATATATATGTAATTCTGGCAGCTAACAGAGACATGAAACCCCAAATTGTTCTTTTGTGGTTCAGACAGAGCATGCAATTTAAAAATAAGTTTCTAATTTACTTCTTTTATCAAATACAAGTTTTCTCATAACAAGTTCTGATCTTAAAAGAGGAACAGCGATTGAGAAATAATCTGCAACGAAGTCTGTGAAAACAGTTACTTATATATTAAAAGTAATAACTCTTTCCAACAAATGTTACAAAAAAGTGGCAACAATTATTTTAAGCGTACCTAAGTAAGAGAAAAACATAAGAATTATTGTTGTGTGCAAGAAGGTAATAAAAGCAGTGCCATTTAGCTTATTACCATTTATTTCAGACAGCCATAAAGTGGCCTATTCCCGCCCTCATTTAGCACTTAGGTAGCAGTAATTAATTATCTGTGTAGATATGTAAACTAATAAAACAACTGAACAGGGCGCACAGACAGTTTTATATCAAACACTAGCAGCATTGTTTAAGGGATAGCATTTATCATTGTACAAGATGCAGCGTGTGCAACAAGTCCCCTTCTGCACGAGCAGAAGCTGTCAATCACCAAGGTCAGTGAAGTCTAGGAGGATTGAGTAACACCACTTTAGAGTTGGCATAGTAAGTTAAGAAGCATCAGTCTGATGACCGCTGCTTCTTAACTATCAGCTGCAGACTCACTCTTGTTAGTCTGCAGCCAGAGGTGCTCCAAAGCTGCATTTACAGCTTCTTAAATGGAGCCCATAGTGTAAGTGTAATAACACTGTCATATTATACAGTGCTATTTTACACTGGGCTCGACTCTCCTTCACATACAGAAATAAACGCCTCTTAGACAAGAATAGTAAAATGTGCCTGTCTTGGATCTAGTGAGGTTCTTCCCTTGTTATTTTAGCATTATTAAAGTGAATGTAAATTTTCAACAATGGGTCCCCAGTTTTTAAAAATACTTTTAAAAACAGGGGCACTTTCATTGATGAAAATTTACATTGCATCGGATTTGTAGAAATAAAAAATGAAGAGAAACAGAGGGGCGCCTCATGTGTGGTATCATCAGTGGGAAACACAAAATAATAGAAAGTATAGCCGAATGAGTACTCACATACTCCAGGAGCACACTTATGTGCTGGTAGGGGCAGGCTGCAGAATTATAAAGGTGTGACAGCTCACCTGTCCAACAGCGCTCTTAGTGTTATAATGCTGGTACTACAGTGGAGACACAAGATGAGAGCACTACATGTGCAGACTATTTAAGATGAAACCGATGGTATTTTCTTAATAAAAGTGGGTACTCACATACTCCAGGAGCACACCAATGTGCTTGTGGAAGCCGGCTGCAGATTTAGGCAGGTGTGGCAGCTCACCCAAACAGATGGTCTCTTGATGGTTTTGTTGTTGTGAAGCAGAAAGTACAAAAATCCAGATGTACTGAATTAAGTGTCAGAGCAATCTCTTATGTATCGGTACAGACAAAAGGTAGGTACAGAGATCCGCTCAAAGAATAAAAGTCCAAATATTTATTAAAAACAAAAGGTTAAAATGAACAACACAATAGTTGTCATTAAAAGTGGATAACAGGGTGACCAATGTTACTCCAATAATTGCAACACTTTTCTCGGTTCACAGACCATTAATGCATTATGCCTGATGAAATGGTCTGTGAACCGAGAAATGCGTTGCAATTATTGGGGTAACATTGGTCACCCTGTTATCCACTTTTAATAACAACTATTGTGTTGTTCATTTTAACCTTTTGTTTTTAATAAATATTTGGACTTTTATTCTTTGAGTGGATCTCTCTACCTACCTTTTGCCTGTACCGATACATAAGAGATTGCTCTGACACTTAATTCAGTACACCTGGATTTTTGTACTTTCTGCTTCACAACAACAAAACCATCAAGAGACCATCTGTTTGGGTGAGCTGCCACACCTGCCTAAATCTGCAGCCGGCTTCCACAAGTATGTGAGTACCCACTTGTATTAAGAAAATACCATTGGTTCCATCTTAAATAGTCTGCACATGTAGTGCTCTCATCTTGTGTCTCCACTGTAGTACCAGCATTATAACACTAAGAGCGCTGTTGGACGGGTGAGCTGTCACACCTTTATAATTCTGCAGCCTGCCCCTACCAGCACATAAGTGTGCTCCTGGTGTATGTGAGTACTCATTCGGCTATACTTTCTATTATTTTGTGTTTCCCACTGATGATACCACACATGAGGCGCCCCTCTGTTTCTCTTCATTTTTTATAGCTACACCTGGACCAGCCGGCAAGGAGGAGGCAGCCAACGCAGAAATTAGTCCATATATTTAAAGGACATTAATACCTTTTGATATTCTTTCAAAAGGGTGTCACTTGCTATAAGACAATTGTTTGTTACTATTTTCTTGTTATCATTATTACTATATATAGATGTCAATCATTCCATTGTCCATTTTTTAGTGTCCCCTCTTTTGTGATTAGGTCACATTGTATATACTTGGATTTGTAGAAATACTTAACTTTTACTTCTCCAAAACCGGATCTCCGATCCCAGCCTCAGTTCCTCTGTACTGATGTCAGAAATGACAAAACCGTCTTTCTCCAATCATGGCTTCCCTCCCAGAGCGATTATCTTGTGATGCCCGGCTGTGATTGGAGGAAGACGGTTTTGTCATTGCTGTGTTTGTACAGCAGGAATAAGAAGACGTCAGTACAGAGGAACTGAGGCTGGGATCGGAGATCCGGTTTTGGAGAAGTAAAAGGTAAGTATTTCTACAAATCCGATGCAATGTAAATTTTCATCAATGAAAGTACCCCTGTTTTTAAAAGTATTTTTAAAAACCAGGCACTCATTGCTGAAAATTGACATTCACTTTGTGAGGTCAGCCTCTGTGAGGTCTGCACTACAATTTATCTCCAAGCAAGAGAATCTTTTATCATTAGTCGCTTACAAAGAAGAAGGGGAAATGAGGCTAGAGAGATTACAAAGGCAATGTAAGAGGCCAAGTCTCGCTTAAAGGAATAAGAAAGTCAAAATTAAACTTGCGGTTTGCCATCATAGCAAGTGGTCGCAACAAAGAAGAGCTCTGCAGACCAACGTTGTTTATTTTCTTTTTTCACACCCTGTAAAACCTTTTACAACCATTTTATTTACTATACCTTATTTCTCTAACCCATGGGGACTACTTCTCTGCAAATCTTAAGATTGGATTTCACCCTAATCTTATACTTTCTCTGATTAACTTAGGAAATTTTCTCACTGCGTCACACTCCCCTGTGGCGCTCCCGTTACCCTGCTTCCGGACTTGTCTCTCCTAGGAGCCCAAACTGATTCCAGCTCTCCGGTCTCACCACCCTTAGACTCCAGCTGATTTACCTACTTCCCGGACGGTACTTACACCACCCGGTTCCAGCAGCTGACTCCATGCAGCCTTTCAGCAACCGCAGCTGTTTGAACTCACCGGAGGGCAGTTTTCTCTCTACCGCTGCCCTGCCGGGTGCGCTATCATTACCGGACGCAGTGTAACGGCCTGACTCCTCTCACCTACTATATCCGACACACGGCGTGTCACAACTAAGGCCGACACTTACTCCTCTAGCTGTCGGATCTCCCTGTTCAGTACATCAGACAGAGAGACCTGTGAAAAACATTGCGGTCCGGATTTTAAGGGTAAGCTGCCCCCACGTGGGATCCACTTATGTCATCTATGGTACAAACAATACTTGGGACACTATATTTACCCTAAATTGAACATACAGTGTAAGGTTACAGGTCCCTTATAAACTCTGTCGCAGAGGCAGTTGAAATTGCATTGCTCCATAATCCAATCACTGTGAGACTTTGCATACTATTATACACAGCACCATCTCACTGTGTTTCACTTCAATTTTGACTACTCTTCATAAGTTACTAACATCAGTACACTGTGCCTGCAGACAAGAGACAGGGTACATCATATTTGAAGCTGTGGCAGCACCTACACAGATTTTGACTTCTTCAATACCTCTCAGCATTACATTGAGGGAGAATTATTTTATTTCCTCATATATAAGGTTGCTCTTTCTTGAGGACTCACAACGTCTATTGAAGCATACTTGCTGTTTCCTCCATTTATATGAATACTGCAGCATCTATTGATAATTGTGATTCAGGCCAGCTCTAACTTAGAGTTTGAGGATTAACTGATCTGCTACTTGTGGATACCTCCAACTTCCCACTAGCCCCCCATTGGTATTATTATTCTTCTCAGCAGCTATACCTCATCAACACCTTAGCTGGAGTATCCTCTTGCTTCATAGTGTGAATCTGTCTGTCATTGTCCTCATCTGACCTCTCTCCCCCCCCCCTTTCCTGTTGGCCCACTGTGCCCACAGGTCATACCCCATACTCCCCTTTCCTTACTCGCTCGGCAGAGAGCAATCCCCTGGGGAGAGAGTCACTCAGCATTCAAGCCTCCCACACCACCTCTTCAATCAAGATCTAAGTGAATCCAGGGAAGGTATAAACCAGTTTCAGTGAGAGACCACCACTGGCTTCCATACTTGTTTTTTTCTAAACCAGCAGCTCACTATCTCATGCTGGGCTAGGCACCGCCACCTGGGGGGTGCCTGACATACTATCTCTGCTCCACGTTCCACCGCTGCAAGCGTCAATAGAATCTCCCCAAGTGAGTCCCTTGTCTATAGGGTCTATCATGAGTAAAATGCCTCACTCGCAAAGAAAAAAACAGAAGCACGGAAATATTCCGAAAAGGCCACTTTCAGATCATTTCTCATACAAGAACACTTCCGACCAGGACCTCTCTGACGACGATTCTAGAGACTCTACCACCTTTCCCAAGGAATCTTCTCGATCCCTCTCCCTTTCTACAGAAAGACTCACCCATTCTTCTTCCACCATCCTTGACTCCATTAAAGATCTCTCGAACAAAATGGACTCCCACTATACTTCACTAAAGCAAGAACTTAAAGCCTCTGTTTCCGAATTGAAGAGAGATATCTCCCTTCTGGGAGAGAGAACAGATTCTATAGAAAAAAAGCAAGAAGATCTACATGTCGATCACTCCAACCTTCTAAGTTATACCCAATCTCTAGCTGAAATGATATCAGGTCTGGAGACCAAACTGGCAGATCAGGAAGACAGGTCACGTCGGAATAACCTCAGAATACGAGGCATTCCTGAAGAAGTCACCCCAACGGAATTACCTACCCATCTGCAATCCTTCTTCACAGAGCTACTGGGTCCTACTCCCCCTCAGGAAAGTCGAATTGACAGAGCCCACAGAGTTCTTAGACCGAGGAATGCACCCATGGGGTCTCCCAGAGATGTAATTGTGCGGTTACATTACTTCACATTCAAAGAAAGAATCATCAGGACCTCATTTCAGAAGAAGACTTTGAAGGAGCCATTTAAGGACATACAGGTTTTCCCAGACCTTTCTGCCCACACCTTGTCTGGCAGAAGACTCTTTCACCAAGTCACTCAATGCCTCCGCAATAATAACATCAAATACCGATGGGGCTTCCCTGTCCGTATATTTTTTCAATACAACGACACTTCATACACCGTTATTACTCTTGAACAAGGTTTCCAAATTCTACAATCTCTGAAACTCCTCACAGCTGACAATCTTCCTCAGGCTCCCCAGGACACTTCCAGGAAGCTCAACACTGCAGCAGTCTCCTGGCAGCCTCAACACCAAGCTTTCAGTTTTCAATCTTCTAGGGAAAGACCCCCATCATCATCACCCCCGAAACTGTTCCAGATGTGAAGAGGGGCTCTTGATTTCTCATGTACTGTGATACACCTTGCTGAATCCTTATGGGTCTACTCATATCGGACTGCCCCCCTTTTGTCCATTTTGGTTCTTTATATTTATCTACCACTTTTACCCACTTCCCCCTTCCCCCTTCCCCTGAAGTCCCCCCCCGAATGACACTGTTTATCCTTCTGGGACTCTCAAACAACAGTGTCTAGAAGAAGCTGGAAGGGTAACGTAAATGTAAATCATATCAGTTAATGTTTGGATTTTTCCACCTGTTCATGTGTTTTTCTTTTTTTTTTTTTTTTGATGCTCATTATTTTGTAGTTTATGCTGTATTGTTATATCGGTCCACCTTAGGTTATTCACAATAGACCCAATCTACTCATGCTCCTATACTTAGGGATATCCCCTAACACATTTCCAGACCCACCCATAGACTGACTGCTTTTTAATAACTATAGCCGACCCTACACTTGGGAACCTATCCTAAGTACACTCCTTCGATACATCTCTTAGCTCCGACAACTTACTAGTTTTGGACACCTTACTTTAGACCTTAAAATATTAAGTCGCCCTTTTAATATAGTGAGACACATACCTACATGGCAGGATCTACCCTAGTCTTTGTTTGACGGCTTGACTTAGCTTAACATCCATCATAGACAACAACTTTTAATCAATCATACCGGACCTCCTGGAAGATAATTGGTATTTATATCTAGTCCTCGGGTTCCCATAAACTGTCCAACATACCTTATAACCCGTATATCATGTTAAGATAAACGACTGGACTTTAGTAAGCCAAAGCTCTTTCTATCTCTCACATAGTGAAACCACTTCTCAAGTTATTATTTACGTACTACTTGACTGTTACAGACAAAACTGCTGTCATGATCTCTATATGATACTGATGTTATCCTAGCAGCTTATTTCTACATAGTTCAGTAATGCTGTCAATCTTTGCAGAGGTCTCTCATATAATTCTACTGTACAGCTGACTTTTTACCCTGTTTGACACGCTGTATTTGATATGGTTAAAAATGTTTGAAATGTTATGCATGTTGATTTTACTCTACTTTATTAGTCTTGAACAGATTTACCTCCTTCAATAGTTATTACCCCTCATGTGTATTACCGCCCCTAAGTTACTTTCCTAATTTACTTTCCTCCTTACTGATCTTAACCCGTTAAGTGAAGCAGAATCCTAATCAGGCACCCCCCCTCTCCCTTAGTTCTCCATAATATACTAACATTGTACCCTCCCTCTTGCACTTAGACCCGCTCACATTGGTCACGGTAGGACCCCATCCCTCTGAAATCCCGATGATAATAGTTACCACGGATAATACATCACAGTAAATATCCTTACCCTCCTCCATTTTAGTACTAGTCCATCTTGTGGACACCTTGTTACTTCTCCCCTCTCTTATATCCTTTCTCCCACTTTAAGGTCTGCATCTCTACTTCTACACCACGAAACACCCCAATTAAAAGTCCATTATCTAAGCAACTCCAACCCCCCATTGCTCCCCCCTCCTATCACCCTTTATCCCCCAATTCGAGCGGCTTTTGTCCGCTGCTTCCCTCTCCCCTCACTCCTATAAGTGGGCTCTTCACAGTTAAACCAGTGACTCTTTTCTAACCATAACGCTCTCATAGCTACACAAATTAGGAACCGGAGACATATAGTTTTGTTTCCATAATGTCAGAATTGAAATTTTTAACCCTTAATACTCAAGGACTTAATTCCCCGACCAAACGTAGTTTATTGCTTAACATGCTATCACGCAATAAGACTGATGTGGCTTTTATTCAGGAGACACATTGGCTAATCAACAAAGATTCCGCATACACATACAGAAAATTTCCCACAGTAGTTACATCATCTTTCCATTCCAAAGCTAGAGGGATCGCCATTCTAATCGGCTCCTCTACCCTATATGAAGCGATTTATATAGAAAAAGATCCCCAGGCACGCTTTATTATTTTAATTTGTAAACTCAACCACAGACTATTTACACTAGTAAACGTATATGCACCTAACTCAGGGCAAATTCGATTTCTTAGATCACTGCTAGAGTCGGTGGCAGCCGTGACCCAAGGAGAACTGATATTGGGAGGAGATCTCAATCTTATCTGGAATCCCTTAGTAGATAGAACAGGCCCCCCGATCTCCACATCGGAGAGGACATTGCGCCCGCTATCTTCCGCCTTCCAAAACCTAGTCAAACAGTATGATGTTTGGAGAGCGGTACATCCAAATAGACGAGAACACACTTTCTATTCAGCTCCTCACATGTCCCATACACGGATTGATTTCTTCTTCTCAAGCTCACGTCTCTTAGATATGATCTCGGACGCGACGATATCGGCAATCTCTTGGTCAGACCACGACTCCTTGACAATCGAACTAGGCAACCCTCCCCTACATGGGGTAGGCATGTCATGGCGCCTTAAGGATTTTCTGGTCACTACCCCTGAAATTAGGACTGAGACTTTATCCACGCTCGCCACTTTCTTGAGTACTAATCGCACTCCCCTTATTTCGGAAGAGGTGTTGTGGGCCACACTTAAGACATACCTCACAGGTTTCTATATTGACAAGTTTACCCAGATTAAAAAGGCACGAGGAACCTCGCTTGCGTCCCTTAACTGTCGACTCAGGACCTTGAAACTTCAGCTTTCTAACTCTTATTCCGCTACAACTAATGCTCAACTGTCGTAGATCACTAAACAGATCAAGGATTTGGAAGTTGGCGAATCCCAGCGCATGTTAGACAGACTTAAACAAGTCTACTATCATAATAACAATAAGGTCTCTACTTTATTAGCCAGAAAACTAAGAAATCAGACGGCACAAGCCAAAATCACTTCCATAAAAGCCTCAGGTGGCCACGTGACGTCTCCAACAGATATAGGGGAAGCTTTTAAACATTTTTACCACCAGTTGTACAATTTGGGCTCTTCAGACCCTACGAAAACTCTTGATCCTATTAGCATTCCTAGATACCTCTCCTCCCTAGATCTCACTCGATTGGACCAAAACGAAACATTGACTCTGACATCACCCATCTCTCTTGAAGAAGTCAACTTAGCCATTAAAGACCTTAAAATCTGGAAATCTCCGGGTCCAGATGGATTCACAAGTCTATAAATCCTATTCCCTTCAAATTTCCCCAATTCTCTGTAAGGTCTTTAACGAAGTGTTTATCAAAGGCAGTTTCCGAAGGGAATTTCTTGAAGCCTCCATCACCACTATACTAAAAGCTGGCAAGGACCCTCAGGACTGTGGGAGCTATCGCCCGATTTCTTTGCTTAATATAGACACCAAGCTTTACGCAAAGATAATAGCAAATCGACTTGCCCAAATCACCCCCACTCTGATACACCCAGATCAAGTGGGATTTATTCCTCTGAGAGAAGGTCCAGATGCCACAAGGCGCGTCCTAGACATACTAATGGAGAGCGCAAAGGGAGATACCCCCCACGTTAGCCCTATCATTGGACACTGAGAAAGCTTTTGATAGGGTGAGGTGGGAGTACTTATGGGAAACTCTGCGTATTTTTGGGATCCCTGAAAAATTCATTGTTGCTATTCAGGCTCTATACTCCAGTCCATCCGCTAGGGTCAAGGGAATAGGGTTTCAATCCAAGAGCTTCGATATAACCAATGGGACGAGACAAGGTTGTCCCCTTTCCCCGCTCTTGTTTGCTTTCTCCATAGAGCCATTAGCCCAAGCCATGAGGACAGCCCCGGATATTTCCGGCGTTACCATTGGCCCACACCAGCACACCATCTCCCTATATGCGGATGATGTAACTCTCCTGCTGACTAGTCCTCTTAAGTCACTCCCTCCGTCTTCAAAATCATTTCTAAATTTAAGGCCCTAAGCTACTATAAATTAAATTTTGCCAAAACCGAAGCATTACATGTCAATGTCACACCCCGAGATCTTCTCATTCTGCGTGAAAGATATCGGTTAAAATGGTCACCCCACTCCTTAAAAATTATAGGTATTCACCTCTCCCCAAATGTTTCCACTGTCATTCTTAGGAATTTCACAGAGAGACTTCCTGATTGGAAAAAATTACTAGAATCTTGGGACTTTAGAGATATCTCATGGACTGGCAGAATTGCCGCCATTAAAATGTCCTATATTCCAAAAATTATCTATCTATTCCGCACTATCCCACTGAATCTGCCTCGCCCAATTTTGAATAAGCTTCAGAGTCTTATTACTGGTTATGTCTGGAAGGGCAAGCACCCCCGAACGGCGAGACAAACACTTCAAAGAACAAGTGATAGAGGAGGCCTAGGAATGCCTAATATCATTCTGTACTATCAAGCAGCGCGCCTAACCCACCTGGTCGACTGGGGTCGCACTGATAACTCAGCCCGATGGAGAGAAGTTGAACAGTCTTTACTCCCTCTGGGAATGGGGTTATCTGACCTCCCTTGGATTCCCTCTCACTATTGGAAAAACCTTGATACTGCACACCCGGTGATACTGGATACCCTTAAGTTCTGGGATCAGACGAGACACTTAGATTTGATTGCCCCCCACCCCTCCCCGTGTCAAACTATAGCTAGTGCTCTTTTCTGCCTTCCTGATACTCATATCTCTGGCTGGTCCTCTCTTGGAGCGGACCGTGTTGCTGACCTCTATGGTCATACCGGAGGTATCTCTCACGCATCGATTTGTAGTAAATTGCGGATCCCAACCCCGTTGCAGTTTGAGGCCTTCCGACTCTCTTCCATTATCAGATCATGGGGTTTCCCTAGAGAGCGCCTTAGATCTGACACAAAATGGGAACAGCGATGGTCCCTACCTCACAAGCTCAAAGGAACCTTATCGTTCCATTACGAGATATTATTGGATCCCTCCTCTCAACAAAAAGTTTCACAGTTTATAGCTTGGGAAACTGAACTTAACTTCACGGTTGACGCCGACTCTTGGTACAGAGAACTCAAGTTTACTAGAAAGTTATTATACTCCACATCCCTTTGGGAACTCCACTATAAAATCATAGTGAGATGGCATCTAGTCCCAGTTACCCTTCATAGGATATATAATTCTCACTCTCCTCTCTGCTGGAGGGGCTGTGGACAAATTGGAACTCAGGCGCATATTTGGTGGTTCTGCCCGAGACTCTCCTCTACATGGCTCTGGGTAACTAACTTACTAAACTCTCTAGGCATAATTATATACAGCTTAGCCCCCAAATTGGTCTACACCACCTCAACTTCCTGGCCCTCACACCTACACAGAAAGCCTTGTCCATTTATGTTCTGATGGCCACTAAGCTAGAAATCGCAAAAGCCTGGAAACAAGTCTCTCCTCCTAGCACCCCACAGATCTTAGCTACAGTTAACTACATATCTAAGATGGAAGCCCACTCTCACTCAGCCGTAGATAAACTAGGTTTCTATCACGCAACTTGGGCCCCTTGGTGGGAAAAATTCTCTGATTAAACCAATTCCACATTGCTTAGACCTTGGTCACCTCTCTCTGATACTATACACCATCAACATTAGATACTACTGTCTTGTCATAGTACTCACCCTCTTCTTATTCCCTTTCCTAACCCACTTTTTTCTCCTTATCCTTTTTCTACGTTCCTCGCCCCATTAACCTTTTCGAGACTACCCTATGAGAGCATATATCCCCACTTACTTACTATTAATATAAAATTGAGGAAGATGCTTTCTCTTTCTTCTTTTCGTTTTATGTGAAATGTCATACAACATTAGATTATCGCTCTAGTGATTGTTGGTATCTTCTTGTACCCATATCTTTCAAAATGTTTCCTTTGTATGATATTTTTGTATTATGTGTTTTCCTCAAATAAATAAAAATATTTAAAATAAAATTAAATTAAACTTGCGTGATTCAGATAGAGCATGCAATTTAAAGACACTTTTAAATTCACTTCTATTTTCAAAAGTGCTTTGTTCTTTTGGTATCCCTTTTTGAAAAAGAATATGCACGTATCCTACACTAGTTGGAGCTAGCTCCTGATTGGTTCCTGTACACATTTCTCTCTTGTTATTGGCTAACTAGATGTGTTCAGCTAGCTGTCAGTTGTGCAATGCTGTTCCCTCAGCAAAGGATAACAAGAGAATGAAGCAAATTTGAACATAGAAGTAAATTGGAAAGTTGTTTAAAATGTTATGGTCTATCCAAATCATGAAAGAAAATGTTGGGGTTTCCTGTCCCTTCAAAGGGACAATAAAGTAAAAATTAAACTTTCATTATTCAGACAGAGAATGTGAGTTAAAACAACTTTCCAATGTACTTCTATTATTAAATTTGCTTTGTCCTCTTGATATCCTTTGTTGAAGAGTAAACCTTGATAGGTTGATAGGAGCTCAGGAGCGTGCATGTGTCGTCAGCATTCCATCGGCTAGATTTAGAGTTTTGTCGGTAACGACCCGCGTAGCTAACGCTGGCTTTTTTCCCCCCGCACCTTTTAAATACCGCTGGTATTTAGAGTTCACAGAAGGGCTGCGTTAGGCTCCAAAAAGGGAGCGTATATCATATTTACCGCCACTGCAACTCTCAATACCAGCGGTGCTTACGGACGCGGCCAGCTTCAAAAACGTGCTCGTGCACGATTCCCCCATAGGAAACAATGGGGCTGTTTGAGCTGAAAAAAAAACTAACACCTGCAAAAAAGCAGCGTTCAGCTCCTAACGCAGCCCCATTGTTTCCTATGGGGAAACACTTCCTATGTCTGCACCTAACACTCTAACATGTACCCCGAGTCTAAACACCCCTAACCTTACACTTATTAACCCCTAATCTGCCGCCCCCGCTATCGCTGACCCCTGCATATTATTAACCCCTAATCTGCCGCTCCGTACACCGCCGCAACCTACATTATATCTATGTACCCCTAATCTGCTGCCCCTAACACCGCCGACCCCTATATTATATTTATTAACCCCTAATCTGCCTCCAACAACGTCGCCGCCAGCTACCTACAATAATTAACCCCTAATCTGCCGACCAGACCTCACTGCTACTATAATAAATGAATTAACCCCTAATCCGCCTCACTCCCGCCTCAATAACCCTATAATAAATAGTATTAACCCCTAATCTGCCCACCCTAACATCGCTGACACCTAACTTCAAGTATTAACCCCTAATCTGCCGACCGGACCTCACCGCTACTCTATTAAATTTATTAACCCCTAAAGCTAAGTCTAACCTTAACACTAACACCCCCCTAAGTTAAATATAATTTAAATCTAACAAAATAAATTAACTCTTATTAAATAAATTATTCCTATTTAAAGCTAAATACTTACCTGTAAAATAAACCCTAATATAGCTACAATATAAATAATAATTATATTGTAGCTATTTTAGGATTTATTTTTATTTTACAGGCAAATTTCAATTTATTTTAACTAGGTACAATAGCTATTAAATAGTTATATTAACTATTTAATGGCTACCTAGCTAAAATAAAGAGAAATTTACCTGTAAAATAAAAACTAACCTAAGTTACAATTACACCTAACACTACACTATACTTTAATAAATTATTCCTATTGAAAACTAAATACTTACCTGTAAAATAAACCCTAAGATAGCTACAATGTAATTAATAATTACATTGTAGCTATTTTAGGATTTATATTTATTTTACAGGTAACTTTGTATTTATTTTAGCTAGTTAGAATAGTTATTAAATAGTTATTAACTATTTAATAACTACCTAGCTAAAAGAAATACAAAATTACCTGTAAAATAAATCCTAACCTAAGTTACAATTAAACCTAACACTACACTATGATTAAATTAATGAAATAAATTAACTACAAATAACTACAATTAAATACAATTACATAAACTAACTAAAGTACAAAAAATAAAAAAAGCTAAGTTACAAAAAATAAAAAAAATAAGTTACAAACATTTTAAAAATATTACAACAATTTTAAGCTAATTACACCTAATCTAAGCCCCCTAATAAAATAACAAAGCCCCCCAAAATAAAAAAATGCCCTACCCTATTCTAAATTAAAAAAGTTCAAAGCTCTTTTACCTTACCAGCCCTTAAAAGGGCCTTTTGTGGGGCATGCCCCAAAGAAAACTGCTCTTTTCCTGTAAAAGAAAAATACAACCCCCCCAACATTAAAACCCACCACCCACATACCCCTAATCTAACCCAAACCCCCCTTAAATAAACCTAACACTACCCCCCTGAAGATCATCCTACCTTGAGTCGTCTTCACTCAGCCAAGCCACCGATGGAACCGAAGAGGAGATCCGGAGCGGCAGAAGTGATCCTCCAAGGGGCGCTGAAGAAGTCTTCCATCCGATGAAGTGATCCTCCAGGCGGCGTTGATGAAGTCTTCCATCCGGGCGATGTCATCTTCCAAGCGACGCTGAAGAAGTCTTCCATCCCGGCGATGTCATCTTCCAAGCGGGGTCTTCAATCTTCTTCTTCAGGATCCATCTTCATTCCGCCGATGCTGAACATCCTTCTTCCCCGACGGACTACCGACGAATGAAGGCTCCTTTAAGGGACGTCATCCAAGATGGCGTCCCTCAAATTCCGATTGGCTGATAGGATTCTATCAGCCAATCGGAATTAAGGTAGGAAAATTCTGATTGGATGATGGAATCAGATTCAAGTTCAATCCGATTGGCTGATCCAATCAGCCAATCAGATTGAGCTTGCATTCTATTGGCTGATCGGAACAGCCAATAGAATGTGAGCTCAATCTGATTGGCTGATTGGATCAGCCAATCGGATTGAACTTGAATCTGATTGGCTGATTCCATCAGCCAATCAGAATTTTTCTACCTTAATTCCGATTGGCTGATAGAATCCTATCAGCCAATCAGAATTCGAGGGACGCCATCTTGGATGACGTCCCTTAAAGGAGCCTTCATTCGTCAGTAGTCCGTCGGGGAAGAAGGATGTTCCGCGTCGGCGGAATGAAGATGGATCCTGAAGAAGAAAATTGAAGACCCCGCTTGGAAGATGACATCGCCGGGATGGAAGACTTCTTCAGCGCCGCTTGGAAGATGACATCGCACGGATGGAAGACTTCTTCAGCGCCGCCTGGAGGATCACTTCATCGGATGGAAGACTTCTTCAGCGCCCCTTGGAGGATCACTTCTGCCGCTCCGGATCTCCTCTTCTGTTCCATCGGTGGCTCGGCTGAGTGAAGTCGACTCAAGGTAGGATGATCTTCAGGGGGGGTAGTGTTAGGTTTATTTAAGGGGGTTTGGGTTAGATTAGGGGTATGTGGGTGGTGGGTTTTAATGTTGGGGGGGTTGTATTTTTCTTTTACAGGCAAAAGAGCAGTTTTCTTTGGGGCATGCCCCACAAAAGGCCCTTTTAAGGGCTGGTAAGGTAAAAGAGCTTTGAACTTTTTTAATTTAGAATAGGGTAGGGCATTTTTTTATTTTGGGGGTCTTTGTTATTTTATTAGGGGGCTTAGATTAGGTGTAATTAGCTTAAAATTGTTGTAATATTTTTAAAATGTTTGTAACTTATTTTTTTTATTTTTTGTAACTTAGCTTTTTTTATTTTTTGTACTTTAGTTAGTTTATTTAATTGTATTTATTTGTAGGTATTGTATTTAATTAATTTATTGATAGTGTAGTGTTAGGTTTAATTGTAGATAATTGTAGGTATTTTATTTAATTAATTTATTGATAGTGTAGTGTTAGGTTTAATTGTAACTTAGGTTAGGATTTATTTTACAGGTAATTTTGTAATTATTTTAACTAGGTAGCTATTAAATAGTTATTAACTATTTAATAGCTATTGTACCTGGTTAAAATAAATACAAAGTTGCCTGTAAAATAAATATTAATCCTAAAATAGCTACAATATAATTATAATTTATATTGTAGCTATATTAGGGTTTATTTTACAGGTAAGTATTTAGCTTTAAATAGGAATAATTTATTTAATAAGAGTTAATTTATTTAGTTAGATTTAAATTATATTTAATTTAGGGGGGTGTTAGGGTTAGGGTTAGACTTAGCTTTAGGGGTTAATTTATTTATTAGAGTAGCGGTGAGGTTCGGTCGGCAGATTAGGGGTTAATACTTGAAGTTAGGTGTCGGCGATGTTAGGGAGGGCAGATTAGGGGTTAATACTATTTATTATAGGGTTATTGAGGCGGGAGTGAGGCGGATTAGGGGTTAATACATTTATTATAGTAGCGGTGAGGTCCGGTCGGCAGATTAGGGGTTAATAATTGTAGGTAGGTAGAGGCGACGTTGGGGGCGGCAGATTAGGGGTTAATAAATATAATATAGGGGTCGGCGGTGTTAGGGGCAGCAGATTAGGGGTTCATAGGGATAACGTAGGTTGCGGCGGTGTACGGAGCAGCAGATTAGGGGTTAAAAAAATTTAATAGAGTGGCGGCGATGTGGGGGGACCTCGGTTTAGGGGTACATAGGTAGTGTATGGGTGTTAGTGTACTTTAGAACACAGTAGTTAAGAGCTTTATAAACCAGCGTTAGCCCATAAAGCTCTTAACTCCTGACTTTTTTCTGCGGCTGGAGTTTTGTCGTTAGATTTCTAACGCTCACTTCAGCCAAGACTCTAAATACCAGCGTTAGAAAGATCCCATTGAAAAGATAGGATACGCAAATGGCGTAGGGGGATCTGCGGTATTGAAAAGTCACGGCTGCAAAGTGAGCGTTAGACCCTTTCCTGACTGACTCTAAATACCAGCGGTAGCCCAAAACCAGCGTTAGGAGCCTCTAACGCTGGTTTTGACGGCTAACGCCAAACTCTAAATCTAGCCGTATGGCAGCAGTGTTTGTAGCTATTTAAAACATTGCTATAAATAATGTTGCAAACTCTGCTACCAGATGGCTAGATACACGTGCACACTCCTGAGCTCACCTAAGATTACTCTTCAACCCCTTCACACAGTTAGGACGTTGCATGCCGTAATAACAGAGCTGGCTTTTAACGGCGTTTGGGCGGCATGGAACTTCCTACCTTATATGGCTATTGCAGCCGCCTCCTTTTAGCTAATGAAAAATCAGATTGGGTGCTTGACTAGTAGCATAAACAGTACGCGCAATTTCATTTTTCCAGCAAGTGTTTACATCAGAACTTTGTTTCAATCTAAGCACTTGCCCGAGGCATAAAGAGGTTAACAAAGAATACCATGAGCACTAAGCAAATATGATTTAGATGTAAAATGTAAAGTTGCTCTTTTCAATCCATTGCAGTTTAATTTTCACTTAACTGTCCCTTTAATTCTAAGCACAAATGTATTTAAGTGGCAAATTATAATGTATCTTAAATCATTTACACATTCATGCTTTTCAAGTAGTATTAAGAAAACAACAAAAAAAAACTTTACAACATTCAGTTAAGTTTGACACCTGGGAAAAACAATTTAGTTGTAGAAAAAACTAACAAGTTACAGCACACCTACCCCAGCATTCCTGAGAACCCTCAGATCAACATGATCACATCTGTTTGTTTTGTGACAGCAGCTCAGTTCCCTTTCTCTGTGGCCAGCTTATATTACAGTGCTAGCACACTTTACATCAAACTTGTAGTAATGTATGGCGGATAGCACTGTGAGAATGATGTAAAAGGACTTAAAGGGGCAGTGTACTGTAAAATTGTCTCCACTTGTTCCCACTTACCTGCTGAGGGTGTATTAAAAATTGCTTACATATGTATTTATCTTTAGTTTTGTATTTGAAATAGCTGATTTTGCTTGTGGTATCCCCACCTATACTGTAAATTTCAATATGTAAGTATCGGCTATAAAATGTTATGCAAACATAACCAGCAGAGGAAATTATACTCCCAGTGAGGGGTAGGAGAGATAAGTAATAAAATGTTAATTTTCATATGTTCTCTAGGGGCATGATGCTTAATGTATCATTACAATAGTGTGATTGCAATTGAGATTGCAGATAAAATGTTTTGAAGGGATAAAATCACTGTTAGAAAGCAGTCTCACCAAGAGGTGTTTTACTATACTTCACTGTGGGAGGCGAGGGTTTTCTCTGCCACTGGCAGAATGTTAACAGCAGTATTACAACCTGCAGTGAAGGTGTAATGTAAATAATTTCTTTAGACATTATTGAATGACAATATCATTTACAAAACTGAACCTCTTCTGTTGCAATAAAATAGGGAAACTTGTACATGAATTATAAACTTTTATGAGCTGGGGGATTGTGGGTAAATTGTACATGTGTATATGGTATTATATACATTATACTGTAAAATAGTATATTGTTTAAAGGGACATAATACTCATATGCTAAATCACTTGAAAGTGATGCAGCATAACTGTAAAAAGCTGACAGGAAAATATCACCTGAGAATCTCTATGTAAAAAAGAAAGATATTTTACCTCACAATTTCCTCAGCTCAACACTGTAAATGCTGTGTAAAAAGTTGTCTTTCAGTTACTGCCCAGCTGCAGGTTAAAAAAAAGGAATGAACCCTTTTACTGTGATCTCATGAGATTTCACTTAACTCTCATGAGATTTCATAGTAAACTTCCTTAAACTGGATAGGGAAATAACCTGAGTGTGCATGAGGCACGCTACCTTGCCGGTCCCGGGACAGGCATACTGATTTGCTGCCTAAAGGGACATGATACCCAAATATTGAAGCACTTAAAAGTGATGCAGTATAGCTATAAAAAGCTGACTAGAAAATACCACCTGAACATCTCTATGTAAAAAAAGGAAGATATTTTGCCTCAAAATGTCCAAAGTAGTCACATCCCACTGTAAACAGGATGATAGTACCAGGACCTGCAAGGGAGTGTGCATCTGGCATGTGCCGGCACAGTCATGTTATTTTCCTATTCATTTTAAGGAAGTTTACTATGAAATCACATGAAAACATAGTGCATGACCTCAACACTGCTGATGCTGATTGGCTTTTTTTATTTCCAACGTGCAGCTGGACAGCAACTGAAGTATAACTGTTCGCACAGCGCTTACACTGGTGAGCTGAAGAAATAGTGAGGTAAAATATCTTCATTGTTACATAGAGATGCTCAGGTGATATTTTCTTGTCAGCTTTTTACAGTAATGTTGCATCCCTTTCAAGTGATTAAGAATATGAGTAGGAATGAGTAGGAATGCCTGGGCTCTACTGATAATTAGAAAGACATAAAAGTGCAAACATAAAGTGCTCTAATCTTTTACTGCATGTTATTATTGCACTGATACTTGAATACAACTGTTAAAGTCAACTCCAGGGGGTCGATCCGATAAAAATCGTCGCCCGCAAAAGCCGGCGACGCCAATATTTACGCTGGTTTGGTATCACATATACGGCGTAACCTAGAAGTTAATCCCGTATATTTCTGCCGTCGCCCATAGTTTTTTGGGCCATAGGCAGGTATACCAAACCAGCGCAGTTTGGTATCCAATATGCAGCGTAAGGACTATGGAGAAATCTTACTCCATTTTCACCTCGCCACAAAAAGCAGCCGTAAGAAGCCTTACGCTGACTATTGGAGCCCCGTAACTCCCTAAACTAGCTAGAAAATAAACCTAACACCTAACGCATGCGCAATGTCTATCTACCTGTCACCCGCGATCTGCTAAATAAAACCTAACACCTAACGCATGCGCAATGTCTATCTACCTGTCACCCGCGATCTGCTAAATAAAACCTAACACCTAACGCATGCGCAATGTCTATCTACCTGTCAACCGCAATCCCCCCCCCCCCCCGAAATCCCTAATAAAGTTATTAACCCCTAAACCGCCACTCCCGGACCCCGCCGCCATCTACATAAACTAACCCCCTACTGTGAGCCCCTAAAACCGCCGCCATCTACCTTATCTATCCCCTAATCTGACCCCTTACACCGCCGCCACCTATATAAAAATTATTAACCCCTAATCTAATCCCCCTATACCGCCGCCAGCTATATTAATATTATTAACCCCTAATGTAAGCCCCTTACACCGCCGCCATCTCTATTAAAATTATTAACCCCTAATTTAATCTACCTACCCCGTCGCCAGCTATATTATCTATATTAACCCTAAGTATATTATAGTTAATATAGTTATTACATTATATATATTAACTATATTAACCCTAATTATATTAGGGTTAATATAGTTACTATAGTATTTATATTAACTATATTAACTCTATCTAACCCTAACACCCCTAACTAAATTTATATTAAATTAATCTAATTCATATTATAAACTAAAATATTCCTATTTAAATCTAAATACTTACCTATAAAATAAACCCTAAGATAGCTACAATATAATTAATAATTACATTGTAGCTATGTTAGGGTTAATATTTATTTTACAGGTAAATTGTTAATTATTTTAACTAGGTATAATAGCTATTAAATAGTCATTAACTATTTAATATCTACCTACCATAGTTAAAATAATTACCCAATTACCTGTAAAATAAATCCTAACCTAAGTTACAAATACACCTACACTATCAATAAATTAAATAAACTACAAATATCTATCTAAAAATACAATTAAATTAACTAAACTAAATTACAAAAAAAAAACACTAAATTACAAAAAATAAAAAAAAGATTACAAGATTTTTAAGCTAATTACACCTATTCTAAGCCCCCTAATAAAATAATAAAGCCCCCCAAAATAAAAAAAATTCCCTGCCCTATTCTAAATTAAAAAAAGTTCAAAGCTCTTTACCTTACCAGCCCTTAAAAGGGCCTTTTGTGGGGCATGCCCCAAAGAATTCAGCTCTTTTGCATTTAAAAACATATACAATACCCCCCCCCCATTACAACCCACCACCCACATATACCCCTATTCTAAACCCACCCAAACCCCCCTTAAAAAAGCCTAACACTACCCCCCTGAAGATCTCCCTACCTTGTCTTCACCACACCGGGCCGAACTCCTCATCCGATTCGGGCGATGTCTTGCTCCAAGTGGCAAAGAAGAATTCTTCCTCCGGCGATGTCTTCCTCCAAGCGGCAAAGAAGAATTCTTCCTCCCGGCGATGTCTTCCTCCAAGCGGCAGCAAAGTCTTCTTCCTTCAGGCAGCATCTTCCATGAAGCGGCATCTTCAATCTTCTTTCTTCGCTCCGCCACAGCGGAGCATCCATCCCGGCCGACGACTGAACGACGAATGAGGTACCTTTAAATGACGTCATCCAAGATGGCGTCCGCTGAATTCCGATTGGCTGATAGGATTCTATCAGCCAATCGGAATTAAGTTAGAAAAATCTGATTGGCTGATTGAATCAGCCAATCAGATTCAAGTTCAATCCTTCTTCCATGAAGCGGCATCTTCAATCTTCTTTCTTCGCTCCGCCACCACGGAGCATCCATCCCGGCCGACGACTGAACGACGAATGAGGTACCTTTAAATGACGTCATCCAAGATGGCGTCCGCCGAATTCCGATTGGCTGATAGGATTCTATCAGCCAATCGGAATTAAGTTAGAAAAATCTGATTGGCTGATTGAATCAGCCAATCAGATTCAAGTTCAATCCGATTGGCTGATTGGTTCAGCCAATCGGATTGAACTTGAATCTGATTGGCTGATTCAATCAGCCAATCAGATTTTTCTAACTTAATTCCGATTGGCTGATAGAATCCTATCAGCCAATCGGAATTCGGCGGACGCCATCTTGGATGACGTCATTTAAAGGTACCTCATTCGTCGTTCAGTTGTCGGCCGGGATGGATGCTCCGCGGTGGCGGAGCGAAGAAAGAAGATTGAAGATGCCGCTTCATGGAAGATGCTGCCGGAAGGAAGAAGACTTTGCTGCCGCTTGGAGGAAGACGTCGCCGGGAGGAAGAATTCTTCTTTGCCGCTTGGAGGAAGACATCGCCGGAGGAAGAATTCTTCTTTGCCGCTTGGAGCAAGACATCGCCCGGATCGGATGAGGAGTTCGGCCCGGTGTGGTGAAGACAAGGTAGGGAGATCTTCAGGGGGGTAGTGTTAGGCTTTTTTAAGGGGGGGTTTGGGTGGGTTTAGAATAGGGGTATGTGGGTGGTGGGTTGTAATGGGGGGGGGGGGTATTGTATATGTTTTTAAATGCAAAAGAGCTGAATTCTTTGGGGCATGCCCCACAAAAGGCCCTTTTAAGGGCTGGTAAGGTAAAGAGCTTTGAACTTTTTTTAATTTAGAATAGGGCAGGGAATTTTTTTTATTTTGAGGGGCTTTATTATTTTATTAGGGGGCTTAGAATAGGTGTAATTAGCTTAAAAATCTTGTAATCTTTTTTTTATTTTTTGTAATTTAGTGTTTGTTTTTTTTGTAATTTAGTTTAGTTAATTTAATTGTATTTTTAGATAGATATTTGTAGTTTATTTAATTTATTGATAGTGTAGGTGTATTTGTAACTTAGGTTAGGATTTATTTTACAGGTAATTGGGTAATTATTTTAACTAAGTAGATATTAAATAGTTAATAACTATTTAATAGCTATTGGGGGAAATTTATCAAGCATTCAACACTGTATTCTCAATATTATCCGCATCTAAATTCACTTCCGAATTATTAATCTAATTTATGAAACAGTAATTGGTGCTTAGAAACGATATATTTCTAAATCCGTCAATATGTCCGCAGCTCTAACGCCGAGATACGTTCGAACATCTATACGATTATTTTTCTACAGTATTCGATGTAATCTACGCTATTATTCAATTTATCATCCTGTCAACAATTCTATCCGGGCATCGTATTTCCTCACGTATGCGCTTTTCTATACGCATATTCTGTGGTCGCGAAATATATCTTCAAGCAGCATTTATAACGCATATATTAATCAGTTATGGAAATTGTTATTGCAATGTTTCATACTATTTATATGCGTCGAATGGAACGAAGAATAGATGGTCAAGCTGTTCAACAGATAGATAGGCTTCAAAGAAGGCGCAGAAGGATTCCAAGGTTTTTTCGTCCCAGATCAGGACTTGATGCACTTTCTGACATTGACATCATCAGGCGTTTTAGATTGAGTAGAGAATCAATTGAAAGGCTATACAATCAAATATCTGGTCAACTTGAACCCATTACTTTTCGGACACATGCTCTGCCCGGAATGTTGAAGCTGTTGGCTGTTTTACATTTTCTAGCAACTGGTTCCTTTCAATCAGTTACTAGTGTAGTTGTTGGCATGAGCCAGCCTTCTTTTTCACGCCACCTAACTACAGTGATTGATGCTCTTTTGTCAGTTTTCAAACGGTATGTTTTTTTACCAAATACTGCTGAAGAATGGCATTCTGTAAAGCTTAATTTTTTTAGACTTGCTGGAATCCCAAATGTGTTGGGTGCAATTGATTGTACTCATGTCAGAGTAAGGCCACCACATCTAAAAGAAGAAATGTATCGCAACCGCAAGTTTTATCATTCTTTGAACATCCAGATGGTTTGTGATGCTGGTTTGAAAATCATGAGTGTCCGTTCAGGATTTCCAGGATCATGTCATGATTCATATATTCTCAAACAGTCTGCCCTATATAATAAATTTGAGGAAGGACAAATGCCTGAAGGATGGCTACTAGGTATGATTATGAAAATTAAAAACGAAACCTTCTAATGTGCGTTAATATTAACTCACAATATTGTAATTTTTTGTGCAGTGTATAATATCAATAGATTTTAAAATACAGTATATACCCTGTTTTTATTTATTTATTCTGTTTGCTGCAGCACCAAGGTCAATGGATTTTTAGTTCCATACCTTTTTTAAAATACCTATCTATCTATCTATCTATCTCTCTCTCTCTCTCTATATATATATATATATATATATATATATATATATTTATATATTTATATATATATATATATATATATATATATATATATATATAGCGATATAATTAAATTTTTATTAATACCAATATATATGTACAATTTAAAACATAAAAATGGTTGCAAGTAAAAAGTGTATCTGAACACATTTAAATTTGTATAACTCTTTTTATTTTTCAAAAGGAGATGCAGGATATTCCTGTAGGAACTGGCTACTTACTCCTGTAAATATTCCACGCACAAGATCTGAAATGCGGTACAATGATGCACACAAAACAACTCGATGTGTGATTGAGAGGACCTTTGGAATGCTCAAAAGCCGTTTTCGTTGTCTAGATGAATCCGGAGGCACTCTTCAATACGTTCCTGAGAAAGTGGCTGTTATGGTGTTGGTCTGTTGCATGTTGCATAACATCGCTTTGCGACAATCAAACATAGAGGAACTGGAAATAATAACACCAGATGAAGATGGTGTTGAATCTGTTCCTCAAGATGTAGTTGAAGGGGGTACACATGCACGTAACCAGTTGATACAAACTCATTTCGTAGGTGAATAAAATAAAAATTATGTATGATTTATGTATTGATTGTATAATTTTTAGCAATAATTATTTATAAACAATCTCTTCTTATATTCACAGGTTAACTAGAAAATGTTTCTAAGTTCAAGCATGAAAATCTATAATTCAAAAATGAGAAACGTTCTCCACAAAATTATTCACAATTTAGATGATGAGAGTGATGTGTAATTCAAAAATAAATATGTTCTGATTGATACAGTTGAAAAAAAAATTATTTGCATATGTTGTCTTTTCTTCTATTTGTTATTTGTTTAAAAAAATTAAAATAAAATCAAATTTTTTTTTAATTTATTTTTTTTACTAACGACTTACAATATAGTTGTTGAAAATAAGTTGTATCCTTGAACAGTGTGCAATTAAGAAAACAGGTTCTGTGATTCTAAACTTTTTATTATTGTTGAAAACAAGCACTAGCTTTGTATATATTTGCAAGCCAGATACAGCTTTTGGAACCTATAAATTAAGAACAAACCTTGCCTAGACGTATGGCAATGCAATTGGAATAAAATGTAAGCTAGTCAAGTATAAAATGCATAAAACATATCAACCCCCTAGCTATAGTGTTGATGCTACACACTGCAAGAAAACAAACCTTGACAGGAGAGATGTTTTAAAAATTGAAACAGTCGAATTACATTTTATTGCATTCAATAGTAACCTTTTCATAACTATATGAACATCATAATATATTAAAATTTTATCAAAACAAGAAGGCAACATATAAAAACATTTTATTAAAATTTTCTAATAACTAGATAACCATCAATATATAATATAACAATGCAATTTAAATAACTAATAAACTTATTTAAACATATATGAAACTTTCGCTAATAATAAGTTGCAAGAATAACAATTGAAACAGAATTTAATATACATGTATTGAATAACATTCTAATCTAATGAGGATGCAAATTATGTGAACCGAATAAGTTTTAACAAACTATCTGTCTCTTAACACATTTATCATAAAATAATATAAACTCAAACATTGATTTATAAATAAAAAAAGTTTTCCTGAATTTACTCAAATGATTGACATATTACGTCATTTCCTTCAAGATTAGAAACTCGTTAGCAAGATGTCGCAACGTTCTCCGTTCACTGCTGGAGAGCTAATTATTTTAGTTTATGGGATGGAGAAATATTTTCCAAAAAGAATAGGAGGTGTTAGATCTGTCAAACAAGATCAACGCGATTATCTTGTTTATGAGATAATACGCAGGATGTATCGGGTATCGGGAATAAAAAGAACAAGAAGACAGTGCCTTCAACGCTATTCGGACCTACGTAGACGTGAAAAGGAGTACCATACTAGGATTAGAAGTCTCATTAGAGTTTGTAAGTGTTGACTACATACACTATTTCTAATAGATATTGTATTTTGATTCAATTTCTACGTTTAAAACGGTTTAGTTAAATAATGTTATGCGTTTGTTCTGACGCATTATGATAATTTTAAAGATAGATATAAATAAAGTGATAGAACTTTATAGATATAGACAGATATACTATATATAAATAATAATCAATATATAGAACTATAATGAGAGATAAAAAGATAGATCTAAAAATATAAAGAAAAAGAATATAGAAAAATATAGATCTAAAGATAAAGGGATAAATAGTGATAGACTTAATGGTTGTTAATTTAATCAAAGAGAAATAGAAAGAGCTATAGAGATTTGAATTACAAATTGATAGCGATAAACAGAAATAGATATAGAAAACTATACATCTAGAGTTAAAAACACAATGAAAAATTAAGTCCCAGAAAAAAAAGATACAAAGTTATAGATAGAGAATATAGTTTTTAAAGAGTAAACTAAATTAATAAAGAAATACAAAGAAATAGGACAGATTAAGAGAGTTCAATTAATAGAAAAAAGAGAAAGAGAGACACATATAGAAAGTAATAAAATTACTTTGTTCAAAATAATATTTATAATAACAGTGACAGAAATAGAAAGCAATATTGGAAGAGAGAGATAGAGAGAAATATAGTGCGAGGGGGAGAGAGAGAGAAATAAATAGATAAAAATATTTACAATTAGAAATATAAATAATAAGAAATAGGAGAGAAAGTGAGAGATAGAGCTAGCAAAAGAGAGAGATAGAGAGAGAGAAAGAGAGAGGGAGAGAGAGAAATACAAAGATAGATAGAGATAGATATAGATAGATATAGACTTGTAAATGTTGAGATATGAAAAGAAAAATATAGAGAGATACAAAGATAGATATAAATAAACAAAATGATATCAAATAAATGATAAATCTAGAAATATGAAATAGAAAGAATGATAAGAGATAGAGAAAGATAAAAGAGTTCAAGAGATTTATCTTTATATATAAATAGTAAAGTTTAGATAGATATAAATAATATAATTGAAAAATAGATTCAACTCCAAAAAATAATAATTATTATAAATATATATATATATATATATATATATATATATATATATATATATATATATAAATATATATATATATATATATATATTTATATATATATATATAGAGAGAGAGAGAGAGCTCTATCTCATTCTATCTTTTCTTATTAATCTTTGTTCAAAATATTTATTTATTCAGATTTTATTCATTAATGGAAATGTGATTACAGATACCAAAAGAAGAAAGGAAAAGAATAAGAGTGCTCCACGATACCTGAGACCAATAATGGCTTTTACCCCAAACAGTAATGCACAATCTCCTCCACTTCCTATAACTTTAATGGAAAATAATGATCTGAACACAGAAATTCAAGATCCATTAACTACTGATATGGACAATCAATATGAATGTGAAGTAACTTTGACAGCTGAAAATGATCAGGAAAATGTCATTGATGGAATTGGATCTAGTGAATGTGAGTGTCAATCTAATTATACATTTTTTCACTGTATAAAAATAGAGTAAAGATAAGTAATTTTCTTTAGTTGATAAAGATGTTATAAAATCGAAATACATCAAAATGTGTATATCTCTAAATTCTAATTCCATTCATTTTCTTCAATATAAATTAATAATTTTGATTTGTTCTTATTTATCTTCCTTATATTACAGCCGTGCCTGAAAAAAAGCAAGATACAACAACCAAAAATAGTTTTGTAAAAAAACTAAAAAAATTTAAGAAAAAATTATTGAAGATGAACAAGGAGATTGATAAAATGATTTCAATACTAGAAAAATGTTGATTGAAAAAATAATAATTTTACTTTATTATAATTTGTGAATGTTCTATTAATATTCTATGTCAAGACTATTATATATGTCATTTTTATTTTTTAAATATGACTTATTGATGTTCAGTAATTTTGAATATTTTGATAAAAATTAGTGATTAAAACTAATTATTAAAGAAAAAATAAATATTTTGTTTCAACCGTTCTAATCTTTTTTTTTAATAGCGTTCACATATATTTTTTGGCTTAGTAGTTCAAATGTTATAAGTTCTACAACTTGTATTCAAACAACGATTATAATGCATAGTGATCAATATATTAATTTATAATTTTGTTTTATTATTTCAAGACCAACATATATATTATTGATCACATTAGCATATATCTTGAAAATTATATATATATATATATATATATATGTATGTATATATTGTTCTCTCTATATATATATATCTATATACACACACACTGAATAATATTTATATTTATATTAATGAACTAAAAATATCTAAATAAATATATATATATATGTATAGTTACCTAACTATATATATATATATATATATATATATATATATATATATATATATATATATATATTGATCAAAGATCTCTTTTTCTATCTATCTATCTATCTATCTATCTATCTATCAATCTATCTATATATATATATATATATAAAAATTATATATATATATATATTCATCAATATATATATATATATATATATATATATATTTTATATATAAAATAACTCATTGTAATAAGTAATAATTGTAATTGTTATATATATATATATATTTTTTTTTTTTTTTTATCCATGACTCTATCAATCAATACTATTAAAATATTAATAGTTTTGGTTGATTATGTACAAACAAATACAACATATACAAACCTTGCAATCTATGTTTATGTATATAACTCACTCTCTCTCTGTCTCACTATATATATATATATATATATATATATATATATATATATATATATATATATATATATATATATACAATTATAATTTATATATAGACATTGAGAGAGAGATAATTTTGATATATTTATATATATAGACATACATATTTGGATTGTAAATTATATATAATTATATTGAATCTAAATATATATAAATATATATATAGAGAGTGATATAAATATATTTATCTAAAGAAACATATGTATGTATGTATCAATATATATATATATATATATATTATAATTTTTTTTTAAATTATTAGATTTCTATATTTAAATAAATAACTTGTTTATAACAATTTAAATGAGAACAGAATAAACTATATTCAAACATTATTATTATAAAATTTAAATAGCAATGTAAAATTATGGCTATTCTTGAAATTGTGGGTTTGGTGATGATGATGCGGAGAATAAGTTTGATATTGATTCTACGCATTTACTTAAATTTTCAAAACCAGCTCTAAATATCTCATTTCTTTCCCTTTCAATTTCTATTTTTTGCTCCTCTATTCTTATCCTATCCTTTAAAAAATTTCCAAACATCTCAATTACTTTGTTTTGTTCATCCCTAAAATTGCGTGCTATTCCCACCATCTCCTGTAATGCGTCTGTCTCAGGGGCAGCTTCAATTGGATTATTAGCTATATTAGCAGCATTTTCAATTTCAGGTATTGGTGTAGACATTGTAGACTCTGGTTGTTGATGGGACCTTGATTGGGCAGATGTATTTGTCCCTGACAAGGACTCTTCAATTATAGTCATTTGTGAATCTTCTTCTAAAGGGTCTACAGTCCTTAGTATTATTTCCCCACTACTAATATCATCTTGTGTGTTTTCTTCTTCGTTACCTACAAATAAATATAGAAAATAAATATATAGATAAAACATCGAATATATGTATGTAATTTATGTTTTACATATAAATTTGACAATAAAAACATTCTAAAATATTTAAAATTAAAAATATATATATATATATTCATTTTTATTAAAAGATAGCCAATACAGATCTTACTCAATTTTATTTGGAAAAAAAAAAATAATTTTGATTTTCAAATCAATTTCTAAAAATGTAAGATTTGTATTTGATTATCATTTTTTCAAAAAGAAAATTAGTACATCAATAACGATTGTGAATGTTCTCTGCCATTTCAGGAAAATCAATTACTGAAAATAAGATATTTGATATGCAGATTGATTTACCATGGAACATATCTTTTTTCACATTACAAAACATGATACTACATTAAAGTTAAATAAGGACAAAAATATCTTTAAATTTTGCCAACAATAGAATAAATGTACATAAAGCTATATAATTACCTTCTTCTATACCTCCGGATATAATTTGATTGAAGATATTCATGACTTCTGAAAATAAAAAATAACATTTATTTTTTAGGGTTCTTTTAATTTGTTAACAAGAAAAAAAATACAACAATACAATTTAAAAAAAAAAATACCTCTCGAATTTCTGGCATTGTCAACGGGTGTACTGCAGGGAATATCAGGCAATGTATCCGCTGATCCTAAACTATGTGTTGTTATCGAAGATGACGAAAGGGTTCTTTGACAAACATTTTCTGTAGGCCTCATTTGGCTTGTAGAAGCTAATTCCTCAATTGACTCTGTAGCTTGTAGAGAAGACTGGCTAGAAGGTTGTGCTATAATAGTTAAAAAGAATACATATATGTGTTAGAGGGACATTTTACTCAAAAATAATATTTCATGTTTCAGATTGAGAATATAATTTCTGAAAACTTATTTTTTGTTAAATTTTTTATTAATTCTCTTGTGATTCTTATTTTAAAGATAAACCTAGGAGGTTCATAGACTAATTTATAAGGCCTTATTTTCTGTTTTTTAACAATATAGGTTGTTAGCTCATGAGTGTCAAAAGTTATAGACAATTATCTTGGTATATTGATTCGAAAAGGAAAATTGTAATTTTAGAAACAGGACCATTTTTGTTGAAAAAGTAAAATTGTATTTGCTGATTGGACAGAAACAATTAACAATTGCTGTCCATGGTCTGAAAAAAAAATGGTCTGTCGGCTTAGCTTAGAGACCTGCATTTTAAAATCAAGATAGCAAGAGAATGAAGAAAAATGTATAATGTTTGTAAATTATACTTGTTTACAATTACATAGTATATGAATCAGAAAATAAATTTTCTTCTGTTATGTGTGATCAGTCCACGGGTCATCATTACTTCTGGGATATTATCTCCTCCCCTACAGGAAATGCAAGAGGATTCACCCAGCAGAGCTGCACATAGCTCCTCCCCTCCACGTCACTCCCAGTCATTCTCTTGCACCCAGCAACTAGATAGGATGTGTGAGAGGACTATGGTGATTATACTTAGTTTTTATAACTTCAATCAAAAGTTTGTTATTTTACAATAGCACCGGAGCGTGTTATTGCCTCTCTGGCAGAGTTTGAAGAAGAATCTACCAGAGTTTTTACTATGATTTTAACCGGAGTAGTTAAGATCATATTGCTGTTTCTCGGCCATCTGAGGGAGGTAAAAGCTTCAGATCAGGGGACAGCGGGCAGATGAATCTGCATTGAGGTATGTAGCAGTTTTTATTTTCTGAATGGAATTGATGAGAAAATCCTGCCATACCGTTATAATGACATGTATGTATACTCTACACTTCAGTATTCTGGGGATGGTATTTCACCGGAATTACTCTGTTAAAAGTACATTAAACCTTTTAATAGGTATTTATTATGTTAAACGTTTTTGCTGGAATGTAGAATCGTTTGCATTTTCTGAGGTACTGAGTGAATAAATATTTGGGCACTATTTTTCCACTTGGCAGTTGCTTGTTTTAATTGTGACAGTTTCGTTTCTCTCTCACTGCTGTGTGTGAGGGGGAGGGGCCGTTTTTGGCGCTCTTTGCTACGCATCAAAAAATTCCAGTCAGTTACTCTTGTATTTCCTGCATGATCCGGTTCATCTCTAACAGAACTCAGGGGTCTTCAAACTTCTTTGGAGGGAGGTAGATTCTCTCAGCAGAGCTGTGAGACTTATATATTGACTGTGATTAAAAACGTTGCTCTGTAATTTTTTATGTTTCAAATTTAATTATTGTTACTTTACTAATGGGAACAAACCTTTGCTAAAAGTTGTGTTGTTTTTAAGGATTGATGCTATAACTGTCTTTCAGTTCATTATTTCAACTGTCATTTAATCGTTTAGTGCTCTTTGTGGCACAGTACGTTTTTGTTAAATAAGATTGTAACCAAGTTGCAAGTTTATTGCTAGTGTGTTAAACATGTCTGATTCAGAGGAAGATATCTGTGTCATTTGTTCCAATGCCAAGGTGGAGCATCAATAGAAATTTATGTACTAACTGTATTGATGCTACTTTAAATAAAAGCCAATCTGTACAAATTGAACAAATTTCACCAAACAGCGAGGGGAGAGTTATGCCGACTAACTCGCCTCACGTGTCAGTACCTGCATCTCCCGCCCGGGAGGTGCGTGATATTATGGCGCCTAGTACATCTGGGCGGCCATTACAGATAACATTACAAGATATGGCTACTGTTATGACTGAAGTTTTGGCTAAATTACCAGAACTAAGAGGCAAGCGTGATCACTCTGGGGTGAGAACAGAGTGCGCTGATAATACTAGGGCCATGTCTGATACTGCGTCACAGCTTGCAGAACATGAGGACGGAGAGCTTCATTCTGTGGGTGATGGTTCTGATCCAAACAGATTGGATTCAGATATTTCAAATTTTAAATTTAAATTGGAGAACCTCCGTGTATTACTAGGGGAGGTTTTAGCGGCTCTTAATGATTGTAACACTGTTGCAATACCAGAAAAATTGTGTAGGTTGGATAAATACTTTGCGGTACCGGCGAGTACTGACGTTTTTCCTATACCTAAGAGACTAACTGAAATTGTTACTAAGGAGTGGGATAGACCCGGTGTGCCGTTCTCACCCCCTCCAATATTTAGAAAGATGTTTCCAATAGACGCCACCACACGGGACTTATGGCAAACGGTCCCTAAGGTGGAGGGAGCAGTTTCTACTTTAGCTAAGCGTACCACTATCCCGGTGGAGGATAGCTGTGCTTTTTCAGATCCAATGGATAAAAAATTAGAGGGTTACCTTAAGAAAATGTTTGTTCAACAAGGTTTTATATTGCAACCCCTTGCATGCATCGCGCCGATTACGGCTGCGGCAGCATTTTGGATTGAGTCTCTGGAAGAGAACCTTAGTTCAGCTACGCTGGACGACATTACGGACAGGCTTAGAGTCCTTAAACTAGCTAATTCATTCATTTCGGAGGCCGTAGTACATTTAACCAAACTTACGGCTAAGAACTCAGGATTCGCCATTCAGGCACGTAGGGCGCTGTGGCTAAAATCCTGGTCAGCTGATGTAACTTCTAAGTCCAAATTACTTAATATACCTTTCAAGGGGCAAACTTTATTTGGGCCCGGTTTGAAAGAAATTATCGCTGACATTACAGGAGGTAAGGGCCACGCCCTGCCTCAAGACAAAGCCAAAGCTAAGGCTAGACAGTCTAATTTTCGTCCCTTTCGGAATTTCAAAGCAGGAGCAGCATCAACTTCCACTGCACCAAAACAGGAAGGAGCTGTTGCTCGTTACAGACAAGGCTGGAAACCTAACCAGGCCTGGAACAAGGGCAAGCAGGCCAGGAAACCTGCTGCTGCCCCTAAGACAGCATGAACCGAGGGCCCCCGATCCGGGACCGGATCTAGTGGGGGGCAGACTCTCTCTCTTCGCCCAGGCCTGGGCAAGAGATGTTCAGGATCCCTGGGCGCTAGAGATCATATCTCAGGGATACCTTCTAGACTTCAAATTCTCTCCCCCAAGAGGGAGATTTCATCTGTCAAGGTTGTCAACAAACCAGATAAAGAAAGAAGCGTTTCTACGCTGTGTACAAGATCTGTTATTAATGGGAGTGATCCATCCGGTTCCGCGGTCGGAACAAGGACAAGGGTTTTACTCAAACCTGTTTGTGGTTCCCAAAAAAGAGGGAACTTTCAGGCCAATCTTGGATTTAAAGATCCTAAACAAATTCCTAAGAGTTCCATCGTTCAAAATGGAAACTATTCGGACAATCTTACCCATGATCCAAAAGGGTCAGTACATGACCACAGTGGATTTAAAGGATGCTTACCTTCACATACCGATTCACAAAGATCATTACCGGTATCTAAGGTTTGCCTTCTTAGACAGGCATTACCAGTTTGTAGCTCTTCCATTCGGATTGGCTACGGCTCCAAGAATCTTCACAAAGGTTCTGGGTGCCCTTCTGGCGGTACTAAGACCGCGAGGAATTTCGGTAGCTCCGTACCTAGACGACATTCTGATACAAGCTTCAAGCTTTCAAACTGCCAAGTCTCATACAGAGTTAGTTCTGGCATTTCTAAGGTCGCATGGATGGAAAGTGAACGAAAAGAAGAGTTCTCTTTTTCCTCTCACAAGAGTTCCATTCTTGGGGACTCTTATAGATTCTGTAGAAATGAAGATTTATCTGACAGAAGACAGATTAACAAAGCTTCTAAATGCATGCCGTGTCCTTCATTCCATTCAACTCCCGTCAGTAGCTCAATGCATGGAGGTGATCGGCTTAATGGTAGCAGCAATGGACATAGTACCCTTTGCACGTCTACATCTCAGACCGCTGCAATTGTGCATGCTGAGTCAGTGGAATGGGGATTACTCAGACTTGTCCCCTACTCTGAATCTGGATCAAGAGACCAGAAACTCTCTCCTATGGTGGCTTTCTCGGCCACATCTGTCCAGGGGGATGCCATTCAGCAGGCCGGACTGGACAATTGTAACAACAGACGCCAGCCTACTAGGTTGGGGCGCTGTCTGGAATTCTCTGAAGGCTCAGGGACAATGGAATCAGGAGGAAAGTCTCCTGCCAATAAACATTCTGGAATTAAGAGCAGTTCTCCATGCCCTTCTGGCTTGGCCCCAGTTAAAAACTCGGGGGTTCATCAGGTTTCAGTCGGACAACATCACGACTGTAGCTTACATCAACCATCAAGGAGGGACAAGAAGCTCCCTAGCAATGATGGAAGTATCAAAGATAATTCGCTGGGCAGAGTCTCACTCTTGCCACCTGTCAGCAATCCACATCCCGGGAGTGGAGAACTGGGAGGCGGATTTCTTGAGTCGCCAGACTTTTCATCCGGGGGAGTGGGAACTTCATCCGGAGATCTTTGCCCAAATACTTCGACGTTGGGGCAAACCAGAGATAGATCTCATGGCGTCTCGCCAGAACGCCAAACTTCCTCGCTACGGGTCCAGATCCAGGGATCCGGGAGCGGTTCTGATAGATGCCTTGACAGCACCTTGGAACTTCGGGATGGCTTATGTGTTTCCACCCTTCCCGCTGCTTCCTCGATTGATTGCCAAAATCAAACAGGAGAGAGCATCAGTGATTCTAATAGCGCCTGCATGGCCACGCAGGACTTGGTATGCAGATCTAGTGGACATGTCATCCTGTCCGCCTTGGTCTCTACCTCTAAGACAGGACCTTCTGATACAGGGTCCATTCAAACATCAAAATCTAACTTCTCTGAAGCTGACTGCTTGGAAATTGAACGCTTGATTTTATCAAAACGTGGTTTTTCTGAGTCGGTTATTGATACCCTGATACAGGCTAGGAAGCCTGTTACCAGAAGGATTTACCATAAGATATGGCGTAAATACCTATACTGGTGCGAATCCAAAGGTTACTCCTGGAGTAAGGTTAGGATTCCTAGGATATTGTCCTTTCTACAAGAAGGTTTAGAAAAGGGTTTATCGGCTAGCTCATTAAAGGGACAGATCTCAGCTCTGTCCATCTTGTTACACAGGCGTCTGTCAGAAAATCCAGACGTCCAGGCCTTTTGTCAGGCTTTAGCTAGGATCAAGCCTGTGTTTAAAACTGTTGCTCCGCCATGGAGTTTAAACTTAGTTCTTAACGTTTTACAGGGTGTTCCGTTTGAACCCCTTCATTCCATTGATATAAAATTGTTATCTTGGAAAGTTCTGTTTTTAATGGCTATTTCCTCGGCTCGAAGAGTCTCTGAGTTATCAGCCTTACATTGTGATTCTCCTTATCTGATTTTTCACTCAGACAAGGTAGTTCTGCGTACTAAACCTGGGTTCTTACCTAAGGTAGTCACTAACAGGAATATCAATCAAGAGATTGTTGTTCCATCCTTGTGTCCAAATCCTTCTTCAAAGAAGGAACGTCTTCTACACAATCTGGATGTAGTTCGTGCCCTCAAGTTCTACTTGCAGGCAACTAAGGATTTTCGACAAACGTCTTCCCTGTTTGTCGTGTACTCTGGTCAGAGGAGAGGTCATAAGGCTTCGGCTACCTCTCTCTCCTTCTGGCTTCGTAGCATAATTCATTTAGCCTATGAGACTGCTGGACAGCAGCCTCCTGAAAGAATTACAGCTCATTCTACTAGAGCTGTGGCTTCCACTTGGGCCTTTAAGAATGAGGCCTCTGTTGAACAGATTTGCAAGGCTGCAACTTGGTCTTCGCTTCATACTTTTTCCAAATTTTACAAATTTGACACTTTTGCTTCTTCGGAGGCTATTTTTGGGAGAAAGGTTCTTCAGGCAGTGGTTCCTTCTGTATAATGAGCCTGCCTATCCCTCCCGTCATCCGTGTACTTTTGCTTTGGTATTGGTATCCCAGAAGTAATGATGACCCGTGGACTGATCACACATAACAGAAGAAAACATAATTTATGCTTACCTGATAAATTCCTTTCTTCTGTTGTGTGATCAGTCCACGGCCCGCCCTGTTTTAAGGCAGGTAAATATCTTTTAAATTATACTCCAGTCACCACTTCACCCTTGGTTTCTCCTTTCTCGTTGATTCTTGGTCGAATGACTGGGAGTGACGTGGAGGGGAGGAGCTATGTGCAGCTCTGCTGGGTGAATCCTCTTGCATTTCCTGTAGGGGAGGAGATAATATCCCAGAAGTAATGATGACCCGTGGACTGATCACACAACAGAAGAAAGGAATTTATCAGGTAAGCATAAATTATGTTTTTAGGGTTGAGTGTCTATTTATTTTCATCATAATATTTATGGCCTTTTTGGAACTTAAAAAAGCCTGCAACGTATGAAAGATGTATACTTGTGAATCCATACTCCATGATTTGAAGTGCACATGAATATAAGTAAATGTAATTTATCCTAATCTTACTTTAAAATAAGTAAGAAATTATAAACTAACAAGGTCAATAATTCAGTATCACATATCACTGTTGTGCGTCTATAGATACGCTGTTTGAACATGTAATTTGTATACAAACCTGGAAAATCATCGGAATCACAAGGCACATCAAGACCATCTACTATTTCGTTCCCCAATCGAGACAATACACGTCGTTCATAGTTGAGAAGATCGGAATCCATTGCTGGGCCACCGCCGGTAGCCCTAGCTGCTTTTTTTTCTTTGGCATATTTTGACTTTGTGATTCTTTTAATGTCAGAGAAACGCTTTTTGCAACTATCAACATTTTTGGGAAAACGTGATACTGCTGAAACAGCGCGACTAATCTCTTCCCACAAAAACTTTTTTTCTGCTATGTGTGGTAACACGCTGCTTATGGCCGAGAAGAACATCATAATGCTCTAATACACTCTCTACTAGAACTTCATTTTGTTCTAAAGTAAATTGGACATTACGTCCACTTTTGGTTCTTCCAGCTTCAATCGCTGCCATCTTGTCGCAATAAAGATTAATCTGACTAATAAAGTAATAGGCGTATGCTAACATTCGCGCCGTAATGACGTCTTAGATTCATTTTAATATCACATGTAAGTAACGTCCACTAAGTTGTTCGCTTTATCATATTGAATGCTTCATAAATTAGAACAATTAGGGAGTGATATTTATCATAGATACGATGATATTCGCTTCAAATATGACGCGAATAATTACGGATTGAAATTTGATAAATAAGTACTAGTCAAGTTAATACGGAGTGTGCGAATGATGGCGTTATAATTGCCGATCGTAATTGCGTGATAATTCACATAGTAATAAATTTCGCCCATTATACCTAGTTAAAATAATTAACAATATACCTGTAAAATAAATATTAACCCTAACATAGCTACAATGTAATTATTAATTATATTGTAGCTATCTTAGGCTTTATTTTATAGGTAAGTATTTAGATTTAAATAGGAATATTTTAGTTTATAATATGAATTAGATTAATTTAATATAAATTTAGTTAGGGGTGTTAGGGTTAGATAGAGTTAATATAGTTAATATAAATACTATAGTAACTATATTAACCCTAATATAATATGGGTTAATATAGTTAATATATATAATGTAATAACTATATTAACTATAATATACTTAGGGTTAATATAGATAATATAGCTGGCGGCGGGGTAGGTAGATTAAATTAGGGGTTAATAATTTTAATAGAGATGGCGGCGGTGTAAGGGGCTTACATTAGGGGTTAATAATTTTAATAGAGATGGCGGCGGTGTTAGGAGCTCACTTTAGGGGGTTATAGATTTAATATAGCTGGCGGCGGGGTACGGGAGCGGCGGTTTAGGGGTTAATAACTTTTTTTATTGTTAGGCTAGTGAAGGGGGATAGCGGATAGAGGGTTAGACGTGTCGGGCTATGTTTAGGAGGCGTGTTAGACAGTGCGGGTGATTTAGACTTTAGTCAGGTTTTATAGGCGCCGGCAGTTTCTAACGTGGCGCAAGTCACTGGCGACTCCAAAAATCCGTACTTACGCAGATTTCTGGACATCGCTGGTTTGTGAGACTTGCGCCACTTTAGCAAGTGACGGCGCCGCATATTGGATATCTCGAGTTGCGAGCTGAAACTGCGGGCGACGCGGGTTCCCTCGCTTGTGCCGCAAACTGCGATCTATATCGGATCGCGCCCCAGAGCAGCAATGCACTACTGGGACCTAGCTGAACACATCTGGTTAGCCAATGACAAAAGGCATATGTGTGTATCCACCAAATCCCCAGACATCTCCAAGAAGTGCATTGCTGCCCCTGAGACTACCTAGATACGATTTTCAACAAAGAAGAACAAGAGAACAAAGTGCATTTTGTAATAGTAGTAAATTGAAACGTCTCTTAAAATGACATGACCTTGCTAAACCTAAACCATGAAGTTTAATTTTTTTTTCATACATATCCCTTCAAAGGGATATGAAACCCAAACATTTTCTTTTGTGATTCAGATTGAGCATACAATTTAAAAAAAGTTTCCAATTTACTTGTATTATCAAATTTACTTTGTTCCTATGATATTCTTTGTTGAAGAGATAACTAGGTAGGTTTCTGGAACACTATATGGCAGGAAATAGTGCTGCCCTCTAGTGCTCTTGCATATGAATAAGATTATAGCAAAATTGCTGCCATATAGTGCATACTCCTGAGCTTATGTCCCTGCTTTTCAACAAAAGATACCAAGAGAACCAAGACAAGTTGATAATAGAAATAAATTAGAAAGTTGTTTAAAATTGCATGCTCTGTCTGAATCATCAACAGGTCAAAGACAAAAATATAAAAAAAATCTTCTGATATTTATTGAAAAACTCCAAATCAGGAATCCATTCAATAAAAAGTGTTTCCTGGAATCACAGTAAACTAGCTAAACACATCTGTTGAACCAATGACAAGAGACTTATATGTTTAGTTACAAACAAGCAGCTAGCTCCCAGTATTGCCTTGCTACTCCTGAGCCCTACTTTGGTATACTTTTCAGCAAAGGATAACAAGAGAACAAAGCAAATAAGATTACAGAAGTAAATTGGAAAGATGTTTAAATTTATATGCTCTGTATGAACCATGAAAGAAAGAAAAAATAGGTTTCATGTCCCTTTAAGTTTTTTCCTACTATATTATTTATTAATTTTATTTATTTTTTTTGTAGTTAGAGCGATACAGTGAAAAGAGTGAACAGACTCTGAAATAATTGTCTAAGCAGAAGGTAGTTTTTACTGCTATTGTTTCAAAGCATTACACGGTGCTTACTCATGTACAATCACTGAAGCAGTTAGACAGATGTTCTGAGGGAACAAACATGTATTATGCCAAAGAGTCCTTTCCTTGCTTTTGTTTTAGACTCAATAAATGTGGCTTTCAGATCATGAGTTATAGTCCTCTCAAAACGGTTTGGCACAAGGAAGTCAGCAACATGCTGCGCAGTGAAAAAAATCAAATTACTAAGAAGGTCTGATACATCTGTACTTGCTGTGTTGCACTACAGAGCATAATACTCTTTAATTCTATGATCCTTCATCTGTGGGACAAACTGGGGATAATTCCATAAATAACATCTGCAAACAAATGGTTAAAAAGACATCTTTGAATTATGTTGATGTTGAAAATGCTCTCTTAATCCCATGGGGGATATCTATCAAGCCGTCAACCGCAAATACGCTGGAATTCCGTAGCGTAATTGTGGCAAGCTTGATTCAACCTAGTTATCAAACCCTACAGACCGGCAAAAGTTGAAATCTGTGATGTAACATATCAATTCCCTCTCAATCCGACACAGATCGATGCTTACGTCATTACAGATGTTCCGAATACACATTCGGCACTATTTGACACTTTTTAAAAGTTATCAAATAGTTAACTGGTACGCTTGCGGCTATTCTGGCCCAGCGTACCTGGTTTTCAATCCGCCACCCTGGAGGCCGCAGATGCCATAGGAATCAATGGGAGTCTGAAAGCAGCGAAAGCTAATGCTCGATGCTGCCAGGTATCCCATTGATTTCTGTGGTAGAAAACCAGTAACGTTTACACCTAACACCCTGACATAAGCCCCGAGTCTAAACACCCCTAAATTACCAAAAAAAATAACAGCCAATAGGATAAGAGCTGCTCAAATCCTATTGGCTGATTGTAACAGCCAATAGGAGTTTAGCAGCTCTAATCCTATTGGCTGATTGGAACCTTTCAGCCAATAGGAATGCAAGGGACACCATCTTGGATGACATCACTTGCATTCAAGATCCAGTTTACGGCGGAGAACGTATTGAAGAGAAGCTTCTCGTCGGATGTCTTCAGGATGGACCCGCTCCGCGCTGGATGGATGAAGATAGAAGAGGCCACATGGATGAAGACTTCGATGGCTGGATGAAGATGGAAGAGGCCGCCCGGATGAAGACTTCTTTTGGATCCTTCAAGCGGAACTTCAAAAGCTGTAAGTGAATCGTCGGTGGTTAGTGTTAGGTTTATTTAACCCCTTAACGACTGAGGACGTGCAGGGTACGTCCTCAGAAAAAAGGCAGTTAATGCCTGAGAACGTACCCTGCACGTCCTCAGTGTGGAAAGCAGCTGGAAGCGATCCTGCTCGCTTCCAGCTGCTTTCCGGTTATTGCAGTGATGCCTCGATATGGAGGCATCCTGCAATAACCTTTGTAAGTCATCCGGTGCAGAGAGAGCCACTCTGTGGCCCTCTCTGCACCGGAGATCGGTTGCTCCCTGTGTTGGTGGGTGGGAGCCGGACCGGGAGGCGGGTGGCGGCCATCGATGGCCCTGTGGATGTGAAGGGGGGCGGGATCGTGGGCGGGGGTGGCTGGGGGCGCGCACGGGAGGGTGGGGGCGGGCGCGTGCACGGGGAGGGAGCGGGTGGGAACCGCTACACTGCAGAAAATGTGGAAATAAAAAATAGAAAAAAATAGAAAATTAAAACAATCAGCAAGGTGGTGGGGGTTTGTCTGTGGGGGGTGGGGGAAGCTACACTACAGAAAAAAAAAAACCAAACAAAAAAAAAGCACTTTTTATTGTAAACTGGGTACTGGCAGACAGCTGCCAGTACCCAAGATGGCCCCCAATAAGGCAGAGGGGAGGGTTAGAGAGCGGTTTTGGGGGGGATCAGGGAGGTTGGTGGCTAAGGGGGGGATCCTACACAGTAGCATATGTAAATATGCTAAAAAAAATTCATTTTTTTTTAAAACCCTTTTATTTTAGTACTGGCAGACTTTCTGCCAGTACTTAAGATGGCGGGGACAATTGTGGGGTGGGGGAGGGAAGGGAGCTGTTTGGGAGGGATCAGGGGGTGGGATGTGTCAGATGGGAGGCTGATCTCTACACTAAAGCTAAAATTAACCCTGCAAGCTCACTACAAACTCCCTAATTAACCCTTTCACTGCTAGCCATAATACACGTGTGAGGCGCAACAGGATTTAGTGGCCTTCTAATTACCAGAAAGCAACGCCAAAGTCATATATGTCTGCTATTTCTGAACAAAGGGGATCCCAGACAAGCATTTACAACCATTTGTGCCATAATTGCACAAGCTGTTTGTAAATGATTTCAGTGAGAAACCTAAAATTGTGAAAAATTTTACGTTTTTTTTAATTTGATCGCATTTGGCGGTGAAATGGTGGCATGAAATATACCAAAATGTGCCTAGATCAATACTTGGGGTTGTCTACTACACTACACTAAAGCTAAAATTAACCCTACAAGCTCCCTAAAAGCTCCCTAATTAACCCCTTAACTGCTGGGCATGATACACTTGTGGTGCGCAGTGGCATTTAGCGGCCTTCTAATTACCAAAAAGCAACGCCAAAGCCATATATGTGTGCTATTTCTGAACAAAGGGGATCCCAGAGAAGAATTTACAACCATTTATGCCATAATTGCACAAGTTGTTTGTAAATAATTTCAGTGAGAAACCAAAAGTTTGTGAAAAAATTTGTGAAAAAGTGAACAATTTTTTGTATTTGATCGCATTTGGCGGTGAAATGGTGGTATGAAATATACCAAAATTGGCCTAGATCAATACTTTGGGATGTCTACTAAAAAAAAATATATACATGTCAAGGGATATTCAGGGATTCCTGAAAGATATCAGTGTTCTAATGTAACTAGCGCTAATTTTGGAAAAAAATGGTTTGGAAATAGCAAAGTGCTACTTGTATTAATGGCCCTATAACTTGCAAAAAAAGCAAAGAACATGTAAACATTGGGTATTTCTAAACTCAGGACAAAATTTAGAAACTATTTAGCATGAGTGTTTTTTGGTGGTTTTAGATATGTAACAGATTTTGGGGGTCAAAGTTAGAAAAAGTGTGTTTTTTTCCATTTTTCCTCATATTTTATCATTTTTTTTATAGTAAATTATAAGATATGATGAAAATAATGGTATCTTTAGAAAGTCCATTTAATGGCGAGAAAAATGGTATATAATATGTGTGGGTACAGTAAATGAGTAAGAAGAAAATTACAGCTAAACACAAACACTGCAAAAATGTAAAAATAGCCTTGGTCCCAAAAGGACAGAAAATGGAAAAGTGCTCTGGTCACTAAGGGGTTAAGGGTTTTTTGGGTGGGTTTGGGTAGGGTCTGGGCAGGTAAAAGAGCTAAATGCCCTTTTAAGGGCAATGCCCATACAAATACCCTTTTCAGGGCAATGGGGAGCTTAGGTTTTTTAGATTTTTTTGGGGGGGTTGGTTGTGTGGGTGGTGGGTTTTACTGTTGGCGGTGTTTGCATTTTTCTTTACAGATAAAAGAGCTGATTTCTTTGGGGCAATGCCCCACAAAAGGCCCTTTTAAGGGCCTTTGGTAGTTTATTGTAGGCTAGGGTTTTTTATTTTGGGGGGGCTTTTTTATTTTGATAGGGCTATTAGATTAGGTGTAATTCTTTTTTATTTTTTATACTGTGTTTTTTTTTCTCGTAATTTAGTGTTTTTTATTTTTTGTAATTTAGCGTTTTTTGGTAATTTAGTAATTTTTTATTGTAGATTTAAATAATTTGAGTAGGGTTAGGGTATTTTTAATATGTAATATAGTTAAATTAATTGGTAGTTTAATGTAATTTTAGTATAATGTTAGGGTAGGTTAATAGTTTAATATAGTTTAATTTAACTCTACAGGTAAGTTTAAATTTATTATAAGATAGGGATGTTGTAATTTTAATGTAAAGTTAGCGGGTTGTTAGGTTTAGGGGTTAAAAGCTTAATTTAGTTTATGGCGATGTGGGGGGCTGGCGGTTTAGGGGTTAATAGGTTTAGTTAGTGGTAGTGATGTGGGAGGCCAGGGGTTTAGGGGTTAATATGTTTATTTAGTTGCGATGGGGTCCGGGAGTGGCGGGATAGGGGTTAATACTTTTATTTAGTTGCGGTGGGATCTGGGAGCAGCGGGATAGGGGTTAATACTTTTATTTAGTTGCGGTGGGGTCCAGGAGCGGCGGGATAGGGGTTAATACTTTTATTTAGTTGCGGTGGGGTCCGGGAGCGGCGGGATAGGGGTTTAACATTTTAGTTTAGTGGCAGCATTTAGTGACACGATATAAATAAAGTTGGTAAAAAGCCGAATAGCAGCGAGATCGATGACTGTTAGTTAACAACAGTCCTCTGCTCATCGCCCCGTACTTGGTGAGTGGCTTTTTGACAGCTTTTTTTATAAATATAGAGATCGTATTCAGGTCCGCGGCCGCGATGTTAGGCGAGCGTATTGGTGCCGTTGAATGCAACAAAGTTGACGGCTTGATAGATATCCCCCCAAGTCTACTAGAAAGGATTGTGTTGCATAGCAAAACCTGTTCAGCAACCAAAGGTTTAAATACTATTTACGTCTATATCAGTCATTCACTCAAGCTTTTCTGTTATAATTAGTGTATTTTCCTGTAAAGTCATTTTATATAGGCAAAGTATACATTAGAAGCTAAGTACTGCAAATCTTTTTTTCTAACACCTGAGACCTCATATCCTTGAGCCCTCACATTTTTGTGCAATTTAAAAAAAATATTTTTTATCATACAGTGTTATTATGAGTGTAACTACTTTGTAATGTAGTTTTGATGTGTTTTGTGACATTTTTTTATTTCACAAAACTGTTAACCATTGCTCTAAGGACACAATAACCCAACAAGTGTTAACTTCAATAGCGCTCAAGTGATCTCCTTTACTTTCAACTTGTAATACGAGCGCAACACCCGACATGCACAAACAGATGTGATAAACCCCTTTTTGCTCGCACATAACTGTTAGCGTGCCACTCGTAATCTGGACATATATTCACAAAGAACTGTTTGTTTGCTAGAATGGTTAGAGGGGAAAAGAAAGTATGCAAGTGAATAAATAATTGCAAGTGTCATGGTGCTTTAGTATATCACCCTTTTACCAATTACTCCAAAGGGTTGAGCTGCTAATGTAACAGACTTTAACACTCTTAAAGGACCAGTCAAAAAATTAGATTCGCATAATCAACAAATGCAAGATAACAAGACAATGCAAAAGCACTTAGTTTGAACTTCAAATGAGTAGTAGATTTTTTTATAACAAATTTCAAAGTTATGTATATTTCAACTCCCCTTGTACCATGTGATAGCAATCAGCCAATCACAAATGCATATACGTATAGTCTGTGAATTCTTGCACATGCTCAGTAGGATCTGGTGATCAAAAATTGTAAATATAAAAGACTGTACACATTTTTTTTAATGGAAGTAAATTGGAAAGTTGTTTAAAATTACATGCTGTATCTGAATCATGAAAATGTAATTTAACCTGAGTGTCCCTTTAAGGTGTCAGGCAATTGGGAGTGTGTTGTTCTGTACCTTAGCCTACACTAAGAAGAATGCGGGCAGTAATGCTACCTACTGTTGCCATATCAACTTCCCGAAAGTTACCACAAGACGACATCTCATTGATACTAGTTAATCAGTGGCGTGTGATAGGTAGAAATAAACACTGCTCTATAAATCTTTAGGATTAGTTCTATATGTGGCTGACAAGAATAATTCATTGTTACTTAAAATGTGGCTGACAAAAAGGGATTAAACACTGCTCTGCATGTGTTTGACATATAGGGTTAATCACTGTTCAATATCTTTTCTAATAGTTCATATAGAACAGAACAGTGGTCTAAATATGGCCAACACAAGGGAATAATAATAATAATTGTTCCAAATGTGACTGTCAGGCTGAAAGGAGGGTTTACATTCTGCTTTATATTTGTCTGGCAGATAGAGTTAATCACTGCCTTTATGTGGCATATTACTAACATAAGATGGTAATCGCCACTTTTTATGTGTCGACATAAGGGGTTAAACATTGTTGTGATATAATGGGTTAATATATCTGGAGCTAGTTGTACTACTGAGTATGAGCCTTACATACGGAGTTAACAACTGCTATATACAGTATGTTGCTAAAGAAGGGGTTAATTACTCTTCCATGTCTAACATAAGGTGTTAATACATAACTGCATAGTAATGATCTGACAGCATCATTCTCTGTCCCTATAGCAGGAAAAAAACATATATATGTACACTATATGTATACCACTAAACTAACATGTAAAATACTTGTCAGGTTTTCCAGCACAAACACAATTTTAACAAAGAACAGGAACTCTCAATTAAAGCTTTGCTGGTACAGTGGTATATTTTGCTTTGAGTTTCTGCATCAACAGAAACAATTTGCAAACATTTGATTTTGTCTGCTTGTTAGCTTCAGCATCATAAAATATATTTCATGTTGTTCTGTCGGTCATATCAGGTTAACTACAAAAAAAATGGTCATTTATTCTCCCTCTATTTAAAACACTGCAATGATAATTTAACACACCACTCCGCCAATGTTCTGAATATAAATGAGATTTCTTTGCCATCTATTCAAACACTGACACGTGGCTAGTCTGAGAGAATTTCCCAGGGAGCAATAAATAATCAGGATTATCGTTTGTTTTTGTTTTTTTAACTAAAATTATTTCACTTATTCTTGTCCTTTTTTTTTTTATGCCAATAATCTGTGATAGTACAGAAAACGAAATGTGGTTGCAATATACCTGCCTTACAATGAGAAAAATATGTGAAAAATGTGTAATACAAAATGATAGATATTAAATTACAAATATAGGATTTCTAATGATCTGTTATAAATTGTTTTGTTTTAAGCTGTAAATTAAAGGAAACAACATACGTGTGTAGAATTAGGTGAAATCAATATCACCTAATGAATACCACCCTTATAAACCCTCTCCTGACATATATGAAAAAATGTACGATATAGTATAAAATTCCACCCTAATTTGTTACAGATTTACATTTGTACCACTAAATACATCTGTTATTCATTTTTCACACGCTACAACAATTTGTAAAGAGACATAAAAGCTGATTAAAGGGACAAAACCCCCAAATTTTTATTTCATGATTCAGATAGGGCATTCAATTCTTAAACAACTTTCCAGTTTATTTCTAGTATCACATTTTCTTTGTTTTGTTGTTATCCTTTGTTGAAAAACAGGTATTTAAAGGGACACTCAAGTCAAAATTAAACTTCAAGATTCAGATACAGCATGCAATTTTAAACAACTTTCCAATTTACTTCCAGTAACAAAATGTGCACAGTATTTTTATATTTACACTGTTTGAGTCACCAACTCCTACTGAGCATGTGCAAGAGTTCACAGCATATACGTATATGCATTTGTGATTGGCTGATGGCTGTCACATGATACAGGGGGAGTGGAAATAGTCATAACTTTGCAATGTATTTAACAAAAATCTACTACTCATTTGAAGTTCAGACTAAGTGCTATTGCATTGTCTTCTTATCATGCATTTGTTGATTATGCAAATCTACAGTGTTGACTGGTCCTTTAAGCCCAGGAGTGTGCATGTGTCTGCGGAATCTGTTAGCGCTCTACAAATACCTGATAATAATAATAATAATAATAATAATAATGTGTCTGCGGCAATATAGGAAAGCAGTTTTGCAACAATATTATACATTAGCAAGAGCACTAGATGGCAGCACTATTGCCTGTCATGTAGTGCTTCATGCATGTGCATGCTACGTTCCTAGGTATTCCTTCAACAAATAATAACATGAGAACAAAATTTGATAAAAGAAGTAAATTGTAAACTTTTTTAAATTGAATTACCTATCTGAATAATGAAAGAAAAACTTTGGGTTTCATGTACCTTTAAAAAATGCTCTATTAAAATGTTCTATTATTGCTCTATTAATGTATAACTCTCTCACACATAGTTAAAGGGACATTAAACCCACATTTTTTCTTTCATGATTCAGATAGATAATACCATTTTAAACAACTTTCTAATTTACTTCTATTATCTAATTTGCTTCATTATCTTGATATTCTTTCATGAAAAGCATATCTAGATAGGCTCAGTAGCTTCTGATTGGTGGCTGCACATAGATGCCTCCTGTGATTGGTTTACCCATGTGCACTGTTATTTCTTTAACAAAAGATATCTAAAGAATGAAGCAAAATTAGATAATAGAAGTAAATTGGAATGTTGTTTAAAATTGTATTTTCTATCTGAATCATGAAAGAATTTTTTTGGGTTTAATGTCCCTTTAAAGGGACATGATTAATTTCATGATTCAAGTAAAGGATACAATTTTTATAATGTTTCCATTTTATTTTATTATCAGGTTTACGTCACTCTCAATTCATTCCTTTTAAGTAGAATACCTAGGTAGGACGAGAACATGTTTCTGGAGAACTATATGGCGGCAGTTTTGTAAGAATGCTTTTGAGCGCTAGATCAGTGTTTTTCAACCAGTGTGCCGTGGCGCACTAGTGTGCAATGAGAGATCCTCAGGTGTGCCGCGGCAGACTGACAACAGTGCGGGGGTGTCCCTCTTTCAAATTTTAAAATATTGGTAGGTATGTGACAGGCTCATCAGGCATCATTTAAAACCATGACATTGACATTCATTCACAGACAATCATTATGATTGTTTGTGAATGTCAATATGTCATGTATAGTTTGTAGGAGGCATGGCATGACAGCACAGTACAGTATATATATATATATATATATATATATATATATATATATATATATATATATATATATATATATATATATATATATATATATATATATATATGAGAGAAAATATGTGTAGGTATGGCGCTGTGAGATACACCCAAAAGTAAATCTAAACTAGAGTGTATAGCTTGCAGCCTTAGAATGCCTATCAAGCGTGAAAAGTGCCCCTAAGTACTATTCACCTGATAGATAAAAATGTAAATAAATAGGGTGAAGGGTAAAGGGTAAAGGATGGTTATTCTGATGGTGCAACACTCTGAAAAAGAACCATATATATTATATGTTCTTCAGTAAATAGTTGAAAGTCCGTGGTGTGTGGTAGTAATACTGCTAGAATGATATTATACTAGCACAAGATACTCATATATGAGAGAGGAAATAATATATATACAATCAAATATAATTGGCTGTTAGGTGGACCATATGTGTCCAACTAATATGGTGTACTAATAAATATAATCCTAATGTGTAATCCTGCCAGACCTGAAGCAAATAAGATAAATAGTTCCAATAAGTATTTGCATATGCTGGAGAAATAGTAGTTATAATAGTATTAATATTAATCCCGGTCTAGTTGTGACTAGTAGTGAAGGAAGGTCTCTAAATTATAATACTGTAATGTCAGATGACTGAGGATGTATTAAATCTATATGACATAAATTCTGTGCTTATGCTGGTATTTGTACAATAGTAGTAGTGGGAAAAAATGTATATAAATGTGATTACACAAAAATGTCACATATAACATATACTGATATTACACTTTGCCGCTAGTATAATAATAAATCTGTGGACATATAGATACTGCCCAAAGTCCAGCTAAAAAACAAAAGTGTATGAAGCATAAAAATGCCAGTACATTTAAAAAACAGAAATAAAAACAAATGTGATCAAATGCGGTCAAATACAAATATAGTCCAAAACTAGTAATCAAGTCTATACTAGTAGATAAATCCTCATTCCACAACGTTCCCGTTGGGAGCCTACATACACTCCTTTATCTCAATCACATGAGGTAAGTGCTGCGTAGTGTTAAGATGAGTCTCCTTCCCAGTGTCAGCTGCAAGGCAGAGGTGTGTCTTCTTTTAATACTGGTCTCTCTCCTCACCGCTCATTCCCGTGGTAGGTGCAATCATAAAAGAAAAAAGGACATGCAATAGTGCAACACTGTATAAAAATATCACACAATTTATTTTTATATAAAGATGTACGCTTACATCAAGGGTCCTCAATAGTATGAGGTAATTAAAAGCTTTAAAATGTCCTTTACTCAAATGCGGGAACACGGTGCTGTACTTGTAAGATATGCACTCAGTGCAAACATAGCATAGGGTAAAATACAAGGTTCTGACGCGTTTTGAAGGGAGTGAAAGTTTTAGCCCTTCTTCCTCAGAGGTATTTACCGAATGCTCGGTTTAATCCATTTAAATACACAGTAGTGGGGCGGCGGCACGCCCCCTTGCTTAGACGTTATGTGATTGGTGTCTTGAAATCACATTCTGAGTCATTGATACTATTAGCTAATAGCGGAATGGTAAATGCATCATGTGGTAGTTAATTCATCCTATTGGTTCTAGGACTTATATACTCTAAACTTATAGTGGTGTTGTAGAAACATAACGTAGTGTCTAATACCCACTGGTACATCGACATACTTATTCATTTTATTAAAATTAGATACTAAGTGGCCAGCTTGTTAGAGCGTAATGAATAACAATATCTATACTTGAGTTGTTTGTATTACTAAGAACCATCCTAAGCGTAAAAATTGTTACTAATATGTTTACTAGATATAAATAATAAAATTTACAGAGGTTATTTTGAGTGGTAATATTTACCTATTTAGTGAAAACTTTTCCAGAATGTGGCGTAAAATAGACAAATACTGATGTTCTAAACAGATGTCTGTGGTATCCCTAGATATTCTAAACAGTAGTAGTATTTAGAAATGAAGACTTTGTGAGATATCATAGGAATTAGGTTATTTTAAAAGGTGTTGGTAAATAACTTGAGCACAGTTCGATGTAAAAGAGAATCCCTATTTAGATAATTTATAACTAATGTATAAAGCACCGATAGCTCCATATATGAATTATTATTTTGTACTTTGTAACTGACTAAGTAAAACGCTAGAGATTATATAAAAGTGACACTATTTAAGTGTTATGAAGCTCTCTCTGTATACTATGATGTTCTAATTCAACCATAAATAAATAATTTATGTCTATTTGTCTTGTTTGATTATTTTTTAGAAAACAACATAAGACTAAAGCCATATACAAACATGAGTAGATATACGATTATTAAGGATATTTCTAGATATAAAAATAGTTTAAAAATTGTATAAAGATTGTATTGTATATAAAAATTATTATTAAAATAGAAAATATGTATGTGTAAAATAGACTAAAGAAATATATCCTTAAGATATAAATACTAAGTGGATGAATCCACTAATATAAAAAATAGAATTTATATTAGCCCTGTAGGAGGCTTGGACTGACACTTGTGAAGTATAAGTCTGCTGGAGGGAATTATTGGGAAGAACTAATATTAAGAATGATGACAACTTAACTTTAAGTTAAATAATTATAGCAAAGAGGTTCTATCTTTATATTTCCATGTTGTGTTTTACTTTGCTATATTAAGTTTTATTTGCCCATGCCTCACACCTTTAGTGCTGGCAGGATTAGATGAGGGGATCATATACTGAATGTATTTATGAAATTAAGTGAGATAGGCTGCAAGGTCAATATCTTTGTTTAATCCCTTAGGGGCTAATGTTTGAAGGGTATATATCCAGAATGTTTCTTTTCTACGGATTTCCAATTCTCTATCTCCTCCTCTTTTCTTCTCAGGTACATATTCGAGAATAGATCCTTTTAGACATCCCGGATTTTTGTTGTGTTTCTTGAGGTAATGAGCAGAGAGATTATGATTTTTTTCCCCCTACTTCTATATTGTTCAGGTGTCCAGAAGTCTCTTTTTATAAGGTCTAGTGGTGCGGCCTATATACTGTAGGCCACACCCACATTCCAAAATATAGACCACATTTTCAGTGCAACAGTTGCATAGTGTGTTTATTTCATAACTCTTTTTAGTAACAGTTGAAGTAATCACCTTGGTGGGTTTATTCTTCCCTAGGTGATGTTCACAGGCCACGCAGTTGCGTCTATTGCATTTATAAAATCCAATTGTCGACTTGCTAAGCCAATTATTATTGGTGCCTGATTTGTCTTTCAATTGACTAGGCGCTAGAATGTTTTTCAAATTTCGGTTTTTCCTAAAGATTAATTTAGGAGCTATTCCTGTAATTGGTTTCAATAGATCATCTTTTTTAAGAATCTCCCAATGCTTCATAATGATGTTTCTAATTTCCCTTGATCCTTCATTATACGTGGTTATGAAATTCACTGTGTTTGGATTAAAATTAATATTAGCTTGTAGTTGTTCTGCTTTTTTTCCTGTATTTAATAGGGACTCTCTATCCATCATATTCACTCTTTGAAGTGTGTATTTTAGTTTGTACTTATTGTACCCCCTTGCTATAAATCTCTCTGTGAGGTTTCTTGCCTCTTGATCAAAATCTTGTTTTCTGGAACAGTTCCTTTTTAATCTTTGGTATTGTCCCATAGGTATGTTATTAATCCATTTACGATTATGACCACTTGAGGCATGGAGATAGCCATTGCTATCCGTATCTTTCTTGTAGAGTTTGGTCTGTATTTTCTGATTTTCCTGGAAAAATAAAAAAAAGTCTATCTCTATAGTACTTCTTTTGCCTGTAAATGAAAGATTATATTCATTAGTATTCAGTTGTTCAATAAAGATGTCCAATAAAGTCTCAGTGCCCTTCCAAATGAAGATAATGTCGTTGATGTATCTCCCCCAGGTGACAATGTAGGGGAGATAATCGTTGTTATGCCAAATAGTTTCCTCTTCCCATGCCCCCATATAAAGATTGGCATAACTGGGGGCATATTTTGTCCCCATCGCTGTGCCATTCAGCTGGAGGTAGTATTTGTCTTCAAACAAAAAATAATTTTTTTCCAAAGTAAATTTTACTGACTCCAGAATAAAGTTTTGATGATTTATCGATAGGGCAGTCTTTCCTCTTAGCCAATAGTCAATTGTTTTCAGGCCTCTATCATGGGGTATGTTGGTATAAAGAGCACTTACATCAAGTGTAACCCAGATATAGCCCTCCTCCCATACAATTCCACTTAGTTTCTCCATTGTATCAGGAGTGTCCCTCAAATAAGATTTCATTTTGGACACTAGTGGTTGAAGAAATATATCTATATATTCAGACAACCTAGATGTTAGGGAGTCTATTCCAGATACTATTGGTCTTCCAGGGGGGTTTACAAGATCCTTATCGACCTTGGGCAAATGGTAGAATATAGCCGTTGTTGGTGTATAATTTTTGAGATATTTAAATTCCTCTTCATTGATTACACCCAGATGTTTGGCATTATCCAAAAGATGGCTGTATTCAATTAGATATTTCTTTGTCGGATTGCCTGTTAGTTTATTATAAGTGTTTGTATCACATAGCATCCGATATGCTTCCTTCAAATAGTCCTCCCTGTTCTGTATTACCATGCCTCCCCCCTTATCCGCTTCCCGAATGATGATATTGTTATCTTTTTCCAGATTTTTAATAAATTTATTCTCTTTCTTATCCAAGTTGTCATTATTGATCTTATAATTCTTACAAAGAGTATCGAAATCTTCCTGTACCAATTTTGAAAATACTGGAATGTGATTAACCCTTAGATTGGACAGGGAAAAAGGTCAATTTGGGTTTCAAATTTGTATATAGTTGTTTCCCTTGCTTATCCACGTCCTCCATTGTTCCAGATTCTCTATTTTCATTCTCAAGAGCAATTAATATACCTAAAGTGTTCATATCACTTGCCTGTAAAGTTCCCATGCATTCTATATTGCCTTCATCTCTTACTTCCTCATTTTTATTCTTGATTTTTTCAAAATGTCGTTTGAGGGTCAGGTTTCTCGTGAACTTATTGAGATCTAGGAACAACTGAAAGGGGTGGGGGCAAAAGATGGTCCTTTAAAACCTTTGTTTCTTTTGTAGAAAAGGTTTTGTTGGACAAATTGAATATTTTTGTTTCTTCATCTTTGTTTGTAGAATCGGAATTGGATTTTTCCTTTTGGCTCCTAGTTTTTCCCCCTCCTCTACACCCTCTATATCTTCGTTGCCTCTCTTTATTCCCCTTGTTCTCCATAGCGGGGTTTCTAGGGGGACTGGTGTATTGTTCCCCTTGTTCCTTTCTATCTTTCTTGGGCTTTTGTCTAAAACCGTCATTTTTTAGACAAAAGCCCAAGAAAGATAGAATCGGATAGCAACAAAAAAAAAAAAAAATCTAACAAACAATGTCTATCGCATAAAACTTAAATTCTAATATGTGAATGCTAGGAGCGCTTATGCACACTTATGCACACTCTATTTATAAAAACAATCTATCCACCTGTGCATTGTAACCCATTGTTTTTATAAATAGAGTGTGCATAAGCGTTCCTAGCATTCACATATTAGAATTTAAGTTTTATGCGATAGACATTATTTGCCAGATTTTTTGTTGTTGTTGTTATTAATTGTTCTACAAGCATTTTTAAATTGTTCCAAGTGTTTCAATATATATTTTAAAGTGTAACATGGATCCATGACTAATTGTTGTATAATTTTAAATGTACCAACTTTTTTATCTTATGTATTAAATCATATTATTTCAACCTATTGTTACCTTTGGTATTTGACTATCTGCCCATAGACCCTGCCTACGTTGTTTGGCGCTCTGATATCCAATCTTATAATTGTTATGCTCAACTAAAGAGTTGCCCAAAACACATCAAAAATATATTTAAAAGTACAGTTACACTAGTAATAACACTATCTAATAAATATGTTTTTTTAAATGCATAAAAAAGTTAAAAGGGTTCAAAGTTATGAGATGTCAGGTGGTAGAAAAAAAGGCTGCAAAGGGCTTTAACATAGAGATACATACATATACAGTGCTGTGCAAAAAGCTTAGGTCACCATTAGATTTGTTGTTTTAGCAATGGTATAATGACCATATATAATTATTTCTCAGAAACAAATCTAAAAAACCCTAGCTTCTATAGACTAAAGTGGCAAGTATTTAGTGTGACCTCCCCTTACTCTTGAGCAATAGCAGGAACCAGGCTCATGTAAACATAAATGGAATGGAACCCTAACAGCTGTATTGGTCCTACTATTTCATGTCAAAATGAGGGCTGTGAAAAAGGTCTATTACACTAGGTTTGTGCAAGACATGCTTGAGCATTGCATACACATGTGGTATGAGTTTAATTAATTAGAAGCTTGCTAATAAGACCAAGCTTAAATCACATCATTCCATTCAAAATGCCAGATCCCAGAATTTGACAGATTAAAAAAATCATACTTTTGCATCAGCAAGGCCACCTCTCAAAGGGAAATCAGCAAACAAACTTGATACTCAAGATGTGGTATTCAAGCTGTTATAAAGACATTTGAAGTTTCAGGAGAGGTCAAGGAGAAAGAAAAGGACTGGAATGCCTAGAGAACTTTCAAAATCTGATGAGAAGTTTCTCAGAGTTTCTTTTTTGAGAGACCGGAAGAAGTCCAGCAAGGACCTGGCTCAGCATCGAGATGCCAAGTTGACCTTTCTACAGTCCGAAGAAGCTTGATCAGGAATGGTCTTTGTGGAAGGGTAGCAGCCAAGAAACCACTTTTTCGGAAGGAGAACAGGGTGAAAAGGCTAAGATATGCTAAAGCTCACAAAAATTAGAATGAAGATTAGTGGAAAAGAGTATTATTGAGTGACAAATTCAAGTTTGAAATCTTTGGGTCCAATCGTCGACAATATGTGAGAAGAAGAGTTGGAAAGAGATGGAAGACTAAGTGCTTGCGGCTTTCAGTGAAACATGGTGCAGGGTCTATCCTGGTTTGGGGCTGCATTTCTGCCAGTGGTGTTGGCAATATTGTTCGTATTGATGGGATCATGAATCCTGAAAATACAGACAGGTTTGAACTAATCAAGCCATTCCTTCTGGTATGTGCCTGATTGGGAATGGTTTTATTTTTCAGCATGATAACGATTCCAAGCAAACTCCTAATGCAGTGAAATCATATTTGGAGAGAAAAACAGCTGATAAAACACTGAGAGACCTGAATATTATAGAGGCAGTATGTGATCACCTGGACAGAGAAAGAAATAAAAGACAACATAAATCTAAAGAAGAACTATGGGAAGTGCTGAAAGAAGCCTGGTATAATATACCAGAAGATTAATTCAGAGAACTTCAGGACAGTCTCCCCAAAAGAGTACACAATGTGCTTAATGACAAGGGAGGTCACACTAAATACTGACTTTTGACCGAAAAAGCCATTTTGTTCTTAAAATTGTGGTTTTTATATTTATTTATATTTTGTGTACATATTTTCTGTTTGTTTCTTAATAAAGAGCCCAAAAAATAAATATGGATGGTCATTAAAACTTTGCTAAAACAACAAATCTAATGGTGGCCTAAGACTTTTGCACAGTACTGTACATGTTTAAATATGTAGATTTATGTATAATATATATATATATATATATATATATATATACAGTATATATATATATGTGTGTTTATATGTGTATATATGTTTTTACAAACAAATATATCCACATATAAACAGATAAATACATATGTACACACATAATATATATATATATATATATATATATATATATATATATATATATATATATATATATATATATATATATATATATATATATATATATATACAGGGAGTGCAGAATTATTAGGCAAATGAGTATTTTGACCACATCATCCTCTTTATGCATGTTGTCTTACTCCAAGCTGTATAGGCTCGAAAGCCTACTATCAATTAAGCATATTAGGTGATGTGCATCTCTGTAATGAGAAGGGGTGTGGTCTAATGACATCAACACCCTATATCAGGTGTACATAATTATTAGGCAACTTCCTTTCCTTTGGCAAAATGGGTCAAAATGAAGGACTTGACAGGCTCAGAAAAGTAAAAAATAGTGAGATATCTTGCAGAGGGATGCAGCACTCTTAAAATTGCAAAGCTTCTGAAGCGTGATCATCGAACAATCAAGTGTTTCATTCAAAATAGTCAACAGGGTCGCAAGAAGCGTGTGGAAAAACCAAGGCGCAAAATAACTGCCCATGAACTGAGAAAAGTCAAGCGTGCAGCTGCCAAGATGCCACTTGCCACCAGTTTGGCCATATTTCAGAGCTTCAACATCACTGGAGTGCCCAAAAGCACAAGGTGTGCAATACTCAGAGACATGGCCAAGGTAAGAAAGGCTGAAAGACGACCACCACTGAACAAGACACACAAGCTGAAACGTCAAGACTGGGCCAAGAAATATCTCAAGACTGATTTTTCTAAGGTTTTATGGACTGATGAAATGAGAGTGAGTCTTGATGGGCCAGATGGATGTGCCCGTGGCTGGATTGGTAAAGGGCAGAGAGCTCCAGTCCGACTCAGACGCCAGCAAGGTGGAGGTGGAGTACTGGTTTGGGCTGGTATCATCAAAGATAAGCTTGTGGGGCCTTTTCAGGTTGAGGATGGAGTCAAGCTCAACTCCCAGTCCTACTGCCAGTTTCTGGAAGACACCTTCTTCAAGCAGTGGTACAGGAAGAAGTCTGCATCCTTCAAGAAAAACATGATTTTCATGCAGGACAATGCTCCATCACACGCGTCCAAGTACTCCACAGCGTGGCTGGCAAGAAAGGGTATAAAAGAAGAAAATCTAATGACATGGCCTCCTTGTTCACCTGATCTGAACCCCATTGAGAACCTGTGGTCCATCATCAAATGTGAGATTTACAAGGAGGGAAAACAGTACACCTCTCTGAACAGTGTCTGGGAGGCTGTGGTTGCTGCTGCACGCAATGTTGATGGTGAACAGATCAAAACACTGACAGAATCCATGGATGGCAGGCTTTTGAGTGTCCTTGCAAAGAAAGGTGGCTATATTGGTCACTGATTTGTTTTTGTTTTGTTTTTGAATGTCAGAAATGTATATTTGTGAATGTTGAGATGTTATATTGGTTTCACTGGTAAAAATAAATAATTGAAATGGGTATATATTTGTTTTTTGTTAAGTTGCCTAATAATTATGCACAGTAATAGTCACCTGCACACACAGATATCCCCCTAAAATAGCTATAACTAAAAACAAACTAAAAACTACTTCCAAAACTATTCAGCTTTGATATTAATGAGTTTTTTGGGTTCATTGAGAACATGGTTGTTGTTCAATAATAAAATTAATCCTCAAAAATACAACTTGCCTAATAATTCTGCACTCCCTGTATATATATATAAAAAAAGGGCATTGAAACCCTTTGCAGTCAAGTAGCTAAAAACATGAAAAATCATATTTATGCAATATACACATTTAATAAATTCCAATGTTCTTCACATAGGGAAATATGTTCTAAGTATTTTAAAATAAATATTCCTATATATATATATATATATATATATATATATATATATATATATATATATATAGCTATAGATATATATGTTACCAAAAAACATCACATATATATATATATATATATATATATATATATATATATATATATATATATATATATATATATATATATATATATAAAAAAGCAAAGAAAGTTCAGAGGTATGTGCACTCTCACCACCGTCCTGCAACTGCCAGGGTGCTCTTGAGAGAAATATAAACAGCAAATAGAATGAAGCACTCACTGGACTTTGGATATCTGTAAAACTTATTTTATTTGTGACGTTTCGGGACCTAAAACGTCCCTTCTTCTGACCAAACAATAATGCAAATGAACAAGTTTATAAAGGCCTGTAAACCCTACCCCCCAAATGTGAACCAATCAACACAGATTATGTGTAGTATCTGAAAACCCACACATACAGGTGGCTCAGTTTACCAATAAAACATCAATGATATAAAAATGCCCAATTTCATGTGGTGGGCTGTAAAAAGTGTTATAACAAGTGTTTCAAATACAAATGTATATTGTCTAATATCCTCAGTGATACATCATTCCACCATATATATCCACCCCCAAAGCATAGACTCCCCTGTGCTACACGCAAGTGGACCAGGCCACACTGCAAGGTCAGTGATTGGGTACACAACAACCGCACCTCTAGGCTATGTAGTCATAGAAACCACTATTAACAATAATAACAGACCGGCAACACCTCCCAGACATCACAAGTATCCATGGTCACCACTGGCAACCTAGGCATAAGACTAGGCTAAAGTTAATGCCACATCGATCACCACTAACAGGCTCAGATATGCTTAGTATACCTCCATCTGTTGCTCAATCAACTAGCCCTATAGAATTATAGGTGTAAATAACACTGATCACATCCACCTAATATCGAGGAACCCGCATCTAGAGCACCGCCCTCTGTAACCTCATTGGTCCATGACCATAATCACTAACCGCATAATGGCCCATCCCAGTAGACGTCATCCGAATCCAAGGTAACCCCTATCAACAAAAACAAAATCGCCCGTAGGTCTCCGCCCCCTGTGTGCTGATCCTGTGCGCACCTCCTGTGATAGAACGAAAACATTGTTCTGATATTTCAAAGCACCGGCTTCCACAGATCATATTGAGGTGTTCACCACAGTGTCACCACAAATAAGCCCACAGCTGATATCAAACATCCAGGGGTGAATCGCAGTAACCAAGCACTATAACATCTTCTGTGTATTCACATTCACATTCATACCATAAAACATCTACAGCTGCACACCCGATAGCTCCCACCATGAATCAGGTGGGGGCTATTAAACATCATAATGATCTAAAGGAAGGGTACACTCCTTCGTTTCCTCCATCATAAGATCATATCAATCAACACCCAAAACTCTAATCGATCATCACTAACAGGCTCAAATATGCTTAGTATACCTAAAGTGAGCCCTCACCATGACGACATAGTTAGGGATAAAACCCTTACCGCTAAAAGGTGGGATGAAACTAATTCTAAACATCCCGGTCCATACCGCTCTCACATATTTGCAATCTAAGCACTCTGCTGCCGGCTGAGTGCCACGCTCCCTAAACCCATCTCAACATCAAAAAAGGGGTCTGGTGCCACATTCCATGCACCCAGATAGACCACCTATCTGTAAAGGGGTGGAGACATGGGAGCCTGGTCACCGAGGGTAAAGACAAAAGTGTGGAAAAAAGTGTGTACATAAATAAATACAATAATATACAAAAAGCCCCAATCAGGGCTACATTAAAAACAAATATCCTACCTGCTCAACTGCAATCATACAGGAATCCTCAATGTAAATAGGATTCTTACTGAGAAAGAATATGGAAACTACAAAGACCAACAGACTGAATATATGACACATCCACATATATAACTCGTATTTGTAAAGAAACAAGACTAATAGTGATCGTAGACTCTCATCGTGAACAGTGTGGTCGTGGACTCTCATGGCCACAATGAACTCTCACTAAATTTCAGATTCAATTAGTTCAGGACAATAGTATTCATCACAAGAATGCTTGCCATCCAGTTTGGACATTGAGGCCCCTAGGTGTCAGGGTACCCAGTTTGTGTATCCATCTGGCTTCGTTGTTGCCCCCTCTTCTGGGTATCGGTACTTGATCAATAATTCTGAACCTTAGATCCGCAACAGTGTGTCCACTTTCTAGAAAATGTCGGGCCACAGGTTGGTCCGACTTCCCACTCTTTAAGGCAGTCCTGATGCTGGACCGATGATTGGCCATCCGTGTTCGGGCATCATTGATAGTCTTCCCGGTGTAAAAAAGTCCACATGGACAGTTGAGCAGATAGATAATATGTGCCGTAGTACATGTAAGAAAGAAATTTATTGTGTATTTCTTCTTTCTATCCGGATGTTGGAACATATTCCCAGTGTGCATACTATTGCAGGTCACACAACTTGTACTTTTGAAACAGCCATTCTTTTTCTTCAGCCAACCTTGGTTGTCCCTCCCTGATAATGAATCAGTCTTCATTAGATAATCCTTAAGGCTTCTGCCCCTTCTATATGCCAAACGTGGTACCCCCCACTCCGTGAATGGCAATGAGGGATCGGCCTGTAGCAACTTCCATTCATCCTTTATGGCTTTCATAATGTGATGGTGATCCGGGGAATACGTGGTGACAAACGTGAGTTGTGGGATGATCTTTGATATAGCATCTTAAACCCCAGTTGTTGACTGAATTGTCTGCTTACGCATACTCTGTAGTTGTTTCCTTTTATATCCTTGTTGTGTGAATCTAACCACCATTTCAGTTAGCTGTACTTCACAACGTCCGGGATCTGTATTGTTAAGCATCACTCTTTGAAATTGTGCCTTTGGTATGTTACGTATCAGGGCTGGTTGGTGGCAGCTAGTGGCATGAAGAATGGTGTTCCGGTCTGTACTTTTTCTGAAGAGTGTGATACCCAGTACTCCATTGAGTTTAAATACTCTCACATCCAAGTATTCAATGGCATCAAAACTTGTCACATGTTGGAATCTGATAGTACTGTCCAGTGAATTAAATGTTGCAATCCAGCTTTCCAATGACTGGAGATCATCTTACCAAATAAGAAACAAGTCATCTATGTATCTACAGTAGAACTTGATAGATGGTATATCATATACTTTCATGTATATCGTTTCATACTCAGCCATAAAGAGGTTCGCCAGCGATGGGGCCACATTGGACCCCATCGCTGTTCCAGCTATCTGTAGATAAAATCTATTTTCGAAACAGAAAAAGTTCTTTTGTAAACAAATCCCCAACAACTCGATCAGAACTTCCTCTGGTGGACCTACATATGGTGTCCGTCTTAAGCAGTTCGTAACTGCTGCTATACCTGCCACATGGGGAATAATTGTATATAGACTTGAGACATCCATAGTCACCAAGATGTCAGAATCATTGATGTCTCTCAGGTTGACACAGGTTGACACTGTGGCGAACACCTCAATATGACAGAGTGATCTGTGGAAGCCAGTGCTTTGAAATATCAGAACAAAGTTTTCGTTCTATGACAGGAGGTGCGCCTTCACGGTTCTATCAGCACACAGGGGGCGGAGACCTACGGGCGATCTGGTTTTGCTCCACCACAGAGATTGTGTTTGCACTAAATTCACCTTGGTTGGAGATGGGCGGTTTGAATGCATAGATTACAGATTGGCATATCACAGATCCGATGCGTGGAGTTCTAAGTTAGGGGATAGTGATGTACGTTCGTTGTTTTTGTTGATAGGGGTTACCTTGGATTCGGATGACGTCTACTGGGATGGGCCATTTTGCGGTTAGTGATTATGGTCATGGACCAATGAGGTTACAGAGGGCGGTGCTCTAGATGCGGGTTCCTCGATATTAGGTGGATATGATCAGTGTTATTTACACCTATAATTCTATAGGGCTAGTTGATCGAGCAACACATGGAGGTATACTAAGCATATCTGAGCCTGTTAGTGGTGACCGATGCAGCATTAACTTTAGCCTACTCTTATGCCTAGGTTGCCAGTGGTGACCATGGATACTTGTGACATCTGGGAGGTGTTGCCAGTCTTTTATTATTGTTAATAGTGGTTTCTATGACTACCTAGCCTAGAGGTGCGGTTGTTGTGTACCCAATCACTGACCTTGCAGTGTGGTCTGGTCCACTTGCGTGTAGCACAGGGGAGCCTATGCTTTGGGGGTGGATATATATGGTGGAATGATGTATCACTGAGGATATTAGACAATATACATTTGTATTTGAAACACTTGCTATAACACTTTGTACAGCCCACCACATGAAATTGGGCATTTTTATATCATTGATGTTTTATTCGTAAACTGAGCCACCTGTATGTGTGGGTTTTCAGATACTACACATAATCTGTGTTGATTGGTTCACATTTGGGGGAAGGGTTTACAGGCCTTTATAAACTTGTTCATTTGCACTATTGTTTGGTCAGAAGAAGGGACGTTTGAGGTCCCGAAACATCACAAATAAAATAAGTTTTACAGATATCCAAAGTCCAGTGAGGGCTTCATTCTATTTGCTGTATATATATATATATATATATATATATATATATATATATATATATATATATATATATATATATATATATATATATAAAAACATGTATTTATGAATAAATAGAACATATTCTATGTGAAGAACATTGAAATGTGAAATATTAATATTTCATGTCGGTTTAGCAAACTTGTTTAAACACGATCGGGGTTGTTAGGATTTTTCCACTTTTCGCACACCATTGATGTCTATGAGAAAATACGGTAACACGGTAACAATATTCGAAGTTCAGCTTTTTGCGTGCATTGGGTTAGCGCTTATGCAAGAAATTTTTTTTTTTTTTAAATTAATTTTTATTGAGGTCGAAAGTCATAAAAAATAACCAGGTAGTGATCAAACATCCAAAATGAAATTAACAATTCCGATGCTCACTATACATAACAAAGCAATGCAAACAATACATGAAAGCATACAGATTGGAAGTAATAAACAACAGACGACCTCAGCTTTTTCTATAATCTTGCGTTGTATCATATATCTGAAAATTTTATTTTTAACTTGTAATATGCAGGCTATCCGACATGCACAAAAGGTGTATTTATAACGCTGGAGCACAAAATACTGCTGCGCTCATAATCTAGCCCTAAATATGCAATATGTGCTTCATGCCCTCCTCTGATTCTGTTAGTGTATTTGGCATCATAGATAAGTTGTCAGTAGATGTATTTCCTACATTCAGTAACAAAAAAAAGTACTGCAATTAATTCAAAGGGATGAAAGTAAAGTCCTGTATTTTTAAGGGATATGACAACAGCATTTTACCCCTGAATAGGAGTTCTCCCCAAAATGTTCTATTGTTTATAATGTAATGTCTGTTCAACCCCTTGTTGTATGTGCACCACTGTATGGAGTGCTGATTGCCTTTTCTGTGTGGATTCAGAATGACATTTGTGCACTGTTGTTTCTGCAGTATACTTAGAAGCAATCATTACCAAAAAGCAACAAAGTAACACATCATTAGCTAGTTTGTTTAACCCTGTATAAGACCAAGCATTTAGTCTCACTTTCATCTATGTTAGTAGAGGAAGATAAAGAAACACACAGAGACGGAGGTGGTATCAGAAGATATGCTTAAAAACTTTGAAAGTAGAAAAATAATTGAGACATTAGTCCTAACATCACTCTTTAAGCAAACAGCATTCTTCTTCCACACATATGCACAGACACACACAGACATTCTGTCATGAGAATATTCACGCATATACACACACACAGATACAAACACACACACACACACACATACATATACAAACATTCACACACAAACAACTCATGAGAAGATTCACACATACACACACACAGGATACTGTCATGATAAAATTCACACACATATACACAGGCACACACCCATGCATCCAAAAACATATACATATACAAACACTCTCACACACACACCTGTCAAGACAAGGATGCACACACACACACAACCAGACAAACAAACACATATACACACATATACAAACACACACAAACAAACAAACAAACACAGAGACAAACTTTGGTTACAATGATCTAAACAAACACCCACCCACACATATATATACACACACAAACTGTCATTACAAGAATTCACATATACACACATACACAACCACACATATACACACATATACAAACACATGTACACACAGACAACCATCATGACAAGGATTTACCTATACACACACATACACCTACAAACACATACACACATATACAAACAGACACAAACAAACACAGAGACAAACTGTCATGACAATAATCTACACAAACACACACACACATATACACACACAGACTGTAATGACAAGGATTCACATATATACACACACAAACTAACACATATATACACACACATAGCCACACATATACAAACACACAGAAACTAAGGGGGATATTTATCAAAGCGTCAATCTCAGTGCATTCGCCGGTGTCAATACGTTCGCCAGACATCATTGCCGCAGATCCACATACCACGATGCCCTTATTTATTAAAAAAAAAAGTAAAAAACACGCATGTCAAGTACGGCGCGATGAGCATCGGACTTCTGTTAACTAACAGTCATTGATGCCGCGGTTATTCTGTTTTTTGCCATTTATTTATACCATTTCATTACTGTCCATGAACAAGCGCAATTCTCTAAAGCTAATCTTTTAGTTTTCATCTGTTAAAGTCCAAGAAATATCTAGATTTATACCTCAACAAACAATATCTCATAGAAAGTTATTTTATATTTATTTGTTATGTGATACTTTCACATTAATGTGTATTTGCATTTCTAGAAGTCATGATATGCTTTTATCTCATGTTTTTTTTTTAGAAATGATTATTAATGCTAGAATTTGTACATATAACTTTGCACATACTTGTATATAAATATATATGTGTGAGTGTTATGTCAGAAATCTTTTGCAAACATATTTACATGTCCCTAAATTCCTTTTTTTGTTCTAAACAATGTTGTCTTTCATATCTCTGTGTTTATTTATACCACTATATGTATAGTGTAAATTTATTATTATTCTGATCAGGAATAATTGTGAATATAACATGTAATCAGGGTATTATATGTATTTATTTGCAATTAATGGATATTTAAAGAGCTGGGCCAGTTTTCTCTCTGTACCTGTGTAACCCCTCCTGATTGCAATCTAGTTTTAAAAACCACCCCTACACAAGTATTATAAAATGAGCTGGCATATAAGATGACATTTCTTACTGAAAAATAAATTCAAGAGAAGGAAGAAATACACTGAAAATAGCATGACAGTAAAGAAGTGATTTTAATTTCTGCTGTATCTGAATCATGACAGTTTAATGCTAGGTGGGCTATCTCTTTGAGCTATCAGTTTAAGATTATAGTGAATCAAACATCATTTTGAATTTTAAAATCATTGTCTAAAATATGACACTGTGTGTCCTAATGTTAGCATCAATGTTTATCTTTAATACTAATTTCACATATACATACTTTCAAAGTATAATGTAACAAATGGTACTTACAAGTTCTGATGAATGATCAATGACACAAGTATCGAGCAATTTGATTCATTAGTGATAGTTTAAAATGTATATTTGAATCAGATTGGCTGATGTCATAAATCATATGATTATGCATATTCCAATCAAAAGTGATTGAAACATTTACTAGTGTGTGGGTTGTTTAGGAGTTTGCGTCATAATTGGTGCGAAAAATGTTGTGTCAAATTTGGTGTGAAGTGGAGAGTGGAACTTGTATTACATGACTCAAACATGGTGCAAATAGATTTTTGCAAAAAAATTAAAAAGGAAGTTAGGTAAATTATGTTGTGTATTTATTTAATTTGTATCTCTATATCCATTAGTGCAACAAGTTTGGGGCAAAACTTTGCAACAAATTTGGAGAAATAATATTGTCCCCTTGCTTTGTAATGAGAGACAAAGTTGTAACATAATGCATAAGTAGTAATGTATTTTTCATTTTTATCCCTATATCTACTAGTGCACCAAATGTGGAGCAATAATATTGTTTGATTTAGAAAGGGTATTCAATTTTAATAAAGTTTTACTTTTATTATGTAATATACTTCATTCTCTTGCAGCATCGAACATAAGCTTTCTGTGTTTTCAGACTCCCATTGATTTCTATGTCATCCGCGGCCTCAAGGGTGGCGATGTAATGCTCGTGGGATACTCCTCTATCAGACCGAACTCGGCCAGTAGTCTTGTTATCCCTGCGTCGAGACAAAATGATAGGGAATATCCCAGAACAGAGAAGGTTTGCAAGATGAGATTAATGGCACTCACCAAAGGCAGGACAGTCCTTGGCGGCAACATGCAGGAAACCAGAGGCAAACTGCTAGGATGGTCAGGCAGGCAGGGTTTGGCAACAGTAAGGCAGTCCAGAGGTAAATCACAAGGATGGTCAGGCAAGCAGGATTTGGCAACAGTAACAGGAGAGTGGTCAGACAAGCAGAGTTCAGCAGCAGTATAGCAATCCAGCAATTAAGGGGTAAACAGGCAGAGTGGTCAGACAAGCAGAGTTCAGCAACAGTATATCAATCCAGCAGTTAAGGGGTAAACAGGCAGAGTGGTCAGACAAGCAGAGTTTAGCAGCAGTATATCAATCCAGCAGTTAAGGGGTAAAGAGGCAGAGTGGTCAGACAAGCAGAGTTCAGCAGCAAAAGAACAGTCCAGCATACAAATTAATAACACCCAGTAAAACAGTTAGTAACACCTATACTTGGGTAGTGCAGGAATGTTTGGAGGAGTCAGTATACTGGCTATGGGGATGCGGGCAAAGGACTGACTTTAGCAAGGCAGGAGTGGAAACAGGAGGTACCCCAGGAGTCCAGTTGTCCTTCAGCCCAGTCGAACTGTGGATTGTGTAAGGCAGTCCAGAGGTAAACCACTAGGAAGGTCAGACAGGCAGGGTTTGGCAACAGTAAGGCAAGCCAGGACAATAGGGGTTAACAGCAGTATATCAATCCAGCAATTAAGGGGTAAACAGGCAGAGTGGTCAGACAAGCAGAGTTCAGCAGTTAAGGGGAAAACAGGCAGAGTGGTCAGACAAGCAGAGTTCAGCAGTAAAGGAGTAAACAGGCAGAGTGGTCAGACAAGCATAGTTCAGCAGTAAACCAGTCCAGCAGTAAACCACTAGGAATGTCAGGCAGGCAGGGTTGCGCCATGTCCCTAGCAACGGCTAGAGCAGAGCGGCGTGACAGGCGGATTGAAAACTTGGTACGCTGTGTCGGAATAGACGTGAGCGTACCTGTTAAATGTTTGATAAATTGGGAAAAGGGTCAAATAGAGTCAAATGTGAATTCAAAACATCTGTAATGACGCAAGCATTGATCTGCGTCGGATTGAGATAGCGGGATCATATATTTCATCACACATTTCAATATTTGACAATCTTGATGCTTTGTCAATCTCGCGTCAAATACTACGCTTTGATAAATATCCCCCTAAATGTCATGACAATGATCTCACAAACACACACACACATAAAACCACACATACACACAGACAAATTGTCTTGACAAGGATTCACACACACAACACATATAAACACACAAAGACAAACTGTTATGACAAAGATTTCCACAAACATATATATATATATATATACACAAACATATATATATATATATATATATATATACATACACACACACACAAACTATGATGACAAGGATTTACACAAACGTATATATATATATATATATATACACACACACACACAAACTGTGATGACAAGGATTTACACAAACATACATATACACACACAAACTGTATTGACAAAGATTATTGGTCACTTTACTTGCTTACCATCCCTTAGAAATATTGTAATGTCTGGGGGTGTTCTCTATCCATGTAAGTGGTGTATCTTTCAGCTTCTTTAATAGGTTGTACAGTATACATTTTGGTTTGTGGTTTGTTGCCCAGCATATGCATATGGTTAACAAAAGTTTGTTTGTTTGTTTTTGTCGCTCACCACCCATGCTAGTAATTCCCTATGTCCTAGTTATTTATCATAACATGGAACACCTATCCTGATTGCCTTTCCTTGCTGGACCGAACCAAATTAAACTAGTCTGCTATACCTGACCTGCTTGCAATTTCTGTGCTAATCCATAACCTCTGGTTATTTCTCTGAGAAAGCTTACATGCTGGCCCATTCCAATAAATCACAATGCATTTCTCCAACATTGGTGTGTCGGTCCACGGCGTCATCCATAACTTGTGGGAATATTCTCTTACCCAACAGGAAATGGCAAAGAGCACAGCAAAAGCTGTCCATATAGTCCCTCCTAGGCTCCGCCCACCCCAGTCATTCTCTTTGCCGCTGAACAAGCAGCATCTCCACGGAGATGGTGAAGAGTATGTGGTTATTAGTTGTAGTTTTTTATTCTACTATCAAGAGTTTGTTATTTTAAAATAGTGCTGGTATGTACTATTTACTCTGAAACAGAAAAAGATGAAGAGTTCTGTTTGTGAGAGGAATATGATTTTAGCAGCAGTAACTAAAATCGTTTGCTGTTTCCACATAGGACTGTTGAGATGAGATAACTTCAGTTGGGGGAAACAGTTGGCAGACTTTTCTGCTTAAGGTATGACTAGCCATATTTCTAACAAGACTGTGTAATGCTGGAAGGCTGTCATTTTCCCCATCATGGGGACCGGTAAGCCATTTTCTTAGTCTCAAACAGAATAAAGGGCTTAATATGGGCTATAAAACTGGTAGACACTTTTATGGGCTAGATCGATTGCTTTATTTGGGCATTTTATACAGCTTGAGTTGAAATTCACACTTTATAACTTTGGGGAACGTTTTTTTAACGTCAGGCACTGGTTTAGACACCTTCCCAGTCAGGAAGGGCCTTCTCTGTAGTAGGCAGAACCTCATTTTCGCGCCATTACTGCGCAGTTACTTTTGAGAGCAGTACATGCAGCTGCATGTGTGTGGGTCAGGAAATAGTTGAAAAGGTTCCTGAAAGGCTTCATTTGGTATCGTATACCCCCTGGGTTTGGTAAAGTCGCAGCAAAGGCTGTAGCTGGGACTGTAGAGGGCTTAAAACTGTAAACGGCTCAGGTTTCGTCATTTTAAGGGTTAAAGGTCTGAAATTTGGGGTGCAATGCTTTGAATGCTTTAAGACACTGTGGTGACAATTTGGTTAAAATTGAACAATTCCTTCATAGTTTTTCACATATTCAGTAAAAAAGTGTGCCCTGTTTAAAATTTAAAGAGACAGTAACGGTTTTGTTTTAAAACGGTTTTTGTATTTTATTGACAAGTTTAAGCCTGTTTAACATGTCTGTGCCTTCAGATAAACTATGTTCTGTATGTATGGAAGCCAATGTGTCTCCCCCTTCAAAATTGTGTGATAATTGTGCCATAGCGTCCAAACAAAGTAAGGACAGTACTGCCACAGATATTAAAGTTGCCCAAGATGATTCATCAGATGAAGGGAGTAGACATAGTTCTACTTCATCTCCTTCTGTGTCTACACCAGTTTTGCCCACGCAGGAGACCCCTAGTACTTCTAGCGCGCCAATGCTTGTTACTATGCAACAATTGACGGCAGTAATGGATAACTCCATAGCAAATATTTTATCCAAAATGCCTGCATTTCAGAGAAAGCGCGATTGCTCTGTTTTAAACACTGTAGAGCAGGAGGGCGCTGATGATAATTGCTCTGTCATACCCTCACACCAATCTGAAGTGGCCATGAGGGAGGTTTTGTCAGATGGGGAAATTTCTGATTCAGGTAAAATTTGTCAACAGGCAGAACCTGATGTTGTGACATTTAAATTTAAGTTAGAGCATCTCCGCGCACTGCTTAAGGAGGTGCTATCTACTCTGGATGATTGTGACAACCTGGTCATTCCAGAAAAATTGTGCAAGATGGACAAGTTCCTAGAGGTTCCGGTGCACCCCGACGCTTTTCCTATACCCAAGCGGGTGGCGGACATAGTGAATAAGGAATGGGAGAAGCCTGGCATACCTTTTGTTCCCCCTCCTATATTTAAGAAATTATTTCCTATGGTCGACCCCAGAAAGGACTTATGGCAGACAGTCCCTAAGGTCAAGCGGGCAGTTTCTACACTAGCCAAGCGCACTACTATTCCTATTGAGGATAATTGTGCTTTCAAAGATCCTATGGATAAAAAATTGGAGGGTTTGCTTAAAAAGATTTTTGTACAGCAAGGTTACCTCCTGCAACCTATTTCGTGCATTATTCCTGTCACTACAGCAGCGTGGTTCTGGTTCGAGGAACTAGAAAAGTCGCTCAGTAGAGAGACTCCGTATGAGGAGGTTATGGACAGAATTCACGCACTTAAGTTAGCCAATTCCTTTATTTTAGATGCCGCTTTGCAGTTAGCTAGATTAGCGGCGAAAAATTCAGGGTTTGCAATTGTAGTGCGCAGAGCGCTCTGGCTAAAGTCTTGGTCAGCGGATGTATCTTCCAAGACAAAATTGCTTAATATCCCTTTCAAGGGTAAAACCCTTTTCGGGCCAGAATTGAAAGAGATTATCTCAGACATCACTGGGGGTAAGGGCCATGCCCTCCCACAAGATAGGCCTTTCAAGGCCAAGAATAAGTCTAATTTTCGTTCCTTTCGCAATTTCAGGAACGGACCGGCCTCCAACTCTGCAGCCTCTAGACAAGAAGGTAATGCTTCGCAAACCAAACCAGCTTGGAAACCGATGCAAGGCTGGAACAAGGGTAAGCAGGCCAAGAAGCCTGCTGCTGCTACCAAAACAGCATGAAGGAGTAGTCCCCGATCCGGGACCGGATCTAGTAGGGGGCAGACTCTCTCTCTTCGCTCAGGCTTGGGCAAGAGATGTTCAGGATCCCTGGGCACTAGAAATAGTTTCTCAGGGTTATCTTCTGGAATTCAAGGAACTACCCCCAAGGGGAAGGTTCCACATGTCTCACTTATCTTCAAAACAAATGTTACGGTTACCCTTAGTCTCGCTGAGAGATGGACCGCTTAGTAGCCTGGATCCCTATTGCTAAAGAGGGGAGAAGCTGCTTTCCATAGTATTCTATATGAGTCTCGCAAATATAGAATAATCTCCCTTAGCTGCAGTACAGCTAGGATACCCTTCTGCCCACAAAAACGAGTCAACGCTGCGATTGAGGGTCAAACAAGAACTCAGGACTGGGATGCCCAGCCTGCTTTTTATTAAGGTTACATGCACACAGGGCACTCCCAGGGGGAGAGGGGGGGAAGCACAAAATCCCCCATCACACATTTAGATAGAGAGCACTGTCCTTTGACAGGCGACAATAGGATTACAGTACTTAAGATAACAAGTTTACAAGTTCATCTTATCAATTAGCAGTCTGGCTCCAGAGGTGATTAGACAATGGGATTTGTTATCACTAAACTTAGAGCTGAGGCCAGCAAACGTGTATTTAGGCAATAGTTTCTAAAAGCTGAAAAAAAAGAGTTAACTCTTTATGAAATGATACTTGTTACGGTTTTCTTGGAGCCCTTCTTAGGCGCTGGCTTGCTGGTTCAGGCATTGCTGCTGGGAAATAAGCTCTTCACAACAAAATAACTAATGCTTCTGTAACAGTGCTCCCTTTCTGTGGAACACTCTGGCAGACGCGGTCTGACCCCTTTTCGGGGCAGACTAAGGCTGTCCAGACCGCTGGTTATGCGGGGCTGAGGTCGGTTTGTCTGGACAACCCGTCGGCGTTGCCATTCTGTTTCCCAGGTCTGTAAGTAATGGTGAAATTGAAGGGTTGCAACGATAAGCTCCAACGTAATAGCCTGCCGTTATCTCCAGAGACCCGGTTTAGCCACACCAACGGGTTATGGTCGGTGACCAGAGTGAACTCCTGACCATATAAATAGGGAGTCAATTTCTTTAATGCCCACACCAAAGCCAAACACTCCTTTTCGACCGCTGCATAGCTGACTTCGCGGGGCAGGAGCTTCCGGCTGATGTAGGCAACTGGATGCTCCCCTCCATCTTCGCCTACTTGGCTGAGGACGGCTCCCAGCCCGAACATGGAAGCATCTGTATGGACGATAAAACGTTTGTTAAGGGCTGGGGCCGCCAAGACAGGAGCGTTAATTAGAGCATTTTTGAGAGCCTGGAAAGCCGTTTCACAGTGGGGAGACCACAGGACCTGTCGAGGTAAGTTCTTCTTGGTCAAGTCAGTCAGGGGTTTGGCAAGTGTGCTGTAGTCTGGTACGAACCGTCTATAGTACCCTGCCGTGCCCAGGAAGGCTAGGACCTGAGTCTTAGTGATGGGGGTGGGCCAATTGGCGACAGCTTCTATTTTGGCCGGCTCTGGTCGCTGCTTTCCACACATCACCCGGTGACCCAGGTACTGTACCTCGGCCATCCCAAAGTGGCATTTTTCTGGCTTCAGAGTCAGGCCAGCAGCCCGGATCTGATCCAGAACCATTCCCACATGAGCTAAGTGGTCCTCCCAGGACTCACTGTGGATCGCTATGTCGTCCAGGTAGGCGCAAGCAAAACTCTGGAAGCCATCCAGGAGCCTATCCACCAAGCGCTGGAATGTAGCTGGGGCATTCTTCATCCCAAACGGCATTACCCTAAACTGATATAAGCCGAATGGGGTGACGAATGCCGACTTGGGGATAGCCTCCGGGGCCGGGCCAGGGGAATCTGCCAGTAACCTTTGCAGAGGTCAATAGTGGTCAGGTAATTTCCCCTGGCTATACGATCGAGTAGCTCGTCTACCCTGGGCATAGGGTAAGCGTCCGTCACGGTATTTTCATTGAGCCTCCGATAGTCTACGCAGAACCGGGTGGTCCCATCTTTCTTGGGCACCAAGACAACTGGGGAGGCCCAGGGACTATCGGAGGGCTCAATTACCCTGAGCTGGAGCATCTCATCGATCTCCTTCTTCATTCCTGTCCTAACTGCTTCGGGGATTCGGTACGGAGCCTGGCGCAAGGGAGCTTGTCCCGGAGTATCTACCTGGTGGGTGGTTAAAGTAGTGTACCCTGGCTTCGGGGAGAAGGTGAGGTGTTTGGACTGGAGGAGTTGGTTGAGCTGCTCCCTTTCAGTGGGGCTAAGTCGGTCCCCTATCTGAACCTGCGCCACTATACCTGTGGGGAGGCTCTTTTCTAATAGGACTGGAATGGGTAAACTGTCGGGGTCTTCCTGAGGGGAACAACATACGGCCGTCACGTTCTCTGGTCGCTCAAAATATTCCTTGAGCATGTTTACATGGAATGTCTTTCTAAGATTGTTGTCGTGGCAGCTAGCTATCACATAAGTGGTGTCTCCCCTTTTCTCTACGATCTGGTAGGGACCCTGCCAGGACGCCTGTCTGTCTTCACCGGCTTAAGTACTAACACCTTTTGTCCTATGGTGAAGATTCTCTTTCGGGCCCCCCGATCGTACCATACTTTCTGTCTTCTCTGGGCCAACTGGAGATTAGCCTGCATGGATTTGGCTAATTGCTCCATTCGGTCCCTGAGTTCCAGCACGTATGGCACAATGGGGACACCGTCAGCCTCCATCTCTCCCTCCCAGTGCTCCCGGATCAGGTTTAGGGGTCCCCGTACCTTTCTTCCGTAGAGCAACTCGAAGGGAGAGAACCCTCTCGTTTCCTGGGGCACCTCCCGATAAGCAAATAGGAAGTGCGGCAGGAAGCGTTCCCAGTCTCGGTATTCCTGAGTGAACGTCTTGAGCATTTGCTTGAGGGTCCCATTGAACCTCTCACACAGCCCGTTCGTCTGGGGGTGGTATGGGGAGCTCAGGAGGGACTTAATTTTGCAAACCTGCCAGAGTTGTTGGGTCAATTCAGCCGTAAATTGGGTGCCTCGGTCGGATAGGATTTCTTTTGGAAATCCTACCCGGGAGAACACCTGTACTAGTGCATTCGCTACCGTATCCGCTTGTATGTTGGATAGGGCGACAGCCTCTGGGTACCTGGTAGCGTAGTCCACTACGGTAAGAATGTATCGCTTACCGGAGGGACTAGGGGTAGCCAGTGGTCCCACTAGGTCAATAGCAACCCGGCTGAAGGGTTCCTCTACAATGGGCATATTTACTAGCTGGGCTTTAGGGTGATCGCCTCGCCTTCCTACTCGTTGACACACATCGCAGGTGTTACAGTAAGTTCTAACGTCAGCGTGCACCCCTGGCCAAAAGAACGTGTGAGTAATGCGGTGTAGGGTACGGGTAACGGCTAGGTGGCCTGCTAAGGGGATGTCGTGGCCTATTTTGAGGATTTCTTGACGGTATTTGTGGGGCACTACCAGCTGTCGCCTACGCTGTCCCCCTTTTCTCTGTCCAGCGGTATAGTTTCCCTTTTTCCCATAAGAATGTTTCGTTATCTGCCCCGCCCCCTCCGGTCTCTGCTCATTCCCGGTACTTTTGTAAGGTCGGGTCAGTCTTAGACTCTGCCTCGAAAGCATCTGGGGTGTCCCAGGGTATGGGGCCTAACCTGTCAGGCAAGGTCGGGGTAGGTCTTACCTGTGTCTCCCGCACTGGTGAGAGCTCTCGCTCCGTCCGGGCTTGGGCCCGTGTAGTCACTGGGTCCGCCTCGTTGTTGCATACTGGAGCATAGGCAGAAGTCATGGGGCCCAAATCGTTGCCCAGTAGTACTTCGGCAGGTAAATTATCCATTAGGCCCACGTTCACAGCCCCCTTTCCCGCTCCCCAAGATGCACTTTAGCTGTTGGAATTTTGTACACATCCCCCCCCGCCACTCTAACGGCCACAGTCTGTCCGGATCGCTTGTGCTCTGGCACCAAATGACTCTGTACCAGCGTGATAGTAGCCCCTGTGTCTCGCAATCCCTCGGTAGATCGCCCCTCGAGCCATACCCTCTGCCGATGGTGCTGGCGGTTATCTGAGGCAGCATATACAGGGTCTGCCTCGTGAAGCGGCCCCACATATCCCTCCATAGGGGCCTCTTGGTTAACACAGAGGGCCCGGGCCGGACGATAGGACCCAGAGGGGTAATTGTAATTCCTGGGTGTCTGGTGCGTATTAAGGGGGCAGCTAGCCATGAAATGCCCTGGTTGCTTGCATCGGCGGCAAGTCGGTCTGGGACGCTCAGAGCTGTTATTGGGTGGTCCTGAGTGTCGGACGGGCCCTGTGGGCACCGGGGCTCGGAATTCAGCACAAGGGGGTGCACGGTAAACCTCTCTGGGTTCGACCCGTGCTGGAGCTCGGTAGTTCATGGGTTCTTGAAGACGGGAGTCATAATGTTCATCGGCCAATTTGGCTGCTTCTTCTAAGGTAGAAGGCCGCCTGTCTCGCAGCCATTCCTTCCCTTGCTGTTCCATGCCATTATAAAAATGTTCTAAGAGAAACAATTGTAAAATTTCCTCCCCAGTCACCGCTTTACTTCCGCTCAGCCAGTGATTTGCCGCTCTCCGCATTCGGTGCGCCCATTCCATATGGGTATCGTTAGGCTTCTTTTCCGTGCCCCGAAACTGTCGGCGATACGTGTCCGGAGTTACAGCGTACCGTCGCAACAGTGTCTCCTTAACTAGCTCATACTGTGTCACTTCCTCAGCACCCAGAGTACGAAAGGCTTCCAGGGCTCGCCCGGATAGTTTCCCAGACAATATCGTGGGCCACTCTCTGTTGGGAATCTGGTGAAGGGCACATTGCCTTTCAAAGTCCGCCAAATATTCATCAATCCCTGTCTCGCTCTCTAGGAAGGGTCGAAATGCCGCATAGGGTATCTTGGGCCTCCCAGCATTTTCGACAGGGATGATTACCTGTGGGGCTTCAGCATTGCGGTGTGCGTTCGCTAGGTTGAGTTCGTGGGCTCGAGTCTCTCGTATATCCTCGTCCGCCTCCGCCATCAACTGCTGTACCAATTCCATGGAGGGGTTCGGCCCGTATAATGAGAGCCTTTCCCGAACAATCCTGGTTTTTTTTTTGTCACTAATCGTGGTCGGTGTTTCCGCCATTGTGAAGCTCTGATCCAGTTCGGTCAATTCTGCGATCAGCTCTCTCCTCGGCCGGTTGCTGGCGTACCCCCCTCTGCTTTCAAGTAAATCCTTTAGGGTTGTACGCTTCAATTTTTCGTAAGCGCTCTCCATCCGTTCTGTACCTCTCCTAGGAAATCCAGGAAAATCCCGCCGCTGCCGCCAAATGTTACGGTTGCCCTTAGTCTCGCTGAGAGATGGACCGCTTAGTAGCCTGGATCCCTATTGCTAAAGAGGGGAGAAGCTGCTTTCCATAGTATTCTATATGAGTCTCGCAAATATAGAATAATCTCCCTTAGCTGCAGTACAGCTAGGATACCCTTCTGCCCACAAAAACGAGTCAACGCTGCGATTGAGGGTCAAACAAGAACTCAGGACTGGGATGCCCAGCCTGCTTTTTATTAAGGTTACATGCACACAGGGCACTCCCAGGGGGGGAGGGGGGGAAGCACAAAATCCCCCATCACACATTTAGATAGAGAGCACTGTCCTTTGACAGGCCACAATAGGATTACAGTACTTAAGATAACAAGTTTACAAGTTCATCTTATCAATTAGCAGTCTGGCTCCAGAGGTGATTAGACAATGGGATTTGTTATCACTAAACTTAGAGCTGAGGCCAGCAAACGTGTATTTAGGCAATAGTTTCTAAAAGCTGAAAAAAAAGAGTTAACTCTTTATGAAATGATACTTGTTACGGTTTTCTTGGAGCCCTTCTTAGGCGCTGGCTTGCTGGTTCAGGCATTGCTGCTGGGAAATAAGCTCTTCACAACAAAATAACTAATGCTTCTGTAACACCAAATAAAGAGACAGGCATTCTTACATTGTGTAGAAGACCTGTTAAAAATGGCAGTGATACACCCAGTTCCAACTGTGGAACAAGGACTGGGGTTTTACTCAAATCTGTTTGTTGTTCCCAAAAAAGAGGGAACCTTCAGACCAATTCTGGATTTAAAGATTCTAAACAAATTTCTCAGAGTGCCATCGTTCAAAATGGAAACTATTCGAACGATTTTGCCTACAATCCAGGAGGGTCAATTTATGACTATTCCTATCCACAAAGATCATCATCAGTTCCTAAGGTTCGCCTTTCTGGACAAACATTACCAGTTTGTGGCTCTCCCATTCGGGCTAGCCACTGCTCCAAGGATTTTCACAAAGGTACTCGGGTCCCTTCTAGCGGTTCTAAGACCAAGGGGCATTGCAGTGGCACCTTACTTGGACGACATTCTGATACAAGCGTCGTCTCTTTCAAAGGCAAAGGCTCACACAGACATCGTTCTGGCCTTTCTCAGATCTCACAGATGGAAGGTGAACATAGAAAAAAGTTCCCTGTCTACAGGGTCCATTCGAACATCCAAATCTAGTTTCCCTCCAGCTGACGACTTGGAAATTGAACGCTTGATTTTATCTAAGCGTGGGTTTTCGGATTCGGTGATAGATACTCTGGTACAAGCCAGAAAACCTGTAACTAGAAAAATTTACCATAAAATATGGAAAAGATATATCTGTTGGTGTGAATCCAAGGGATTCTCATGGAGTAAGATCAAAATTCCTAGGATCCTTTCTTTCCTTCAAGAAGGTTTGGATAAGGGATTATCAGCGAGTTCTCTAAAGGGACAGATTTCTGCTTTATCTGTCTTGTTACACAAACGACTGGCAGCTGTGCCAAATGTTCAAGCTTTTGTTCAGGCTTTGGTCAGGATCAAGCCTGTTTACAGACCTTTGACTCCTCCCTGGAGTCTGAATTTAGTTCTTTCAGTTCTTCAAGGGGTTCCATTTGAACCTCTACATTCCATAGATATCAAGATGTTATCTTGGAAAGTGCTGTTTTTGGTTGCTATTTCTTCTGCAAGAAGAGTTTCTGAGTTATCTGCTCTGCAGTGTAATCCGCCCTATCTGGTGTTCCATTCAGATAAGGTTGTTTTGCATACTAAACCTGGTTTCCTTCCAAAGGTTGTTTCCAACAAGAATTTTAACCAGGAAATAGTTGTGCCTTCTTTGTGTCCGAATCCAGTTTCAAAGAAGGAACGTTTGTTACACAATTTAGATGTAGTTCGTGCTTTAAAGTTCAATTTAGAAGCAACAAAGGATTTCAGACAAACGTCTTCTCTGTTTGTCGTTTATTCTGGCAAGAGGAGAGGTCAAAAAGCTACTGCTACCTCTCTTTCCTTTTGGCTGAAAAGCATCATCCGATTGGCTTATGAGACTGCCGGACGGCAGCCTCCCGAACGCATCACAGCTCACTCTACTAGGGCTGTGGCTTCCACATGGGCCTTCAAGAACGAGGCTTCTGTTGATCAGATATGTAAGGCAGCGACTTGGTCTTCCCTGCACACTTTTGCCAAATTCTACAAATTTGATACTTTTTCTTCTTCGGAGGCTATTTTTGGGAGAAAGGTTTTGCAAGCCGTGGTGCCTTCCGTTTAGGTAACCTGATTGGCTCCCTCCCTTCATCCGTGTCCTAAAGCTTTGGTATTGGTTCCCACAAGTTATGGATGACGCCGTGGACCGGACACACCAATGTTGGAGAAAACAGAATTTATGCTTACCTGATAAATTACTTTCTCCAACGGTGTGTCCCGCCCACGGCCCGCCCTGGTTTTTTAATCAGGTTTGATGAATTTCTTTCTTTAACTACAGTCACCACGGCACCCTATGGTTTCTCCTGTTTTTCTCCTGTCCGTCGGTCGAATGACTGGGGTGGGCGGAGCCTAGGAGGGACTATATGGACAGCTTTTGCTGTGCTCTTTGCCATTTCCTGTTGGGGAAGAGAATATTCCCACAAGTTATGGATGACGCCGTGGACCGGACACACCGTTGGAGAAAGTAATTTATCAGGTAGGCATAAATTCTGTTTTTGTATATATACAGGGAGTGCAGAATTATTAGGCAAGTTGTATTTTTGAGGATTAATTTTATTATTGAACAACAACCATGTTCTCAATGAACCCAAAAAACTCATTAATATCAAAGCTGAATAGTTTTGGAAGTAGTTTTTAGTTTGTTTTTAGTTATAGCTATTTTAGGGGGATATCTGTGTGTGCAGGTGACTATTACTGTGCATAATTATTAGGCAACTTAACAAAAAACAAATATATACCCATTTCAATTATTTATTTTTACCAGTGAAACCAATATAACATCTCAACATTCACAAATATACATTTCTGACATTCAAAAACAAAACAAAAACAAATCAGGGACCAATATAGCCACCTTTCTTTGCAAGGACACTCAAAAGCCTGCCATCCATGGATTCTGTCAGTGTTTTGATCTGTTCACCATCAACATTGCGTGCAGCAGCAACCACAGCCTCCCAGACACTGTTCAGAGAGGTGTACTGTTTTCCCTCCTTGTAAATCTCACATTTGATGATGGACCACAGGTTCTCAATGGGGTTCAGATCAGGTGAACAAGGAGGCCATGTCATTAGATTTTCTTCTTTTATACCCTTTCTTGCCAGCCACGCTGTGGAGTACTTGGACGCGTGTGATGGAGCATTGTCCTGCATGAAAATCATGTTTTTCTTGAAGGATGCAGACATCTTCCTGTACCACTGCTTGAAGAAGGTGTCTTCCAGAAACTGGCAGTAGGACTGGGAGTTGAGCTTGACTCCATCCTCAACCCGAAAAGGCCCCACAAGCTCATCTTTGATGATACCAGCCCAAACCAGTACTCCACCTCCACCTTGCTGGCGTCTGAGTCGGACTGGAGCTCTCTGCCCTTTACCAATCCAGCCACGGGCCCATCCATCTGGCCCATCAAGACTCACTCTCATTTCATCAGTCCATAAAACCTTAGAAAAATCAGTCTTGAGATATTTCTTGGCCCAGTCTTGACGTTTCAGCTTGTGTGTCTTGTTCAGTGGTGGTCGTCTTTCAGCCTTTCTTACCTTGGCCATGTCTCTGAGTATTGCACACCTTGTGCTTTTGGGCACTCCAGTGATGTTGCAGCTCTGAAATATGGCCAAACTGGTGGCAAGTGGCATCTTGGCAGCTGCACGCTTGACTTTTCTCAGTTCATGGGCAGTTATTTTGCGCCTTGGTTTTTCCACACGCTTCTTGCGACCCTGTTGACTATTTTGAATGAAACACTTGATTGTTCGATGATCACGCTTCAGAAGCTTTGCAATTTTAAGAGTGCTGCATCCCTCTGCAAGATATCTCACTATTTTTTACTTTTCTGAGCCTGTCAAGTCCTTCTTTTGACCCATTTTGCCAAAGGAAAGGAAGTTGCCTAATAATTATGCACACCTAATATAGGGTGTTGATGTCATTAGACCACACCCCTTCTCATTACAGAGATGCACATCACCTAATATGCTTAATTGGTAGTAGGCTTTCGAGTCTATACAGCTTGGAGTAAGACAACATGCATAAAGAGGATGATGTGGTCAAAATACTAATTTGCCTAATAATTCTGCACTCCCTGTATAAAAAAAATATTCTGTAAAATATTGGGACTGTAGAGTTTTGTTTCATTTGCGGTAACTAATCCTTAAATTATTCTGTCACATGGGGGCACTATAACATCTTACTGTTTGTAAATCTTGTCTCAGTCATTATATATATATATATATATATATATATATATATATATATATATATATATATATATATATATATATATATACATATATATATATACATACAGTATATATACGTATGACCTAATACTAAATCAACAAAAGAGGTTACAACAGGGGGTGAATACAGCATTATAACTGGATTGTTCTCCCATCTCAGGAACAATGACATTCACGCCAACATGTTTTATTACAACAAATTGGATAATGTTCTTGTGAATACAGAAAACAAATACGTATTTTATTAGTGTTCTAATAGCCTGTCATATATGTTCTTGTTTTCAGTAAGCAAATAGTACACTTGTTATCAATTAAAAAAATAAACCTATTGTGGCAAAATTATATATTAATGATTAAAGGGACATTAAACCCAATTACAAATGTACAGAGTAAGATACAAAAAATGCTAAATAATGACTGATCATTTCTTGACACTCAGATTCTTGTTTGCTTCTAGATTATGATCTCTTTGCAGCAGGTACACAGATCATAACACTGATCCCCATTGACAAATCCCAAATTACAGACACATTAAATAGATTTCTATATCCTTACAGAGACCTGTGGTATTTTCATAACATTGCAGTAGACAGCTGTCATTCCATAATGATATATGTTATTGTTTAATTAAGGTTAGGGTCAGTACCCAGGTGCCTTATTACATATGATGGATGGATGTTATTTCTAATTAAGTATACATTCCTAACACAGTTGTCTAACAGAGAAGTCAGAAAAAATAAGAAGTATTAATTATCATATATTTCTACTTTACAAGAATATTGACCATGTTCATATAAAGTTGACCAAGCCTAATACCATACTCCGTAAATCTATATCTGTTTTACAAAAATGTTAATACATGTTATTAAAGGGATGTTAAACACCTCAAGATAGTAACATAAATTGTTTAATTACGTGTAGTAAAACAACTTTGCAATATACTTTCATTTTTTATTTTGTTCTCCTTTCCTGTAATTTAATTCTGAATATTGTGGGCTTTCAATATTCTTTTAAAAATGGAAGTGCAGACACAGCTATATTCCACACAGTCACTGGTTGTGCACTCTAGTAAGCCATTTTTAACCATTCCTAATTGGTTTCAGCAGAAAAGGTATCCTAAGTTACAATATACTTTATGGACATTAATTGTACCCTTATTTTTTTCTATATTTAAACAACTAATATAATTTTGAAAAATACAAATTATTCTCAGTCTAATCTTTGTTCTGAATACATCATTCAAACAATTATCTATTTAGTGTTTAATGTCCCCAACTATCCTAACCACAATAATCACCTGTCTACACTTTTTTACACTGAGAGGACTCTAATATGTTGTCTAATAGGTAATTACCCATCACAATCTTATGTGAAAACTGCTTAGGTTATACAGTCTCTAAGTACTGCAAACTTTTTAAATATTGCAGTAATTATGTTTACTCTCCCTTTAAGAGACAAACAGCAGTTCCATACCATGCTGCTTTATTTATTTTTTATTACAATAAAAAGGTTTTTATTTCATACATTTTGAATATCCCCCCCAAGATACTTACCCTGTCTTAGGCTGGTCCCTTGGAAGTGATAGTGGAGAAGCCCCCCCACACACACACAGTCAATTGGAAGCAGAATACTGTACGCTACAGGTATCCACCTAGTAACACTGGTGGGGAGTTTGGGGAAGTTTTAAGGATATCATTAGAGTTAGGCTAAATATACCTTTAAAAAAAAAAAAAAAAAAAGCTTTATTTTACATTTAAATTACTTCCCTTTAATGTAATACAAAAATACTTAATATATAAGCATTTTCTGCAAAAATGCAAGTTTGAAATTAAAAAATAGTAAATGTCATTTTTAGGTGTTGTGTTTTCTTGCATTTAATTCCGATTTTTTTTACCTTACAAGATATCACATATATGTTTATTTATTCGTACATAAATCTAAAATGGAGTGTATCGCCATTTCACACACATGCAACATAATATAATAATCCCAAACCATCTTGAAATATTTGCAAACATGTTGAAAAAAAGGCTGATTTTCACTTTATCAATACCCTTTAGGCAATGAATTCGATAAGGTAAAATGGGCCCAAAAACCTGTTGAAAAACATTGAAAAAATAGGTTGATCTGAAGTTGATGCTGTCCATGCATTGTGTGCACACATTTTCTGATATTCAATCTGATATTTTTTCCAGTTAGTAAATGGTGTTATTGTTTGGATTGTGATAGTTACAATGTTTGGAAATGCACATCAGGAGCCAAAATACAGCCAATAAACACAAACTATAAAATTGGAATCAACTCAATTGTTGGTGCTTTTTTCAGTGATCACAATCACAAAATGCCTTTGCTGTTAATACCCCTTAAACATGAAGGGCCCGATCCGATATGCAGCGTCGCCCACAAAAGCCGGCGACGCTGAATTTTGTGCGGGTTTGTTATACCATATACGGCGTAACCTAGAAGTTACGCTTGTATATTGGACTTATGTGGCGAAAATGGAGAAATCTTACTCCATTTTCACCTCGCCACAAAATGCAGCCGTAGTAAGCCTTACGCTGTGTATTGGAGCCCCGTAACTCCCTAAACTACCTGCTAAATAAAACCTAACACCTAACGCATGCGCAATGTCTATCTACCTGTCAACCGCGATCCCCAGCCGCAATCCCTAATAAAGTATTTAACCCCTACCCCGCCGCCAGCTATATTACCTACCCCCTAATGTGAGCTCCTACCCCGCCGCCAGCTATATTAATTACATTAACCCCTAATTTAATCCCCCTACCCCGCCGCCAGCTATATTAATTACATTAACCCCTAATTTAATCCCCCTACCCCGCCGCAAGCTATATTAATTACATTAACCCCTAATTTAATCCCCCTATACCGCCGCCAGCTATATTAAATAGATTAACCCCTAATCTAATCACCCTACACCGCCGCCAGCTATATTAACTATATTAACCCTAATTATATTAGGGTTAATATAGTTAATATAGTTATTATATTATATATATTAACTATATTAACCCTAATTATATTAGGGTTAATATAGTTAATATCGTTATTATATTATATATATATATTAAGTATAATATTAATATATTATTTTTTGTAATTTACTGTTTGTTTTTATTTGTAATTTAGTTTAGTTTATTTAATTGTATTTTAGTTTAGATATTTGTAGTTTATTTAATTTATTGATAGTGTAGGTGTATTTGTAACTTAGGTTAGGATTTATTTTACAGGTAAATTGGTAATTATTTTAACTAGGTAGCTATTAAATAGTTATTAACTATTCAATAGCTATTGTACCTAGTTAAAATAAATACCAAGTTACCTGTAAAATAAATATAAACCCTAAAATAGCTACAATGTAATTATTAATTACATTGTAGCTATCTTAGGGTTTATTTTATAGGTATTTAGATTTAAATAGGAATATTTTAATTAATAATATTAATATTAATTAGATTTATTTTAATAAGAATTTAGTTAGGGATGTTAGAGTTAGATAGGGTTATTATACTTAATATATATATAATATAATAACGATATTAAGTATATTAACCCTAATATAATTAGGGTTAATATAGTTAATATATATAATATAATAACTATATTAACTATATTAACCCTAATATAATTAGGGTTAATATAGTTAATATAGCTGGCGGCGGTGTAGGGGGATTAGATTAGGGGTTAATTAATTTAATATAGCTGGCGGCGGTATAGGGGGATTAAATTAGGGGTTAATGTAATTAATATAGCTGGCGGCGGGGTAGGGGGATTAAATTAGGGGTTAATGTAATTAATATAGCTGGCGGCGCGGTAGGGGTATTAGATTAGGGGTTAATAATTTTAATATAGCTGGTGGCGGGGTAGGGGGATTAGAGTAGGGGTTAATAATTTTAATATAGCGGTGTAAGGGGCTCACATTAGGGGGTAGTTAATGTAGGTGGCGGTGGGGTAGGAGCTCACATTAGGAGGTAGTTAATGTAGGTGGCGGCGGGGTAGGAGCTCACATTAGGGGGTAATATAGATAATGTAGGTGGCGGCGGGGTCCGGGAGCAGCGGTTTAGGGGTTAATAACTTTATTAGGTGGCGGCGGGGTCCGGGAGCGGCGGTTTAGGGGTTAATAACTTTATTAGGTGGCGGCGGGGTCCTGGAGCGGCGGTTTAGGGGTTAATAACTTTATTAGGTGGCGGCAGGGTCCGGGAGCGGCGGTTTAGGGGTTAATACATTTTTTATTGTTAGGATAGTGAGGGGGGATAGCGGATAGAGGGTTAGACGTGTCGGGCTATGTTTGGGAGGCGTGTTAGACAGTATGGGAGATTTAATAACTTAGTCAGGTTTTGTAGGCCCCGGCAGTTTCTAAAGTGCCGTAAGTCACTGGCGACTCCAGAAATTTGTTCTTACGCAGATTTGTGGACATTGCTGGTTTGTCAGACTTACGGAACTTTAGCATCTGATGGCGCCGTATATAGGATAGCTTGAGTTGCGAGCTGAAACTACGGGCGGCGGGGGTTCCCTCGCTTGCGCCGCAAACTACGATCTTTATCGGATCGCGCCCGAAGTTGTTAACTCCTAAAAACAACAAAATATAGTTATTTGATTTACTAACCTTCTGATTTGTGGGCAAAGTTGTGGCTTGAGTAATTTACATCACAGGTTGAAGGGTCTATATGTTGTGCCGAGCGACTGTTTTGTTTACTGGATATATGTTGCCTGATCCCTTTTAAAACTGTGTAGCGATGCTAAAATGTGACATGTGCACAATTTACCTGTTGTGCTCAAATTCCATAGAAATATGTGTGTTTGTGTGTCTCTCTAAGGGATTTAAACAAGTTATATTTATTTTATTTTTTTAACTTTGATCGATCAGGTACCTCATCCAATATTGTGGGGGTAACGTCAGTGTGTTAATAAATATTTGTATTTATTTATGAATAAACATTAACCCCTTAACGACCGACGACGTATGCCATACGTCCTCAAAAAAAAAAGCACTTAACGACCGAGGACCTATGGCATACGTCGTCGGTTAAACAGAGCACTGGAAGCGATCGAAATTGCTTCCAGCTGCTCTAACAGTATTGCAGGCTTGCCTTGATGTCTAGGCATCCTGCAATACTGTTCCCGAGTGCCGGGACCGGATTGATCACTCCCCCACGAGTGATCACTTCCGGTTTCGCTCCACGTGGAGCCGGCAGTGTTTCAGAGCATCGGAAGCGATCGGACACGCTTCTGATGCTCTGCTTGTGTGCTAAGTGCCTCAGTGGGTCGAGGCACTTAGTTAGTTATAAAATAAAAATAAAAAAGTTTTTAAAAAAAAGCGTCAAAAAAAAAAAGCCCTAAATAGCCCCCCCCCCTTCACTAGGCATCCAAGATGGCGATGCCCAGTGCATCATGGGGCCTCTGGGGGTGTCCCTAGCCTGCCTCATCATAGGGGCAAGCTAGGGTCACCCAAACTGAGCCTCCCACCCAAAAAAAAAAAACATAAATAAAATACCCCATTTGTCTGATCATGTCAATATTTGTAAATATTGACACTGATCAGTGTGGATCTCCCTCCCTCTCCTCACTTGCGATTTTGTTGGAGAGAGAGAGAGACCTGTTTTTTTGCAGAGAGAGATTTAATTCTTTTATTTGTTAAAAAATATAGAACCAAAGGCTCTTTTCAGAGCCATTAACCCCTAGCTTGCCAGTGATCACTATAAATCACTGGCATTAGCATAGCTGCACTTTTTTTTGCTGTGTGTGCATTTTTTTAGGGGTTAATTTTTTTTGTTGTATTTTTTTTAAAAACCCAAAAGCTCTTTTCAGAGCCATTTGGCTAATTTAATTTAATTTCCAGAGTCATTAACCCCTAGCTTGCCAGTGATCGCTATAAATCACTGGCAGTAGCATAGCTGTACTTTTTTGCTGTCTGTGCATTTTTTTAGGGGTTAATTTTGTTGTTGTAATTTTTTAAAAATCCAGAGGCTCTTTTCAGAACCATTTAGTTAATTTAATTTAATTTTCAGAGCCATTAACCCCTAGCTTGCCAGTGATCGCTATAAATCACTGGCAGTAGCATAGTTGTACTTTTTTGCTGTCTGTGCATTTTTTTAGGGGTTAATTTTGTTGTTGTAATTTTTTAAAAATCCAGAGGCTCTTTTCAGAACCATTTAGTTAATTTAATTTAATTTTCAGAGCCATTAACCCCTAGCTTGCCAGTGATCGCTATAAATCACTGGCAGTAGCATAGCTGTACTTTTTTGCTAGTTAATTTAGTTAATTAATTTAGTTAATTAATTTAATTTAAAAAAAATTAGTAAATTTTTTCTGTGACAGATACAAAAATGTCACAGAAAATATATAGTGCTGAGGAGGCGTATGCCATCCTTGCGTCAGAGTCAGATGCCTCTATGTCTGACTCAGACCCCAATTTTGACCCTGCCATATGCTCAGATACATCACTAGATGCAGTCTCAACTGATAGTGATGTATCTGTGGCTGATAGACCCCCTACCAGCCCCCCTGCTAGCCCCCCTGCCAGAAGGAGGCGTGTTGCTGCCATTGCTGCTGAAGAGTGGGTAACACCTCATCTCCAGAGGCCAGATATCCCACCCTTCACAGCAAATGCTGGCATAAATATAGATGTGGTAGGTTTTAGCCCCCAGCAGTTTCTGGAAGTGTTTCTGGGCGATGATGTATTGGCGAACATTGTCGACCAAACTAATTTATATGCCCATCAGTTCCGTGCTGCAAAGCCTGGAACATATTTGGCAAAGCAGCAATGGGCCCCCATCAATGTGCCAGAATTCAAAAAATTCTGGGCATTGACCATGCTGATGGGCATCATAAAGAAACCCTCCATTCGCTCCTACTGGAGTACTAGCCCCATCTGCTCTACCCCCATTTTCTCCCAGATTATGTCGAGGAAGAGGTATGAAATGATTCTGCATTTCATACACTTCAGCGACAACAGCCTGTGCCCCCCTAGGGAGCATCCCCAATTTGACAGGCTGTATAAAATCCGCCCCCTGATAACCCACTTTTCTGCCAGGTTTGCAGAGGCTTATACACCTGGAAGGAATATATGCGTTGATGAATCCCTAATGAAGTATAAGGGAAGGCTGGGATTCAAGCAGTTTATTCCTTCCAAGCGCTCCAGATATGGGGTAAAGGTGTATAAGCTCTGTGACAGCGAGAATGGGTATACTCAGGCCTTCCGGGTGTATGAGGGAAAGGATAGCCACCTTGACCCTCCAGGTTGCCCAGAACATATGGGAACCACTGGCAAGATTGTCTAGTACCTGATATTACCCCTAATGAACAAAGGGTATCACTTGTACTTAGACAATTTTTATACAAGTGTCCTTTTGTTCAAGCTACTGTATTGCTTTGATACAGTAGCTTGTGGTACAATTAAAAAGAACCGCGCAGGTTTCCCAGGACAGCTTGTACGCACCCGGCTACGAAGGGGGGAGACCTCAGCTCTGCGCCAAGAGGAGCTGTTGGCACTTAAGTACAGAGACAAGAAGGATGTATACCTTCTTACCACCATCCACACAGAGAGGACGGTGGCGGTTTCTGTACGTGGCAGAGCTGAGATCATAAGGAAGCCAGTGTGCATCAAGTCTTATAACCGGCATATGGGTGGGGTTGATCTGGCTGATCAGCTGCTGCAGCCCTACCTAATTATGCGGAAGACAAGGGCCTGGTACAAAAAGGTTTCAATTTACCTAATGCAGATTGCAACCCACAACGCTTTTTTGTTGTTCAAAAAAGCAAACCCCAGAGTTAAAAAGACTTTTTTACAGTTTCAGCTCCAGATTATTACGGGGATTTTGTACCATGATGCACCTGCTCCCCGGGCGGTGATGGGAGAGAGCAGAGTTGGGGCTACCCATTTTATTTTTAAAATCCCCCCTACTGCCGCAAAGCAGAAACCACAAAAAAAATGCAGAGTCTGTACCAAGAGGGGGAAGAGAAGGGACACCATATATCACTGTCCTGATTGCCCTGGACAGCCTGCACTCAATTGGGGACTGCTTCAAGCGGTACCATACAATGGTCAATTTTTTAAAAAATAAATACATTTGCTGTTATATATATATATATATATATATTATTTTTTTTGGTTATGTTTACAGTTAGATGTTTTTTTGTTTTTTTTTACTTTTACTGTGCCAGATTTTTACATTTCACTACTCTATTTTTTTCTAAAATTGGGCCTGTTTTTTTTTAACCAAAACCCCTGTCAAACCTATGCATGGGGGACATAGGTGTTCTCAGGGTGCCTTGCAGAAAACAACCTGAAGTATGTATTTGTAATAACTTACAACAGTCTCTCCTAAATCATAGTCAAAAAGCAATGTGTCTGTAAAAATGAAAATTGAAAAATTACCACCATACACTTTCTCCAATTTTTTGAGCTAAAACGGTTGCTTCAAAGGCATCAAAGCACACCATATACAATACCTTGGGGTGTCAACATTTAAAAAATATACACTTTGAATGCAATAAATAAAAGTGGGGTATGCGATAGGCCCCAAACTAAAGATAGGCCTATCAGAAGAAATACTCTCATTTTTAATAACTAAAATCACAAGTCATAAAATTGTAACATAACCTTCCCAAAATCCTGGCAAACCTATGCATGGGGGCATAGGTGTACTCAGGGTGCCTTGCAGAAAACAACCTGAAGTATTCTTTTGCAATAACTTACAACAGTCTCTCCTAAATCATAGTCAAAAAGCAATGTGTCTGTAAAAATGAAAATTGAAAAATTACCACCATACACTTTCTCCAATTTTTTGGGCTAAAATGGTTGCTTCAAAGGCATCAAAGCACACCATATACAATACCTTGGGGTGTCAACATTTAAAAAATATACACTTTGAATGCAATAAATAAAAGTGGGGTATGCGATAGGCCCCAAACTAAAGATAGGCCTATCAGAAGAAATACTCTCATTTTTAATAACTAAAATCATGTAACATAACCTTCCCAAAATCCTGGCAAACCTATGCATGGGGGGCATAGGTGTTCTCAGGGTGCCTTGCAGAAAACAACCTGAAGTATTCTTTTGCAATAACTTACAACAGTCTCTCCTAAATCATAGTAAAAAAGCAATGTGTCTGTAACAATGAAAATTGAAAAATTACCACCATATACTTTCTCCAATTTTTTGGGCTAAAATGGTTGCATCAAAGTCATCAAACCACTCCATGTATAATACCTTGGGGTGTCAACTTTTTAAATATAATCACATTTATGGAAAACAAATAAATTGGGGTATGTTAAAAGACCCCCAAAAAAGACGATAGGCAAAGAAAATATGTTAAATGTGAAAAAAATCACAAACACATGTCAGACATTTGGTATTGCACCGCCCAAACAAGCCACCAAACCTATGCATAGGTGGTATCACTGAACAGGAGATGTTGGTGACCACATATTGGTGTCTTCTTTGGTAGTAACACATAACAGGAGCTGTGAATCCATGTCTAAAGTACAATGTATGTGAAAAATAACACAAAAAAATGAATGCCCAATAGTTTGACTAACACTAGTGGTTGAATTAGTGTATGGAAAGTGTTAAAATACCTGCATTTGAAATACCCTAGGATGTCTACTTTTCAAAAATATATGGTTTGATGGGGGTAAATTACATTGGCCAGCTTCAGAAATGTCTTAAATAGAACATGGGTGTATGGGATGTGAAAATGGGAAGTGTAAAAAATGGAATGCGCTTCCTAAAAATAAGGCCTTTTAGCCCCCCGAGAACTCAACACACCTATACATGGGTGGTATCACTGTACTCAAGAGATGTTTTTGAACACATATTGAGGTGTTTTTTGGCAGTAACACATAACAGGAACTGAGAATCTATGCCTAAAGTACAATGTGTGTGAAAAATAACACAAAGAAATTACTACCCAAAAGTTTGACAAAGACTGGTGGTTGAATTAGTTCATGGAAAGTGTTAAAATACCACCATTTAAAATACCCTAGGGTGTCTACTTTTCAAAAATATATGGTTTAATGGGGTAAATTCCATTGGCCAGCTTCAGAAATGTCCCAAATAGGACATGGGTGTATGATGACCGATGTGAAAATTCCAAGTTGAAAAACTGGAATGCGCTTCCTAAAATGAAGGCCTTTTAGCCCCCAGAGAACCCGACACACCTATACATGGGTGGTATCACTGTACTCAGGAGATGTTGTTGAACACATATTGAGGTGTTTTTTGGCAGTAACACATAACAGGAACTGAGAATCCATGCCTAAAGTACAATGTGTGTGAAAAATAACACAAAAAAATGACTACCCAAAAGTTTGACAAAGACTGGTGGTTAAATAAGTTCATGGAAAGTGTGAAAATACCAGCATTTCAAATACCCTAGGGGGTCTACTTCTCAAAAATATATGGTTTGATGGGGTTAAATTTCATTGGCCGGCTTCAGAAATGTCCCAAATAGGACATTGGTGCATGATGACCGATGTGAAAATTCCAAGTTGAAAAACTGGAATGCGCTTCCTAAAAATAACGCCTTTTAGCCCCCAGAGAACCCGACACACCTATACATGGGTGGTATCAATGTACTCAGGAGATGTTGTTGAACACATATTGAGGTGTTTTTTGGCAGTAACACATAACAGGAACTGAGAATCCATGCCTAAAGTACAATGTGTGTGAAAAATAACACAAAAAATGACTACCCAAAAGTTTGACAAAGACTGGTGGTTAAATAAGTTCATGGAAAGTGTGAAAATACCAGCATTTCAAATACCCTAGGGGGTCTACTTCTCAAAAATATATGGTTTGATGGGGGTAAATTTCATTGGCCGGCTTCAGAAATGTCCCAAATAGGACATGGGTGCATGATGACCGATGTGAAAATTCCAAGTTGAAAAACTGGAATGCGCTTCCTAAAAATAAGGCCTTCTAGTCCCCAGAGAACCCAACACACCTATACATGGGTGGTATCACTGTACTCAGGAGATGTTGTAGAACACATATTGAGGTGTTTTTTGGCAGTAACACATAACAGGAACTGAGAATCCATGCCTAAAATACAATGTGTGTGAAAAATAACACAAAAAAATGACTACCCAAAAGTTTGACAAAGACTGGTGGTTAAATAAGTTCATGGAAAGTGTGAAAATACCAGCATTTCAAATACCCTAGGGGGTCTACTTCTCAAAAATATATGGTTTGATGGGGGTAAATTTCATTGGCCGGCTTCAGAAATGTCCCAAATAGGACATTGGTGCATGATGACCGATGTGAAAATTCCAAGTTGAAAAACTGGAATGCGCTTCCTAAAAATAACGCCTTTTAGCCAACAGAGAACCCGACACACCTATACATGGGTGGTATCAATGTACTCAGGAGATGTTGTTGAACACATATTGAGGTGTTTTTTGGCAGTAACACATAACAGGAACTGAGAATCCATGCCTAAAGTACAATGTGTGTGAAAAATAACACAAAAAATGACTACCCAAAAGTTTGACAAAGACTGGTGGTTGAATTAGTGCATGGAAAGTGTTAAAATACCAGCATTTGAAATACCCTAGGGTGTCTACTTTTCAAAAATATATGGTTTGATGGGGGTAAATTCCATTGGCCAGCTTCAGAAATGTCCCAAATAGGACATGGGTGCATGATGACCGATGTGAAAATTCCAAGTTGAAAAACTGGAATGCGCTTCCTAAAATTAAGGCCTTTTAGCCCCCAGAGAACCCGACACACCTATACATGGGTGGTATCACTGTACTCAGGAGATGTTGTTGAACACATATTAAGGTGTTTTTTGGCAGTAACACATAACAGGAACTGAGAATCCATGCCTAAAGTACAATGTGTGTGAAAAATAACACAAAAAAATGACTACCCAAAAGTTTGACAAAGACTGGTGGTTGAATTAGTGCATGGAAAGTGTTAAAATACCAGCATTTGAAATACCCTAGGGTGTCTACTTTTCAAAAATATATGGTTTGATGGGGGTAAATTCCATTGGCCAGCTTCAGAAATGTCCCAAATAGGACATGGGTGCATGATGACCGATGTGAAAATTCCAAGATGAAAAACTGGAATGCGCTCTCTAAAAATAAGGGCTTTTAGCCCCCCGAGAACCCGACACACCTATACATGGGTGGTATCACTGTACCCAGGAGATGCTGCTGAAGACATATTAGGGTGTTATTTGGCAGTAACCCTTAATATTATCAGTAAATGTATTCTTAAATTGCTATTTTGTCAAAAAATCTAATTATTTTTTTTTCCCCCCAAACTTTGGCATAGATTGGTGGTAAAATGGTTGCATGAAAAAAGTCAAAATACCCCAAGTTTAATACCTTAGGTTGTCTTCTTTTAAAAAATATATACATTTGAAGGGTTATTCAGGGATTCCTGACAGATATTGGTGTTACAATGTAACTGTCGCCAATTTTGAAAAAACATGGTTTTGAAATAGCAAAGTGCTACTTGTACTTATTGCCCTATAACTTGCAAAAAAAGCAAAGAACATGTAAACATTGGGTATTTATAAACTCAGGACAAAATTTAGAAACTGTTTAGCATTGGTATTTTATGGTGGTTGTAGATGTGTAAGAGATTTTGGGGCTCAAAGTTAGAAAAAGTGCATTTTTTTTCATTTTTTCCTTATATTTTATAATTTTTTTTATAGTAAATTATAAGATATGATGAAAATAATCATATCTTTAGAAAGTCCATTTAATGGCGAGAAAAACAGTATATAATATGTGTGGGTACAGTAAATGAGTAAGAGGAAAATTACAGTTAAACACAAACATCGCAGAAATGCAAAAATAGCCTTGGTCCCAGATGGTCAACAAATTGAAAAGTGGTCTGGTCACTAAGGGGTTAAAGGGACAGTCTACACCAGAATTTTTATTCTGGTTATTCTGGTTTTATTCACAGTTATATTAATATACTTTTAACCTCTGTGATTATCTTGTATCTAAGCCTCTGCAAACTACCCCTTTTTCAGTTCTTTTGACAGACTTGCAGTCTGGCCAATCAGTGCCTACTCCCAGATAACTTCACGTGCACGAAATATGTGAACTAACACCCTCTAGTGGTGAAAAACTGTTAAAATGCAATCTGAAAAGAGGTGGGCTTCAAGGTCTAAGAAATTAGCATATGAACCTCCTAGGTTAAGCTTTCAACTAAGAATACCAAAAGAACCAAGCAAAATTGGTGATAAAAGTAAATTGGAAAATTGTTTAAAATTACATGCTGATCCTGGAGTGCCGTAGCCGAGGGTAGTGAATCAAACTACCGTGTTACACAAGAGTAGAAAGTAATGGCAGGCTCTTCACACATAGTTGGTTGCAAATAAAATCCCAAGTTTATTGGAAAGAATACACGGTAAGTGCCAATCCAAAGTAGCAGGGACTATGCATCATGAAATCACTGTTAGTCAGGCTATAGGTGTTGAACAGGCAACAGTCTGACGTGTTTTGCGCCCCCTACAAGCGCTTACTCATAGACCTTTATTTTGGCCTAGACTGCCCCTTTAAAGTATTTTTCTATATGCAGAGTATACATCGACAATTAAGCACTGCATATCAAAATACCTACTCGCAAAACAAATGTTTTAAAATTGTAATTTTATTCATGAATTAATCATTTTCAAAAAGACTTTAAAACACTGTTACCTTTATGTCATCACCTTTAATTATGACCAATTAGGGTTAGCGGTAAATAAGTGTGCTCACAGCTCTAAGCAATCACAGAACTTCTCTAGGCAATTTGCAGAATTTTGAAGAAAACACAAGTTTCAGAACTTATTTTTTGGTACTCAAGAAAGGGTGGATCAATCACATCTTTTTACACAAAACCAAGAGGTGTTCAATATCCCAATATAATTATTAATAAATCTAATGATCAGTTATGCAGAATCATGCATTTCCTCCTAGATTCAATATAAATGTAAACAGCTTTACCTTAAACTTGTTTTCATGAAAAATATTTAAACATGTTTGAATGCTGCTATTTCATATGCATTATATATATATATATATATATATATATATATATATACAAATATAATATAAATATATATATATTTATATTTAATGTCTGTGATAATGCTATGTAAAACATGTACCTAGTGATTAATGATTTTAAATTAGGTTAGTATGTAACGTAGTTAAAGTGGCTATTATGTTCCAAAGCAACGTCTGCCCCTTTTATAACCTCACTATATTCCAAGCCCCGTGCAGCTCAGTTGTATCCATGCCAAGAAATTTTGGCAGGCTGTTTGAGGCATTTATTGTTTTTATGAAGAATTTGCTGCTTTCAACTTGAAACTATCAACCTCTTGAAAGAAATTCAGAGCATGGCATTTAGTCTGCAATTCTTTTACCCTGAAAAAAAAATGACCTCACTTGTGACTAAGTGATATTTTATACTTTTGAGAATATTTCTGCTCTCTCTGGATGTTCAGATTCTTATATGCATTTATTTTTTGTGCTTAATTCAAGGTTTGCCTTGTTCAGTGATAATAACTTCAAATGAAATGTTTAAACTACCCTAAACCATGTGTATTTCACTAAACAAAAAATAGTAAAATTTCATTTAAAAAAGAAATGTTGGCTACATTATTATACTTTTTCCATCCCTTACCATTTTAACCCCTTAAAGTGAATGTAAATTTTGATGCTCAAGTGCCACAGAGGCACTTTAATTCATCAAAATTTACATTTCACTCGTGTTGTGAAAATATACTTACCTTTTAATCTTGACGGCCTCTCCAGCTTCCTCTGCCCGTCGCAAAGCTTCTTCCTGGGTCTAAAATGAGGAATCCGACTTCCTCAAATCACGTTGTTGAATCAGACACTGATTCCCCCGGGGGGGGGGAGCCGTGATTGGAGGATGGCCTATCCATCATTTCTGACGTCAGAAATGGCTTGCGACGACCGGAAGAAACTGGAGCTGCTGTCAAGTTTAAAAGTTAAGTGAAATTTAAATTTTGATGAATTAAAGTGTCCCTGTTTTTAATCTAATTTTTAAAAACCGGGCACTTTAGCATTAAAATTTACATTCAATTTAAGGACCACAGCACTTTTCCATTTTCTGACCGTTTGGGACCAAGGCTATTTTTATATTTTTGCGGTGTTTGTGTTTAGCTGTAATTTTCCTCTTACTCATTTACTGTACCCACACATATTATATACCGTTTTTCTCGCCATTAAATGGACTTTCTAAAGATACCATTATTTTCAACATATCTTATAATTCACTATAAAAAAAAATATAAAATATGAGGAAAAAATTACCCCCAAAATCTGTTACACATCTACAACCACCAAAAAACACCCATGCTAAATAGTTTCTAAATTTTGTCCTGAGTTTAGAAATACCCAATGTTTAAATGTTCTTTGCTTTTTTTGCAAGTTATAGGGCAATAAATACAAGTAGCACTTTGCTATTTCCAAACCACTTTTTTTCAAAATTAGCGCTAGTTACATTGGGACACTGATATCTTTCAGGAATTCCTAAATATCCCTTGACATGTATATATATATTTTTTAGAAGACATCCCAAAGTATTGATCTAGGCCCATTACGGTATATTTCATGCCACCATTTCACCGCCAAATGCGATCAAATAAAAAAAAATTGTTCACTTTTTCACAAATGTTTTCACAAACTTTAGGTTTCTCACAGAAATTATTTACAAACAACTTGTACAAGTATGGCATAAACGGTTGTAAATGCTTCTCTGGGATCCCCTTTGTTCAGAAATAGCAGACTTACAGTATATGGCTTTGGCATTGCTTTTTGGTAATTAGAAGCCGCTAAATGCCACTGCGTACCACACGTGTATTATGCGCAGCAGTGAAGGGGTTAATTAGGGAGCTTGTAGGGTTAATGCTAGCTTCAGTGTAGTGTAGTAAACAAACCCAAGTATTGATCTAGGTCCATTTTTGTATATTTCATGCCACCATTTCACAGCCAAATGCAATCAAATAAAAAAAAAACTTTAAATTTTTCAACATTTTAGGTTTCTCACTGAAATTATTTACAAACAGCTTGTGCAATTATGGCACAAATGGTTGTAAATGCTTCTCTGGGATCCCCTTTGTTTAGAAATAGCAGACATATATGGCTTTAGCGTTGCTTTTTGGTAATTAGAAGGCCGCTAAATGCTGCTGCGCACCACACGTGTTTTATGCCCAGCAGTGAAGGGGTTAATTAGCTTTAGTGTAGTGTAGTAGACAACCCAAAGTATTGATCTAGGCCCATTTTGGTATATTGCATGCCACCATTTCACCACCAAATGCGATCAAATAAAAAAAATTGTTCACTTTTTACACAAACTTTAGGTTTCTCACTGAAATTATTTACAAACAGCTTGTGCAATTATGACACAAATGGTTGTAAATGCTTCTCTGTGATCTTTGTTCAGAAATAGCAGACATATATGGCTTTGGTGTTGCTTTTTGGTAATTTGCCGCTGTGCATCACATGTGTATTATGCCCAGCAGTGAAGGGGTTAATTAGGTAGCTTTTTGGGAGCTTGCAGGGTTAATTTTAGCTTTAGTGTAGAGATCAGCCTCCCACCTGACACATCCCACCCCCTGATCCCTCCCAAACAGCTCTTTTCCCTCCCCCACCCCACAATTGTCTCTGCCACCTTAAGTACTGGCAGAAAGTCTGCCAGTACTAAAATAAAAGTTGTTTTTGTTTTTGTTTTAAAAATCTTCTGCTGTGTAGGATCCCCCTTAGCCCCCAACCTCCCTGATCCCCCCTCAAACAGGTCTTTAACCCCCCTCTGCCTTATTGTGCGCCATATTGGGTACTGGCAGCTGTCTGCCAGTACCCAGTTTGAAATAAAAGAGATATTATTTTTTATTTTTTATTTTAAAAGTATTGCTTCTTTTCTGTAGTGTAGCTGCCCCCACTCAAAATCCAACCCCCCACCCTCTCCTAGATCCCTTAATTTTAAAATCCCACCCTCCCCAGTCCTCTCTCCCACCCTCACATCTACAGCATATTGATGCCTTTTGTAGGGATCCCACGTGCGTGCGCGCCCCCGTGCATGCGTGCGCATGCAATCCCGCCCTCCACCGATGACCGCCCACCCGCCTCCCTGGATGAGCTTCCACCCACCAAAGATAACGGCCATCGATGGCCGATACAGAGAGGGCCACAAAGTGGCTCTCTCTGCATTGGATGGATAAAAACAGTTATTGCAGGATGCCATCACTGCAATAACATGAAAGCGTCTGGAAACGATCAGGATCGCTTCCACCGCTTTCAAAGACCAACAACGTCCTTGGTCGTTAACTGCATTTTTTTGCAGGACGTACCCCATACGTCGTTGGTCGTTAAGGAGTTAAAGTGACATAGAATTCTAAATTCCACTTTAATCATTTTACACAACTTTCCAATTTACTTCTGTTATCAATTTTACTTAATTGTCCTGTTATCCTTTGTTGAAGATTATATCTAAGTAGGCTTAGGAGCAGCAATTCACTCCTGGTTAATCTATAGAGGTTACTCTATAGCTACCTACATACTAATATACACACACACACAGTCACATATATATATATATATATATATATACATTCTAATATATATATACTGTATATATTTATACATATATATATATATAGAAGTATAGCTTAGATGTGCGCTCTCACTCCATATACCAACTGCCAGGGTGCTAGTAAAATCGATAGATGTGAACAAAAAACTTGCATTCTCTGGTCTTTTCCAAACAAGTAAAAAGTTTACTGTGAATAGTAATGACGTTTCGGGGACAAGGTTTCCCCTTCCTCAGATACAGAATATACAAAGTGTAACAAACTTATAGTAATGCTACATCAAACCCCACCCCGCAATTAGGACAACAAAAGCCAAATGGTTACTATAGTAACCACCTAGTCACAAAAACAAAACATCATCGCCTAGATTTAGAGTTTTGTCGGTAAAGACCCGAGTAGCTAACGCAGCTTTTTTCCCAACGCACCCTTAAGACAACGCTGGTATTTAGAGTTGTCTGAGGGGCTGAGTTATGCTCCAAAAAGGGTGCGTTGAGCCGAATGTACCGCCACTTCAACCCTCAATACCAGCATTGCTTACGGTAGCGGTAAGCTGGCAAAACGTGCTCGTGCACGATATCCCCATAGGAAACAATGGGGCAGTTTGGGATGAAAAAAAACCTAACACCTGCAAAAAAGCAGTGTTAAGCTCCCAACGCAGCCCCATTGTTTCCTATGGGGAAACACTCTCTAAGTCTGCACCTAACACCCTAACATGAACCCTGAGTCTAAACACCCCTAACCTTACACTTATTAACCCCTAATCTGCCGCCCCCGCTATCGCTGACACCTGCATTATACTATTAACCCCTAATCTGCCGCTCCGGACACCGCCGCAACCTACATTATACCTATGTACCCCTAATCTGCTGCCCCTAACATCGCCGACACCTATATTATATTTATTAACCCCTAATCTGCCCCCCCCAATGTCGCCGCAACCTTACCTACACTTATTAACCCCTAATCTGCCGACCGGACCTCGCTGCTACTCTAATAAAGTTATTAACCCCTAAACTGCCGCACTCCCGCCTTGCAGACCCTATAATAAATAGTATTAACCCCTAATCTGCCCCCCCCAATGTCGCCGCCACCTAACTTCAAGTATTAACCCCTAATCTGCCGACCGGACCTCGCCGCTACTCTAATAAATGTATTAACCCCTAAAGCTAAGTCTAACCCTAACCCTAAAACCCCCCTAAATTAAATATAATTTTAATCTAACGAAATAAATTAAATCTTATTAACTAAAGTATTCCTATTTAAAACTAAATACTTACCTGTAAAATAAACCCTAATATAGCTACAATATAACGAATAATTATATTGTAGCTATTTTAGGATTTATATTTATTTTAAGGCAACTTTGTATTTATTTTAACTAGGTACAATAGCTATTAAATAGTTATTAACTATTTAATAGCTACCTAGTTAAAATAATTACAAAATTACCTGTAAAATAAATCCTAACCTAAGTTACAATTAAACCGAACACTACACTATCAATAAATTAATTAAATAAATTACCTACAATTACATACAATTAAATAAACTAAACTAAATTACAAAAAAAACCAAACACTAAATTACAAAAAATAAAAAAGATTACAAGAATATTAGGCTAATTACACCTACTCTAAGCCCCCTAATAAAATAAAAAAGCCCCCCAAAATAATAAAGGTCCCTACCCTATTCTAAATTAAAAAGTAACCAGCTCTTTTACCAGCTCTTAAAAGGGCTTTTTGCGGGGCATGCCCCAAAGTAATCAGCTCTTTTGCCTGTAAAAAAAAATACAACCCCCCCCCAACATTAAAACCCACAACCCACATACCCCTACTCTAACCCAAACCCCCCTTAAATAAACCTAACACTACCCCCTGAAGATCTCCCTACCTTGAGTCGTGTTCACCCAGCCGGGCCGAAGTCTTTATCCGATGGGGCAGAAGAGGACATCCAGACCGGCAGAAGTCATCCTATCCGGGCAGAAGAGGACATCCGGACCGGCAGACATCTTCATCCAAGCAGCATCTTCTATCTCCATCCATCCGACGAGGAGCGGCTCCATCTTCAAGACCTCCGGCACGGAACATCCTTCTTCTCCGACTACCCGACGAATGAAGGTTCCTTTAAGTGACGTCATCCAAGATGGCGTCCCTCGAATTCTGATTGGCTGATAGGATTCTATCAGCCAATCGGAATTAAGGTAGGAAAAATCTGATTGGCTGATTGAATCAGCTAATCAGATTCAAGTTCAATCCGATTGGCTGATCCAATCAGCCAATCAGATTGAGCTTGCATTCTATTGGCTGATCGGAACAGCCAATAGAATGCAAGCAGATTAGGGGTTCATAGTGATAATGTATGTGGCGGCGATGTGCGGTCGGCAGATTAGGGGTTAAAAATATTTATTATAGTGGCAGCGATGTGGGGGGACCTCGGTTTAGGGGTACATAGGTAGTTTATGGATGTTAGTGTACTTTAGAGCACAGTAGTTAAGAGCTTTATAAACCGGCAATATCCCATAAAGCTCTTAACTACTGGCTTTTTTTGGCGTTAGGAGTCTTGTCGGTAGAGGGTCTACCGCTCACTTCAGCCAAGACTCTAAATACCGGCGTTAGTAAGATCCCATTGAAAAGATAGGATACGCAATTGGCGTAAGGGGATCTGTGGTATGGAAAAGTCGCGGCTTGAAAGTGAGCGTTAGACCCTTTCCTGCCTGACTCTAAATACCAACGGGCGGCCAAAAGCAGCGTTAGGACCCCTTAACGCTGCTTTTGATGGCTAATGCAGAACTCCAAATTTAGGTGCATGTATTCTATAATGAAAACTGTCCGAGTATCTCATTGATCAATGGTACAGTGTTATAGTGAATCTTGATAAAGCCCAAGGGAGGGCGAAACGCGTTGCTTGCATTTGCGACACTGTGACACTGTAACTTTGAAACAGTAAGGGATATTTCAGTGCAGTCTGTGCTGCAACTTTAGACCCGGGTTACCAGCTTCTTTGAATATCCCAAGGTGAGGGATAACTTGTGCCCCGCTGTCGCGTCGGATCAATAAACATATCCACAGCAGCCAAGTCTGCCTTCACAGAAGGTTCCCACCAGGACACAGCAATCAGCTGCTTTTCCTTCACGCTGCTGGAGCAGCGAGTAACACCCTGAGATTAGCCGATGAGAAACCTGTGACGTCAGACGCCGACTCACATATGCAGAGGTTTGCACACTTCTATCTCCAGGAACGGCAGTTACTGTAGCCGCGGTCCAAGTCTTGACCGAAGGATTTCTTCTCCTCGGTAACACCCTCTGAACACTCTCTTGACTCACGGTACAGTAAACTGTATCTATTTGTGGTATAAGCCGTTATTTTCTTTCCACTGTTCCAATACCGATACTCATTTGCATACGGCCACCTGCACTGTGTTGATACATATGAACTTGGTGCTTGTCTTTTAACCCCTTAACGACTGAGGACGTGCAGGGTACGTCCTCAGAAAAAAGGCAGTTAATGCCTGAGAACGTACCCTGCACGTCCTCAGTGTGGAAAGCAGCTGGAAGCGATCCTGCTCGCTTCCAGCTGCTTTCCGGTTATTGCAGTGATGCCTCGATATGGAGGCATCCTGCAATAACGTTTGTAAGCCATCCGGTGCAGAGAGAGCCACTCTGTGGCCCTCTCTGCACCGGAGATCGGTGGCTACCGGCGTTGGTGGGTGGGAGCCGGACCGGGAGGCGGGTGGCGGCCATCGATGGCCATGTGGATCTGAAGGGGGGCGGGATCGTGGGCGGGGGTGGCTGGGGGCGCGCGCGCGCGCGTGCACGGGAGGGTGGGGGCGGGCGCGTGCACGGGGAGGGAGCGGGTGGGAACCGCTACACTGCAGAAAATGGGGAAATAAAAAATATAATCAAAATAAAATATATACAATGAGCAAGGTGGTGGGGGTTTGTTTGTGGGGGGTGGGGGGTTGGGGGAAGCTACACTACAGAAAAAAACAAAAAAAAACAAAAAAAAAGCACTTTTTATTGTAAACTGGGTACTGGCAGACAGCTGCCAGTACCCAAGATGGCCCCCAATAAGGCAGAGGGGAGGGTTAGAGAGCGGTTTTGGGGGGGATCAGGGAGGTTGGGGGCTAAGGGGGGGATCCTACACAGTAGCATATGTAAATATGCTAAAAAAAAAATTCATTTTTTTTTAAAAACTCTTTTATTTTAGTACTGGCAGACTTTCTGCCAGTACTTAAGATGGCGGGGACAATTGTGGGGTGGGGGAGGGAAGGGAGCTGTTTGGGAGGGATCAGGGGGTGGGATGTGTCAGATGGGAGGCTGATCTCTACACTAAAGCTAAAATTAACCCTGCAAGCTCACTACAAACTCCCTAATTAACCCTTTCACTGCTAGCCATAATACACGTGTGAGGCGCAACATGATTTAGTGGCCTTCTAATTACCAGAAAGCAACGCCAAAGTCATATATGTCTGCTATTTCTGAACAAAGGGGATCCCAGACAAGCATTTACAACCATTTGTGCCATAATTGCACAAGCTGTTTGTAAATGATTTCAGTGAGAAACCTAAAATTGTGAAAAATTTTACGTTTTTTTTAATTTGATCGCATTTGGCGGTGAAATGGTGGCATGAAATATACCAAAATGTGCCTAGATCAATACTTGGGGTTGTCTACTACACTACACTAAAGCTAAAATTAACCCTACAAGCTCCCTAAAAGCTCCCTAATTAACCCCTTAACTGCTGGGCATGATACACTTGTGGTGCGCAGTGGCATTTAGCGGCCTTCTAATTACCAAAAAGCAACGCCAAAGCCATATATGTGTGCTATTTCTGAACAAAGGGGATCCCAGAGAAGAATTTACAACCATTTATGCCATAATTGCACAAGCTGTTTGTAAATGATTTCAGTGAGAAACCTAAAGTTTGTGAAAAAATTCGTGAAAAAGTGAACAATTTTTTGTATTTGATCGCATTTGGCGGTGAAATGGTGGTATGAAATATACCAAAATTGGCCTAGATCAATACTTTGGGATGTCTACTAAAAAAAAATATATACATGTCAAGGGATATTCAGGGATTCCTGAAAGATATCAGTGTTCTAATGTAACTAGCGCTAATTTTGGAAAAAAATGGTTTGGAAATAGCAAAGTGCTACTTGTATTTATGGCCCTATAACTTGCAAAAAAAGCAAAGAACATGTAAACATTGGGTATTTCTAAACTCAGGACAAAATTTAGAAACTATTTAGCATGGGTGTTTTTTGGTGGTTTTAGATATGTAACAGATTTTGGGGGTCAAAGTTAGAAAAAGTGTGTTTTTTTCCATTTTTTCCTCATATTTTATAATTTTTTTTATAGTAAATTATAAGATATGATGAAAATAATGGTATCTTTAGAAAGTCCATTTAATGGCGAGAAAAACGGTATATAATATGTGTGGGTACAGTAAATGAGTAAGAAGAAAATTACAGCTAAACACAAACACTGCAAAAATGTAAAAATAGCCTTGGTCCCAAACGGACAGAAAATGGAAAAGTGCTCTGGTCACTAAGGGGTTAAGTTTTATTTTATTATATCACTGTTATACCATTTTTATGCTATATCTTTTTTATGTCAGTAATTACAAATTGGTATCTGCAATATCCGCTTCATTTATAGGTTTTAACCTGCTTTTCCATTAGGATTTTTTTTCAGTTTCACTCACCTTACAGGGAGACGTCCCTATTTTTAGTGTTTATATATTTGTGTATCTTATTCTATATGTTTATTAAATTTTAACTTTAATCTTTATATGGTTTGTATACTTTAAGCTTGTTAGCGCACTTTCTCTATCCTGAAGCTTAGGCTTTGCTATTTGGTGATTATAGTGAATCGTGACTTATTAAGTGGGACAGGAAGGGTGGACAACAAGGAAATACAAACATAGGAATATATAAAAGCCAGAAGTTCTGCGCATATAATACAGATACACATCTAAACCATAGTTACACTAATGGGATGAAAGGTGCATATACGTCACCTAAATGTATAAACTCACATACTCACTTGCCCATGGCACCAGGTAAATGCGAAGGTCGGATCAATACATAATTCAATCATGTATCACCGCCGTGCAGTGTACCCGGAAGTGCCCGCATCAAGACCCTGGTGCACGTCATCACATGCGTCCAGCAACCAATCAGGTCTCAGCATCACCGTTGCCATGGGGTTGTCAGTGTGATGCACGCAGCGTTACAGCACAGCTCCTATAGACAGAGCATAAGATGATACATACTAATATACATATATATTTATTTTTTTAACAACTATAGAGATAGACAAAAGATCTGCATTTAAACTGCCACTCTCAGGAAATAACATGACACAATATTATTCAGTGTCCATTAAATTTGGAGTAAATATGCTAACCACCATAACATGTAATAGTAAGGGTTTCACCAGACACAGAAAAAGTTCACCTTAGTTTAAGCACAAATAGTTTTATTTAACAGCAATTAAAGGGCCATAATACCAAAATGTTTAAACACTTGAAAGTGATGCAGCATAGCTGTAAAAAGCTGCTAGGAAAATATCACCTGAACATCTCTATGTAAAAAAGAAAGATATTTTACCTCAAAAGTTCCTCAGTAGCCACATCCCATTGTAATGGATTACTAAGCAGCATATCAGTATGTCTGTCCCGGGACAGCCGAAGGGATGAGCCTTGTGCACTCTTATGTTATTTCCCTATTCAGGTTAAGGAAGTTTACAATGAAATCTCATGAGAGTTAAGTCAAATCTCATGAGATCAAAGTAAAAGAGTTCATGACCTCAGCACTGCTGATGCTGATTGGCTGCTGTTCATTTCTTCTTTTTTTTTTTTTTTTACCTGCAGCTGGGCTGCAGCTGAGTATAACTTTTTACACAGAACTTACTCTGCTGAGCTGAGGAAATTGTGAGGTAAAATATCTTCCTTTTTTACATAGAGATGCTCAGGTGATATTTTCCTGTCAGCTTTTTACAGTTATACTGCATCAGTTTCAAGTGATTTAGCATATGAGTATTATGTCCCTTTAACTTTCCCCAGATCACCTATATTTAGGGTTGCCACCTCAGCCATGTTTTCTTGGACACTTATGTGTTATACATGCTGCAGGGTGTGGAAGTAGGAACATGAATTAAAACCCTGGACAGCATAGAAATAGTGACACTGAACAGCACTATTCATGTTCCTCCCTGCACTCCCTTCAGCACGCATAACTCATAAGTGTCCAGGAAAACATGACCAAGGTGGCCACCCTACCTACATTCCATCTTTTGTAGTGGGAAATGGAACCAAGTTATACATCCAGTATGACACAAGATCTTTCAGAAGTTTAGTATAAATTGTACTAAAGCCTTAATAGTGTGTGTTTTATTTAAATATCTTAGGTTCCAACACCTTAGATGTTTGTCTCTAGAACTACAAAACTACTTTCTCTGAACGAATATGGTTATCTCAAGAAAAAGAAACTCATGCAATTAGCCTCTATAATGTTTTGTTGGGTAATATGCAGGGTGGTTGCAACTTGAAGTAGTAGATGTGGCCAATAGTCCCTAGGGGCTATTAATTATCCAGAAGTTTCACTGATAATGTGCACATGTGTATGGAGGGAATAGAGAGCACAATCAAACACAGGGGTAGATTTATCAAGCAGCGGATACTGCAATCTACCATGTGGCGGACTGCAATCAACCCAATCGGATTTGATCGGGATGACTGACACCCCCTATTAGCGGCCGATTGGCCGTTAATGTGCAGGGGGCGGAATTGCACAAGCATTTCACAAGAAATGCTTGTGCAATGATAAATGCTGACAGTGTACTGTATACTGTTGGCATTTATCGATGTCGGGCAGACATGATCCGCTACAGCAGATCATATCCGCCCGACATTTAATAAATCTACCCCATAGGATTTCCCAGGGTCTTTCATTTGCAAAATAATTATCAATCATCACCCTCTACATCTTTACTTTTTCCTCCTTATTTCCTATCATGACCTACCCAGGGAACAGCTGTATAAATGAAGAAATCTACATAATGATAAAATGTTTAATCGTAATTATTGTGTTAATGTGTTGATAGGATTTTCATATGTAGGCATAATGTGAATATCTTATTATGTAACTGCTGATCTTATAAATTGATATGTTCAGCAAATTCATGTGTATTATATGACTTACACATTTCTTCTCACTAACATCACAAAGGATGAGTTGAACCTTTAGGAATTTAACTGCATAGCAACTTTCTTCCAAATAATCAAGCCAGTTATAAAGTCTGTAATGTTGTTGTATATAACATTTGACATACTATATAATTGTATACATGTTACTATAATCCTATCAAAAGGTAATAATTAAATATATAAGTAAATAAATAATGCATTTTTAGTAAATACTTGTCAGGGTAAAAAATAATGGTGCTAACAAAGGCAGGTTTGCACAAGCTACTAAACAAGGCAGTAGAGTGGTGTTGGGTGGGGTCATTGTGTTTCTTAGTTAAAGGGACAGTCAATTATAAATAAAACTTTCATGATTCAGATAGAGCATGCAATTCTATACAACTTTTCAATGTATTTTTATCATCAAATTTGATTTGTTCTCTTGGTATTCTTTGTTAAAAGCTAAACCTAGATATGCCCATATGCTAGTTCCTGTGTGTCATATAGATATCATTGTGCTCACTCCCGTGGAGTTATGTATGAGTCAGCACTAATTGGCTAAAATGCATGTCTGTCAAAAAAACTGAGATAAGGGGACAGTCTGCAGGGGCTTAGGTACAAGGTAATCACAGAGTTAAAAAGTGTATTCATATAACTGTGTTGCTTATGCAAAACATTTTACCTAAATGTGCTGCTAGTGCAAAGGAAGTGTAAAGCAGTGTCTGCTTTGCACTTTTATAGCCAGAAACAATTGTTGAGAATTGGGTTAAAAAACAGATCGGGATTACTGGCAACCTAGTGTCATTTTTTATTATTATTATTATCATTTATTTACATAGCGCTGAAAACCTCCGTAGCACTGGGTACAGAGCTAGGGGTATACAATGACAAGCATTTGTGATAAAATCCAAAAATATAATGAACTAAATAAATCTACTACAGATGGAGTTTTAAAACTGTCACTGATAACAAAAATAAGACAAATGATAAGAAAATAATAGAAATCATAACAAATAGAAGTGTAACAAACATATATACTGCTGTAATAAGGTGTACATATGTGCTTTAACAACAGATTTTATATGATAATAGGTGTTTAGCCCATAGAGCTGCTAGTTAAAGGGACAGTGTACTGTAAATTCGTTTTTTCCTTAATATGTTTCCTTTGACTTTGACCAACTGCAGAGTATAAAATGGAGACATTGCTCCTTTAAGTTTATTTTTGTATATAAAATAGCTGGTTTTGTTCTTTTGACACCACAGCCCATTAAAATATAGCAAACTTGCAAGGAAATCAGATCTCCTTATTTTATATTTTTCTATACACACAAATGTTTTTTTTTAATCTTATCTCTGTCAGTATACCAAAGCCAACTACTGATTGTATAATATAAAATTTCACTGAGAGTGTAATTTCTTCTGCTGGATAAGTTTACATAGCTTTCTTATTGCCAATACTTAAGCATTTAAATTGTCAGTATAGGTGGGAATACCACAGGCACAATCAGCTGTTTCAAATGCCAAAAAAGGTAAAGGAACTATTTGTAAAACATTTAATACAGTCAAGTAAGTAAAATGGATAATTAGGAACAAATTAAAGGGGATGAAATGTTAAAGTACACTGTCCCTTTAAGTATTTATTTACTTTTTGCTTTAGAATTGTTTCTCTTCTGTCAGAGAATGGGTCAGTGAGGTATTGCATAAATAGCATAATGGAGGCCACCCCAGGCTAGCGATTAAAGGGACATAGTGTCCCTGTCATAGCATGCCTGTCAGTGATCAGGACCAGGGGTGCCTCCATTAAATAAGATACACGCTGCAATCAGCATGTATCTCATGCAGTTGCTGGATGCCTGCATGGTAGGCTATCCAGAAACAGTCACATATGAGTGTTACTGTATATACAATCATTATGACAGTCACTGTGATTGTATACTTAAAATGGAGCCTGCTGGTATCATGATCACTGGCAATCTCTGGAGGCCTCAGGATTGAGGAAGTCCAGTGATGCCCAAAAAAGTGTCCCATGTCCATGTGATCACTCTGACAGACAGTCACAGTGATCACATGTTAAAATAGACAAGCCATCAAGCCATCATTTGTTAACATTGGCTTGTCTTGAAACACAAAAGAGAGGAGCTCAACTGGGAACATATGGTGCTTAATAGCCCACCCTATGGGATGGTCCCCGCCCAGGATGCAGCCTCTTTCTGTCCAATCTGTGCTTTTCACAAAAGAGATCTCTCCTGTAGCATATCAGTCTGCACTCATCAAAAAGGAAAGTCCAGCCCCAAAATACCAGACAATTCTTATCTGTCAAAGGATTTGTACGGCTAACCCCAGACAAACGTTTTGGCTTATGTGGGCCATCATCACTGGAGGTGCAGCGATATCCCTCTAGGCACAGTGAGCAAGGGGTCCATGTCTGATTACCCCCAGGGAGACTTAAAACACAAAAGAGAGGAGCTCAACTGGGAACGGATGATGCTTAATAGCCCACCCTATGGGATGGTCCCCACTCAGGGTGCAGCCTCTTTCTGCCCAATCTGTGCTTTTCCCAGAAGAGAACTTTCCTGTAGCATATCAGTCTGACCCTATTTAAAAAGACAGTCCAGTCCCCAAATACCAGGCAATTCTCATCTGAACAAAGGATTTATACAGCTAACCCCAGACGTACGTTTCGGCCTATATGGGCCTTGTCAGTGGAGGTTCAGCTATATCCCTCTAGACATATCCCTCTAGACTTGTCTTGACTCATCCCCTTCTCTTCCTCTGAACACATACTGTATGTGTAAAAAGTGATAAAGGTATTTTAATAAAGTACAAAACTTCAGAAAGTATAAGGCTATTTGGATATTTCAGACAATTTAGAAGAAGCCCACTCAGATTGCTTATTATTCAGCAAAGTCATGTATTTATAAATATAACAATACAAACTTATTGTAATCTGAAATATAACAGATACTAACAGGGCAAGTACTCTTACACGCAAGAAGCAGTCGTAAATCTATATAACAGGGTAAAGAACTAACTATAATAAAATAATCAGGACATCTTCAAGTCACTATGTCATGTGTCTGAAGAGGAAACATTAAGCATAAAATATCTGAGTGTGGTTAGTAGTTCTTAGTAGTTCAGGGTCCTGCCTTTCTCTGTCCCCCTGGCCATAGGCAACAGGTTCTACACAGGAACCATTTAACATATGGGAAATACATTCTGATGGTTCATTACTGTCATATCTATATGCCAATTATGGAGTATGATCATTAGGGGAGTAAAAAACAAAACCTTATACTCCCCTTATCGATCCACCTGTTGTACAAAAAAAGGAAAAATTTAATTGGGAGTGACAGCAAACAGAACAATACTGTACATTAATTAAGAGGTCTTAAAGCAAATATTTCAAGAAGAAATATCCTAACTCACTAAGGGCCAGATTGCAAGTGGAGCGTTAAATATTGGTTACATGCAAGCGATATTATTGCTCCTCTTAGAAATACAATTGCACGATAATGTGCGCTGGTATTACAAGTAAATCGCAATACGAACATGAGCTCACTTTCGAGGAAGCATTGCGCTTACGAGAGTGCGCTTCAATAGGCTCCTATGGGAGCCTCGTTCTGATGCTGTCAGATACAGGGTTTTTTCTAACACCCCACTCCCACCAACTTTAAAACCCAAAGAATGCCTAGTGCAGTTATTTTTTACATTAAAAAGTTAGATTTTGAGGGCATTTGCGGCACTTTTAGAAAATGAACTAGAGATCAGATCTCTGGTTAATTTTCTGAATGCTAATTGCTACCGCGAGCTCGCTGTTGTAATAACCAGCCACTTTTAATTTAGCCCTAAGTGCTTTGTTCCTAATCTCTGCAAAGCTAAACAACATTTTAACACTTCTATGATGTAAATACATTAATAATTCTTAAAATAATAATTCTTAGAATGAATATATTTAAACATAACGTAGAAAGATTGAAGTTCAAGGTTCTGCAAAAGTTCCAAAAACAAAGGAGTAGGAGAACAAATTTTAGTAAGAGTCTGCCTAAGAGGTAGATGGCAGGACCATGTAGTTAAGGTGGGTCTTTATTCAACCTACACTCTCTTTACCAGTTGTTGGCTTATAAATGTGGTGGTGCATATAATTACCAAGACAATCTGTCATGGCGGTACAAAAAAAAGTGATCTGTGTTAAAGGGACAGTCAACTCAAAATAAACTTTTATGATTCAGAAAGAGCATGGCGTTTTAAGACACTTTGCAATTTACTTCCGTTATCAAATTTTGCACAGTCTTTTTCTATTCACACTTTCTGGAGAACAACATCCTACTGAGCATGTGCATAAGCTCCCAGGGTATACATACACTAGTATGTGATATTGGCTGATGTCTGTCACATGATTCGGTGTGCCGGAAAATGGGAGAAAAATACATTTGTCAGAAAAAAAATCTACTGCTTATTTGAAATTCGGAGTAGGTCCTATTGCATTGTCTTTTAATTATGTACTTGTTAATTATGTAATTCTACTGCATTAAGGTGTCCTTTAAGTGGCAATGTAAATAACATGATTACAGAATTCTGTAGATAGTTTGTCTTTCCTTACTACACCATAGGAAGGATCTAGATATCAATGATAATTGGACAATATGCACCAAGCTTTTGTTTCCAGTTAGCTGCCCTTGAGCTAGCTTCCAGTAGTACATTGCTGTTTCTTCAACAAAATATACCAAGAGAACAGACAATTTGATAATAGAAATAAGCTGGAAAGTTGGTAAAAATTGTATGTTCTATTTGAATCATGAAAGTTTTATTTTGAAATGTACTATTCCTTTAAGTTAGAACTTAAATAATAAATGTCCTGGGTTTGGATATTTATCATTTAGAAGTTGTTGCTTTCCACTGAATACATAGGTGTGCCAAATGCATAATAAATGAGAATGCTAAGCCATTGAGAAATATGACTGCAATTATAAAAGACATAAATTGCAAAATGTTTTCTGTCATATAAGACCTAGTTACAAACATTTTCACTGGCATCTGAGATTTATAGAATAGTTATAATAGTATCACTGTAAAGATTTTGCATCTTTGCTAATTATTAAAAGTCTTAGTGTGGATTTAAATAGTGGGACATAATTGCCTTTATAGTCTATTTATTTTTAATAAGTTCAGATGTGTACACAAACGTATTTCAGCTGAATATTATTAAAGTAAACTGAATAATCAGGGGAAAATACACAAGAAAAACACAGGAAATATGGAAAACAATATTTCAATTCATCGTATATTTAAGGTCTGAAAATAATATTTGATGCAATTTTACACTGAATTACATAATTAGTATTTGATAGAAATGTACTAATATAGCATTATGCTGTTTTCTTTTATTCATTTTGTTTGTTATAGGGGGTTTTGCAATTCAATTTGTACCAAAATCAAAATCTTTGCTCTAAATTCATTCCATACATTAATATGGTGCAGTTTGGTTTGATAACGCTCAACAGCAGTTTTCACCCACATACTGTACCTTTAAACATGCTGTAAGTAGGTGTGGTTGAAGGAAGGCAAAATGTCCATTGACTCCAGCCTCTTTAATTCTTCTTTTTATACAAAAAAAAATGGAATGTAAACCGACAGCAATATATTTACAAAGCCTACCCATTAAACAAAAACAATCATTTTAAGGCTATTGCATTGGCAGTTATGCCACCTCAGACAAAGCAATCCTTAGATCAGCAGTCGCCAACCAGTGGTCCATGATCATAAGTAGTTTTGAATAATTCCTAACTGGGGAGGTCACTTGGAAGTCTTGTGGTCCATTTAAACATAATTCTTTTTTTCCCACTTTCTGCCTCTCTGTTTCCAGCTCAAAAGTTGGCACTCACCCTTCATCTGTCATTTGGAAGTATTCTCTCAGTTCTTTCATTCAGTTAGTTAATTTCAAAAAGTTTTTCTTAAAAATGTGTAAATATATACATAATGTAAACTTAGCTATGGTTATATTAGTTATGTACAGTGTGTGTGTATGTATGTATATATATATATATATATATATATATATATCAGGGCTCAAAAATTTCACTCGCTTACTAGCCATTGGTGAGTAGAAATTGAACTGTGGCGAGTAGATATCCTACTCAGGTTACAAAGTAGGGGAATGTGCTTAAATCATGAATTTAAATGAATATTGTGGGGAAATAAGAAATCTTCTTTACCCGTAGAACAGTTCATTTTTTAGCAGATAACTCAATTAAATGGATAATGTGCTATGACAAGCAGCTGATGAGTTTTTTTGTATTCAAAGTAACTGCAGGGACACTTTTTCTTCTACACCCACTGAAAATACTGCAGTATTGACAAGATCAGTATAGGTGGCAGTTTCCGCAGGCAAAATCAGCTATTATAATTGATTGTCCCCTTTATCAAGTTAAAGGCCACCAATGGTTAGTTGTCCAGCTGACAAGCCATGCAAATTTTAAAAAAGCAAACTGGATAGCGAACACATTTGTTTCATGTCCCTACTGCCTTAGATGGAACCTGCCCTGGTTTACAGAACTTTTCATCATGTGGGAGGCAGATAATTGCTGTCTATACACTGTGCCAAATGGCCATCTTAATATCTGTATTAAAAGGACTTATATCATTATGGTTTAAAATAAAATAAAAATATATATAAATTTCTTCAAAATAAGTTGTTTCACATTGGCTAACCATATAGAAAGAGGGGGTGGGGCGGTGGGTGCGGCATGGGCAGGTGATTGGTGGGATCAGTGGCGAGTAACATTTTGGCCTGGCTAGAAGCTTAGGACTTGACATTTTGATCCATGTATATATTATAGAGGTTTGTACCTTTTTTAAAAAAAATCATGTTAGTGGTCCACGGGATTCAAAATTGTGAGTTTAGTGGTCCCTGAGGTCCAAAAGGTTGGCGACCCCTGCCTTAGATTGATTACTTTTACATAGAAATATTCTTATTGTTACTGATCTTCAGGAGCAAATACTACATGTCACACTTTGTAGCTTTTAGAAAATAAAGTTGTATCTCTTTTAAAAAAAATAATGTGAGTTTTTATTTTATCATTGTGCAGAAACTTATTGTTAGCTATATAACTACAATGTTATAATATATAGCTCTAACTTTACACCATAATGTGGAGACGAGACTTGTTTGTATGTCTGTCGTACCACCCACCTTTATTCATATCTATCATGTCATTTCATATCCAAGCCACAGTGTGTATACTATTACAGGATGTGTGAGTCATAGTGGAGGTATATTTACTGTATATCCATATGGATAATTACTAAGAGTATGTGTTTACAGTATATACTGCATGGATGATTAGAGAGTACAAGCGAAAAGGAAACGGATAATTATGTACAAAGCAGAGAACCTAAAATAATTTTTAAAAAAGGACTGGGTTTTCCAGAAATAACATAGAAAACTTGAACCAACTTACATATTTCATGCAGGTAAAAAAAAAAGCGTACTACAAAATCTTACTTAAAGTCAGAGAAAGTATGGAGGAAGTAAAAAAGATTACTACTAAGTGACCATTAAATACAATAGAATTGCATATTTAACAAATATATAATAAAAGAAAATTAAATGACACTTTGGAATTCAAACAGTACATTTTTTTTTTACAAATTTAAACGTTTATTTTAATTTCCCCTGTATCATGTGACAGCCATCAGCCAATCACAGACTCGTATATACTGTGAACTCATGCACATGCTCAGTAGGAGCTCTTGCCTCAGAAAGTGTGTACATAAAAGACTGTGCACAATTTGATAATGGAAGTAAATGAGAACGTTTTTTTTTATTTTTTAATTCCGTGCTCTGTCTGATCATGAAAGTTTAATTTGACTTTAATGTCCCTTTTGAAATAATTTCTATTATAAAATGTGTCTAGCTCCCAGGGTATTCTTTTTTGAAGAGATGCCTAGGTAGGTGTCTGGAGCACTACATAGCAGGAAATAGTGCTGCCATCTAGTGCTCTTGCAAAAAGATAACATTCTTGCAAAACTGCTGCCATATAGTGCTCCAGACACGTGCACGCTCCTGAGCATTTTTGATAGGAATTTAAGAGCATATACATGTCTTTAGCAACGTAGCAATGTATATGTATGTGTCTTAAAGGGACATTACACACTCATTTTTTCTTTGCATATATGTTTTGTAGATGATCTATTTATATAGCCCATAAAGTTTTTTACAAAAATAAATGTATAATTTTGCTTATTTTTAAATAACATTGCTCTGATTTTCAGACTCCTAACCAAGCCCCAAAGTTTTATGAGAATACCGTCAGCTACCTACTCCAGCTTGTTCCTGTTTGTGTAAAGGGTATTTTCATATGCAAAAGAGGGGGGAGGGTCTTATTTGCCACTTGCAGTGGGCTTTCCAGCTACCTTTTCAACAGAGCCAAACTGAGAGCTTCTAAGTAAGTTTTTAAACCGTTTTATACTGGATTTTTATATCAGTATCTGTGCATCTCTTTTAAATAATTTTATTAGACAGTGTTATTATAAGTGTAACTGTACTTTGTAACTTATTTTTTAAGTGTTTTGTACAACTTTTTATTGTCACCAAACAGTTAACCACAGCTCTGAAATCGCAGTAATGATTCTAGCGTAAATCACGATTGCACTCATACGATCGCATTTAATTTCAACTTGCAATATGAGCGGTAACCCATGCGATATACCCCTTATGGCTATGGCGCAAACAATTGTGCTCCATGTGTAATCTCACCCAATATAAGTAAATGAAATAGTTGTTTAAAAATGTCATGCTGTGCCCAATCCATGCAGGTTTAGTTTTGACCTTCCAGTTTCTTTAAATAATATTATTTTTTTAATTAGGACTAAGATATACATTTGACATATACTGGAAAATATTAATAAATAAGGGTTTATTTATTTACACACATGTAAAGGATGCATATTTATAATGGTTTTCTGATTAATAGGCTTTAATCGGACCAAAGTATTTATACTGGTTATTGGTAAACCACTAATATCCAATGATATTGACAAGCTATGGGCCGAGAAACATGTTGCACCTGGTTTTATTAATAAAGAGTTGGTGTTTTAACAGAAATATCCCTTTTTTTCACTAAAACATAGCAGAATATGATCCTAGGCCCAATGTCATATCACAGTTTTAGTCAGCTAAGCTATTTTATCCAGAACATTTAAAAGGCATCTAGGGGTGCTTTTTATTTGTGGGTACACAGAGCACAGGGTATTGACAGATGGCACAAAAATGCTACACTATGAGATCCCCCCTTTTTCTTGTTTTGGTCCTCATTGCTAATAGCAGTGACTTTTGGAAACCCAACTGCCTCTTTGCTTTCTGCTATTTTAAAGGGGCATGAAAGTTAAATTAAACTTTGATTGTTCAGATATAGAATGCAATCTTAAAAACACTTTTATTTTACTTCTATTACAAAACTTATGATGTTCTCTTGGTATCATTTGTTGAAAAGCATGACTGGGTAGGCTCAAGAGCAGCAATTCACTTCTGGAACCTAGCTTGTTATTGGTGGCTACACACTTATGCTGCTTGTCATTGTCTCACCATATGTAAGGGTCCAAGTAAAGCATTGCTGCTCTGGAGCTGACTTTAGCTATGTGTTTAATGTGTTTTATCCCTTTTATGTTCCCAATCAGAAGTTGGTATCTGCTAGCTGTATAACAATATTTGGAAGATGCTAACTTATTAAATATTTAGATTTAACTAGAAGACTTTATTCAAAGCAACCAGCTTATATGAATAGATCACAAGAGACTAATTAAATGGCTCCTACTAAAGAAAAAGACAAATTGATTTTAAAGGGGTTAAATTCCTTTGTTGCAGGGTAGGTAAACATTTGCTTGTTGTGGTCACTGTGAACTAAATGATTAGCTGTAAAAAATTGAATCCACACAACATAAATCATACTCTAATGTAAATTATTTTCCTATTCTGGGACCCTGAGAATTTAAATCGAAACTCTAACTCTAGAATAACATAATATATATGTTCACTTCTCCTTGCTATTCATTACTGTCCCACAGATATACACATAGTTGAACCTTTGACCAGCTTTGTTCCACAGGATCCTAGATCTCAGCCGTACAACATTAGCAGAGCCTCGCTGTGGATTAGTATATCTTGTCTGTACCTTTTCCACTGTCTCTTACTGCCTTGATTCATTATTAATTTTGCCCTACAGCACAGATTAGCTATATATGCCAGATGCAGTGTAATGCTGTTGTAGAAATGGTTAATCAGCTAAAGATACTCTCTTTGAGATACATTATTCAGTTTGGATCAAATGTTTTACAGATTTTCATTACTGCAGTTGTCATGCTTACTAATATTTTGGGTACTGCATAATGTATTATAGTCCAGTACTGAATTCTTCTTGTCTTCACTTGAGTGTATTAGCTGATTTTTCACGTTTTGTTATCATGTTGCTCTAAATAAATTCAATGTTGGGAGATATAATTCTACCATGAAACTTCAGTACCTTCACCTAGATTCACTGTGAACAGTATTTACAGAGTTAAAGCTGCATGTTTATGGACTGAGATTCTTTTGTATATCTAGTAATTGCACACAATTTGAATAGTATTAAAGCATCGTACGGAATCATATTTCATAATTAACTCAGCTGTTTGTTGGCAAACAGATATTAAGAGGAAAGGAGTACCATAGAAATATTAATTGGTTTAAGGGTTGAGTATGAATTAAGTTGGCGTTTGACAATTCCATTTAAGAGTCCCATAGAAAGCATACACTCAAGCAAATAGTCTTTCACAGATCTCATATGCATTCACCTTCACCTACTATCTAATAAGACGAGCAACCTGGCACAATTTTTTTATCCAAATTCTTGTTCCAGCCTCACATCTATGAACCCTCAAAAAAAAAAAAATGTTATTGGTAAGTGTGCATATTAAATTGCCCTGCGTTCTATATGCCTGTCTTGTATGGGAGTCCTTTAACTGTACCCATAAATGTCCTGGTTTTACATAGTGAAACAGGGCATCTCCAAAAACCCACCACAAAATACCAAACATACCCTCAGAACAGGCCACCATTCCGCCTACTACAAATGTTGAAAGCTATGCACATACGCCTAGATTTGGAGTTTTGCGTTAGCCGTCAAAACCAGCGTTAGAGGCTCCTAACGCTGGTTTTGGGCTACCGCTGGTATTTAGAGTCAGTCAGGAAAGGGTCTAACGCTCACTTTCCAGCCGCGACTTTTCCATACCGCAGATCCCCCTACGCCATTTGCGTATCCTATCTTTTCAATGGGATCTTTCTAATGCCGGTATTTAGAGTCTTGGCTGAAGTGAGCGTTAGAAATCTAACGACAAAACTCCAGCCGCAGAAAAAAGTCAGGAGTTAAGAGCTTTCTGGGCTAACGCCAGTTTATAAAGCTCTTAACTCCTGTGCTCTAAAGTACACTAACACCCATAAACTACCTATGTACCCCTAAACCGAGGTCCCCCCACATCGCTGCCACTCTATTAAAATTTTTTAACCCCTAATCTGCCGACCGCACACCGCCGCCACCTACGTTATCCCTATGAACTCCTAATCTGCTGCCCCTAACACCGCCGACCCCTATATTATATTTATTAACCCCTAATCTGCCGCCCCCAACGTTGCCTCCACCTACCTACAATTATTAACCCCTAATCTGCTGACCGGACCTCACCGCCACTATAATAAATGTATTAACCCCTAATCCGCCTCACTCCTGCCTCACTAACCCTATAATAAATAGTATTAACCCCTAATCTGCCCTCCCTAATATCGTCCGACACCTACCTACAATTATTAACCCCTAATCTGCCGACCGGACCTCACCGCTACTATAATAAAGTTATTAACCCCTAATCCGCCTCACTCCCGCCTCAATAACCCTATAATAAATAGTATTAACCCCTAATCTGCCGCCCCTAACATCGCCGACACCTAACTTCATGTATTAACCTCTAATATGCCGACCGGACCTCACCACTACTCTAATAAATTTATTAACCCCTAAAGCTAAGTCTAACCCTAACACTAACACCCCCCTAAGTTAAATATCATTTTTATCTAACGAAATAAATTAACTCTTATTAAATAAATTATTCCTATTTAAAGCTAAATACTTACCTGTAAAATAAACCCTAATATAGCTACAATATAACGATTAATTATTTTGTAGCTATTTTAGGATTAATATTTATTTTACAGGCAACTTTGTAATTATTTTAACCAGGTACAATAGCTATTAAATAGTTATTAACTATGTAATAGCTACCTAGTTAAAATTACCTGTAAAATAAATCCTAACCTAAGTTACAATTAAACCTAACACTACACTATCAATAAATGAATTAAATAAACTACCTACAATTATCTACAATTAAACCTAACACTACACTATCAATACATTAATTCCATACAATACCTACAAATAAATACAATTAAATAAACTAACTAAAGTACAAGAAATAAAAAAGAACTAAGTTACAAAAAATAAAAAAATATTTACAGACATTAGAAAAATATTATAACAATTTTAAGCTAATTACACCTACTCTAAGCCCCCTAATAAAATAACAAAGACCCCCAAAATAAAAAAATGCCCTACCCTATTCTAAATTAAAAAAGTTCAAAGCTCTTTTACCTTACCAGCCCTTAAAAGGGCATTTAGCGGGGCATGCCCCAAAGAACACAGCTCTTTTGCCTGTAAAAAAAAAACATACAATACCCCCCCCCAACATTACAACCCACCACCCACATACCCCTAATCTAACCCAAACCCCCCTTAAATAAACCTAACACTAAGCCCCTGAAGATCTCCCTACCTTGTATTCACCACACCGGGTTCACCGATCCGTCCTGGCTCCGACGTCTTCATCCAAGCCCAAGCGGGGGCTGAAGATGTCCATGATCCAGTTGAAGTCTTGATCCAAGCGGGAGCTGAAGATGTCCATGATCCGGCTGAAGTCTTGGCCCAAGCGGGGGCTGAAGATGTCCATGATCTGGCTGATGTCTTGGCCCAAGCGGGGGCTGAAGATGTCCATGATCCGGCTGAAGTCTTGATCCAAGCGGGAGCTGAAGAGGTCCATGATCCGGCTGAAGTCTTGATCCAAGAGGGAGCTGAAGAGGTCCATGATCCGGCTGAAGTCTTCTATCAAGCGGCATCTTCAATCTTCTTTCTTCCGGATCCATGTTCATCCCTCCGACGCGGAACATCCATCTTCACCGACAACTTCCCGACGAATGACGGTTCCTTTAAGGGACGTCATCCAAGATGGCTTCCCTCGAATTCCGATTGGCTGATAGGATTCTATCAGCCAATCGGAATTAAGGTAGGAAAATTCTGATTGGCTGATAGAATCAGCCAATCAGATTCAAGTTCAATCCGATTGGCTGATCCAATCAGCCAATCAGATTGAGCTTGCATTCTATTGGCTGATCGGAACAGCCAATAGAATGCGAGCTCAATCTGATTGGCTGATTCCATCAGCCAATCAGAATGTTCCTACCTTAATTCCGATTGGCTGATAGAATCCTATCAGCCAATCGGAATTCGAGGGACGCCATCTTGGATGATGTCCCTTAAAGGAACCGTCATTCGTCGGGAAGTCGTCGGTGAAGATGGATGTTCCGCGTCGGCGGGATGAAAATGGATCCGGAAGAAAGAAGATTGAAGATGCCGCTTGATAGAAGACTTCAGCCGGATCATGGACCTCTTCAGCTCCCGCTTGGATCAAGACTTCAGCTGGATCATGGACCTCTTCAGCTCCCGCTTGGATCAAGACTTCAGCCGGATCATGGACATCTTCAGCCCCCGCTTGGGCTTGGATGAAGACGTCGGGCCAGGACGGATCGGTGAACCCGGTGTGGTGAATACAAGGTAGGGAGATCTTCAGGGGCTTAGTGTTAGGTTTATTTAAGGGGGGTTTGGGTTAGATTAGGGGTATATGGGTGGTGGGTTGTAATGTTGGGGGGGGGTATTGTATGTTTTTTTTAACAGGCAAAAGAGCAGTTTTCTTTGGGGCATGCCCCGCTAAAGGCCCTTTTAAGGGCTGGTAAGGTAAAAGAGCTTTGAACTTTTTAAATTTAGAATAGGGTAGGGCATTTTTTTATTTTGGGGGTCTTTGTTATTTTATTAGGGGGCTTAGAGTAGGTGTAATTAGCTTAAAATTGTTATAATATTTTTCTAATGTCTGTAAATATTTTTTTATTTTTTGTAACTTAGTTCTTTTTTATTTTTTGTACTTTAGTTAGTTTATTTAATTGTATTTATTTGTAGGTATTGTATTGAATTAATTTATTGATAGTGTAGTGTTAGGTTTAATTGTAGATAATTGTAGGTAGTTTATTTAATTAATTTATTGATAGTGTAGTGTTAGGTTTAATTGTAACTTAGGTTAGGATTTATTTTACAGGTAATTTTGTAATTATTTTAACTAGGTAGCTATTAAATATTAAATAACTATTTAATAGCTATTGTACCTAGTTAAAATAAATACAAAGTTGCCTGTAAAATAAATATAAATCCTAAAATAGTTACAATATAATTATTCGTTATATTGTAGCTATATTAGGGTTTATTTTACAGGTAAGTATTTAGCTTTAAATAGGAATAATTTATTTAATAAGATTTAAATCTTATTAAATAGGGTTAGACTTAGCTTTAGGGGTTAATACATTTATTAGAGTAGCGGTGGGGTCCGGTCGGCAGATTAGGGGTTAATACTTGAAGTTAGGTGTCGGTGATGTTAGGGAGGGCAGATTAGGGGTTAATACTATTTATTATAGTGTTATTGAGGCGGGAGTGAGGCGGATTAGGGGTTAATAACTTTATTATAGTAGCGGTGAGGTCCGGTCGGCAGATTAGGGGTTAATAATTGTAGGTAGGTGGCGGCGACGTTGGGGGCGGCAGATTAGGGGTTAATAAATATAATATAGGGGTTGGCGGTGTTAGGGGCAGCAGATTAGGGGTACATAAGGATAATGTAGGTTGCGGCGGTGTACGGAGTGGCAGATTAGGGGTTAAAAAAAATATGCAGGTGTCAGCGATAGCAGGGTCGGCAGATTAGGGGTTAATAAGTGTAAGGTTAGGGGTGTTTAGACTCGGGGTACATGTTAGGGTGTTAGGTGCAGACTTAGGAAGTGTTTCCCCATAGGAAACAATGGGGCTGCGTTAGGAGCTGAACGCTGCTTTTTTGCAGGTGTTAGGTTTTTTTTCAGCTCAAAATGCCCCATTGTTTTCTATGGGGGAATCGTGCACGAGCACGTTTTTGAAGCTGGCCGCGTCCGTAAGTACCGCTGGTATTGAGAGTTGCAGTGGCGGTAAATATGCTATACGCTCCCTTTTTGGAGCCTAACGCAGCCCTTCTGTGAACTCTAAATACCAGCGGTATTTAAAAGGTGCGGGGGGAAAAAAAACAGCGTTAGCTACGCGGGTCGTTACCGACAAAACTCTAAATCTAGCCGTTAGTTTTCTATAAATTGTTTTTAAAAGGAAACGATTATAACAGATAGACACAGAAAACAAACATCAAATAACATTTTATATCCAATAGCTATTATTGTTCAGGCTTATATGACAAACAAATAAAAAACATGATTAACATGCTAGCAATATTCACTGCAATACACAACTGTTAAGACTAAACCAACATTTCTATATCTAACATAAATAATGCATAATTTATTTTAAAATGGTTAATTATCTGTTTCTGAAATACCTGTGAAAGAGATGTAATAAAGCTTTCCCATTTATTCATGAAGCTCCATATTAATTGAGTCAAATCAATCTTTTAATCAAATTGTTCCAAGATTAAATTTTGTGTTTTGGAGCAACAAAATATTACTAGAGTTCTTCAACGGCCTTTGGGGAGCCAAGATAAAACAAAGGTTTTTTTTTTGGTTAAGCACACCACAAAAGGACTGTTTAATGTTAGCGCACATATTGTGGGAGTGCTACCGAAGTGACCAAAACAATTACAAGACAACAAAAAGTATCAGTGCACATCCAACCACTTAAGTCCACTCTTTCATGGCATATTTGTATATGCTTCTGTCTGTCAAATATACTTACATAGCTTCTAATAAGATTGGGATCAACATCTCGCAATAATATTGGCTTATATTTGAGCTGCAAAAACAAATATACTTCTATCTATAGCTAGGGTGAAAATCTGAAGCCCAGCTAACTATCCACCAATTAAATAGACTGGTAATAGTGAGGAGGAGCAACTAAAAGTGCATTATGAAGTGTGTCTCGAAATTTGAAACAAAACCCAATGATATGATTGGCTAATATGCTGGGAGTATGAATGTGTTTTGGAATCCATATTCAATTCTCCAAATGTGTATTACCAAAATGAAGGATGAGTAGCACCAAACGTTACTATATAAATATTCACTATTATTCCTTGTATTTTAAATGTATCAGTGGATTGTGTAAACGTACACAGGGTGGAAATAAGCAATGTTCTGTCACATAACACAGCTGACGTGTTTTGGCTTTTTGCCCTAGTCTTAGTTGTATTAATGCACCATGCCACAACAACCAGTCATTTGTTAAGAATACACAACAACCAGTCATTTGTTAAGAACACTGTGATGTTTCCAGTGCCTTCCCTCTTATTCATGACTGACTAATCACTAAAGCTGGTATTCTATAATCTGTTGGCGCTCAACAAATACCTGTTAATAATATTAATAATAATGAACTAATTCCCAATTGATTGAAGATACATTCAAAATTTTAATAAAGATGTAAAGAAACTGTTTGTATTTAGGGTATTGTATTGAAATGTGATATAGGATGTTTATATTTTAAATGCTTTATATAGTATTATATTAAAAACTGCTAAAATAGAGGAATAAAGATGGGATTAAAGACTAAGGGCTCGATGATCAAAAAATACATTTAGCTAATTCTTTGGTGGCTTTTTTTGAGCTTCATACTCTAATATTTGTGTCTCTCCTTCACATCGATAAAATACATAGAGATAAACAGCTCTCAAACTAAAATTTGCCTTTCTAATACTCTTTGAGTTTTCATACTGATGAGACTTCTTAGATAATCTCGCCAGAGTGGAGAGCATTAGATCATCAGGTCCTAGATGAGAAGCAATATTGGAAATAAATTGGATTCTGCAGCACATACATAGGGCATCTCTTATGTTTATCCATTGATCTTGCTATTTTTTAATATTGCATATAACCATAGCAATTTAAAATGTACCCAAGTCATAACAGACATGTCTATCCACTACATAATAAGATAGGATACTGTGCAAAGACGCATTGGTTTTTTTTGCAAAGTATGTTAAAGGATCTTATTAGTCAATCTTGATTTTTATTTATCCATAAAATGGAGGTACATAGGCTTTGAAACTGGAGAAGAAATCTAGATGGGTGCAGAAAGACATCAAAATAAATGTCAGTTTTGGGAAGCAAATTCGGTTTAAAAATGTCCGATGAGCAATACGGAAGAGATATTCCATATGGTGATACCAGGATAATGTTATTTTCATTGATCTATTACATTAATCTATTTTTGTTGTTTAGAATAAGTTGTTGTTATTATAATTATTATTATTATGTCTAAGAAAATTATGTTTTTGGTATTTAGAAAGAACTCAATATTTGTGAGATTTCAACCAGCTAATATAGTTTTGACTAATTCATATATATTATATTCCAGTAAATTATAAGGAGATATTGAGACTGCTGTTTGTTCTTTTTTTTCCTTTTTAACTTCTATAATTTAATTTTAGAATGAACAAAGACACATTGATTATATGTTTCACCAATTTCTGCAAAATACTCTTTAGGACAGCACAAAATGCAACAATCTGAATAATCACTGTAAAACAGTAATATCCTGTAGTCAAGGAAATGTGAGAATGCAGGGGTGTTAACAGATTATCCAACTCATATCACCTAAAGCAGTGTTTTTCAACCTCGGTCTTCAAGTACCCCCAACAGGCCAGGTTTTCATTATAGCTGAACTAGAGCGCAGGTGAAATAATCAGCTGATGAGTGACCATGGTTACTAACCTGCTCTCACCCATCAGCTGATTATTTCACCTGTTCTTTAGTTTAGCTATAATGAAAATCTCGCCTGTTAGGGGTACTTGAAAACTGTGGTTGAGAAACACTGACCTAGAGGGTGCCACTTGTATGAAAAATGGAAAACCCCTTTTCTACATGAGGAGTCAGTAAACCCCCTAGTGTGCAGGTTATCAACATAGGGAATGGTGATTACCTACACCACAAGTTTTTAAGATGATATGTTATTTCCTAGAAACATGGAAAACAATGGAAATCACTCTTTCAAAATGTGTGTGATCTTAACCTCTAAAATGCAGTAGGCACCTCTAATAATGGTGAAAACCTGAATAGTCAACAGAGAAGTAACTGCTGATGATAACAATAAAAACAGAGAGCTTATGCAAAGGTAAGTACTTGTGTGCAGAATGAAATGTAATAGTCAATTCTCTCTAAAAACTGATTGTTTCGTAATCATTAAAATAGGAATATATGATCATTTATTTTTCACACATTTTCAGCATAAAGTACAATATTTTGCACAGTAGCACAACTACTATTTTTATTGAAAAACAAAAACAAATCAATATTCATTCAAGTTATTATTATTATCATTTATTTGTATAGCGCTGCCAAATTCCGTAGCGCTGGGTACAATGATAGGGGTATACAATGACAAAGATTTGTGATAAAATACAAAACATAACAAAACTAAACAAATCTAGTACAGGAGTAAGAGGGCCCTGCTCCGGAGAGCTCACAGTCTATAGGTTTAAGGTGCAGAGACATAAGGTTGGGGTAGCTTGTTACATCGGTTGTGGTTGCAGCAGTGAGTCAGGCAGTTCATGTATTAGTTTGGTTCGGATGAGGGATGGAGGAGAGATGGTAAGCCTCTCTGAATAGGTGAGTTTTCAAGGAGCGTCTGAAGCTACGGTTATGATGGAGATAAAACTGTGAGATTTAAATTATCCATTTTAGATAAGTAAGAAAAACAAAAATTACTTTATAGTCAATTAGCAAACCTATGCAAGTATCCCCACTTGCCTTCCCACATAAGTGGTCTGTATACATTGTTACCAGTGCACAAACTCCTGGTAAGATATGCAAATGAGATATACAATATCTCACAGTTTTTTGCTTTCATACTGTGTCCGACCACAGAATTCCTTTATGGGTTAAAGGGACACTCTACTCCGAAATTGTTATTGTTTAAAAAGATAGATCATCCCTTAATTAACCATTCCCCAGTTTTGCATAACTAACACTGTTATATTAATATACTTTTAACCTCTGTGATTACCTTGTATCTAAGCCTCTGCAGACTGCTCCCTTATCTCAGTGTTATTTTCAGACTTGCATTTTAGTCAATTAGTGCAAACTCATGAATAACTCCACAGAAGTGAAAACAATGTTATCTATATGGCACACATGAATTAGCATCGTCTATCTGTGAAAAGCTATAAAAATGCACTGAGATAAGAGGTGGCCTGTAGTAGCTTAGAAACAGGCAGAGATGTAGAGGTTTACAGGTTATAAATTATATTAATATAACAATGTTGGTTGTGCAAAGCTGGGGAATGGATAGTAAATGTGTTATCTATCTTTTTAAACAATAAACATTTTGGAGTAGACTGTCCCTTTAAAGGGACAGTCTAGTCAAAATTAAACTTTCTTGATTCAGATAGGGCATGCAATTTTAAACAACTTTCCAATTTACTTTTATCATCAAATTTGCTTTGTTACCTTGGTAGTATTTTTGAAAAGCTAAACCTAGGTAGTCTCAAACTGATCTCTAAACCATTGAAAACCGCCTCCTAGCTCAGAGCATTCTGAAAGTTTTTCACAGTTAGACAGTACTAGTTCATGTGTGTCATATAGATAACATTGGGCTCACTCCCATGGGGTTATTTAGGAATCTGCACGAATTGGCTAAACTGCATGTCTGTCAAAAGCACTGAGAAAAGGGGGCAGTCTGCAGAGGCTTGGATACAAGGTAATCACAGAGGTAAAAAGTATATTAATATAACAGTAATGGTTATGCAAAACTGGTGAATGGGTAATAAAGGGATTAGTTATCTTTTTAAATTAAAAAAAATCTGGTGTAGACTGTCCCTTTAAGTGCAGCAAAACCAAAACCACTTCTGGACAGCTGTTTTGGCTGCACTTACCCCATAAAGGACATGTACTACTGAATAATGATTATGGAAATCTATACCCTTTGAAGTAAAGGCATGTATGTAAAGTATATATATATATATATATATCAGCCTCAGGAATACCCATTAGGCTGTGTTGCACAGTGATCCCACTGCTGTCACCGGTGCTCTATCAAATTTTCCTACCTATCAAATTTTCCAAATCCTACCCATCAAATTTTCCTACCCTCCCTACTGCGCATATGCAAACGACATCATTACATTCCACAGATGATTCAAAAACACCTCCCACTTTCCTCAAGAGCGCTATGATGTCAGGAGCGCATGCGTACTCAATCAGTGTTTCTCTGTCAGATTTTCCCATTAGTGCATGTGTAGTATTGGGGTAGGAATATCTGACAGGGAAATAGTATACACAGATTTACCAAGCAGTATACATGTTGAACAACGGAGCACATGTGTATACAATCGATAGGAAAATATGACAGAACAACACCGTCAGATTTTCCTACTGATTAAGTATGCATGCACTCCGTTGTTCAACATGAACATGCATACTCAATTAGTAGGAAAATCTAACGGTGTTCTATCAGATTTTCCCATTAGCGCATGCATAGTATTGGGGTATGAATATCTAACAGGTAAATAGTATACTTGGATTTACCAAGCAGTATATATGTTGAACAACAGCAAAAGTTCAAACAGCTTGCCTCTTCTCCTGGAAACGGTGCATGGAAACTAATATCACTCTTGGTTCATCCTGCTGGATCTTTCCTGGCTAAGGCAATCAAATCAGTGACACTTATGTAAGATGGTATGGTTGATCCTTGTTTCAGCTTGTCTGCTTGATATGTGGATTGCCCTAACCAGGAAATATATCAAGCAGGAGGAGCCAAGAGTGATACCAGTTCCCGTGCACTGTTTCCAAGAGAAGAGGCAAGCGGTTTGAACTTTTACTGCTGTTCAACATACACTCACTGGCCACTTTATTAGCTACACCTGTCCAATTGCTTGTTAACACAAATTACTAATCAGCCAATCACATGGCAGCAACTCAATGCATTTAGGCATTTAGACGTGGTGAAGACGACTTGCTAATGTTCAAAACGAACATCAGAATGGGAAGGAAAGGGGATTTAAGTGACTTTGAATGTAGCATGGTTGTTGGTGCCAGACTGCCTGGTCTGAGTATTTAAAAAACTGCTGATCTACTGGGATTTTCATGCACAACCATCTCTAGGGTTTACAGAGAATGGTCTAAAAAATAGAAAATATCCAGTGAGCGGCAGTTGTGTGGACGAAAATGCCTTGTTGATGTCAGAGGTCAGTGGAGAATGGGCAGACTGGTTCGAGATGATAGGCAACAGTAACTCAAATAACCACTCGTTACAAGGTATGCAGAATACCATCTCTGAATGCACAACACGTCGAACCTTGAAGCAGATGGACTACAGCAGCAGAAGACCACACCGGGTGCCACTCCTGTCAGCTAAGAACAGGAAACTGAGGCTACAATTCGCACAAGCTCACCAAAATTGGACAATGGAAGATTGAGAAAAACGTTGCCTGGTCTGATGAATCTCGATTTCAGTTGCGACATGCAGATGGTAGGGTCCGAATTTGGCGTAAACATGAAAGTATGGAACCATCCTGCCTTGTATCAACGGTTCAGGCTGGTGGCGGTGGTGTAAAGGTGGGATATTTTCTTGGCACACTTTGGTTCCCTTAGTACCAATTAAGCACGGCCTACCTAAGTATTGTTGCTGACCATGTCCATCCCTTTATGACTACAGTGTACCCATCTTCTGATGGCTACTTCCAGCAGGATAATACACCATGTCACAAAGCTCAAATTATCTCAAACTAGTTTCTTGAACATGAAAATTAGTTCACTGTACTCCAATGGCCTCCACAGTCACCAGTTTTCAATCCAATAGAGCAGGGCACCCTATTTGGCCCCTACAATGAAGCCCAAGTTAGGCAGAAAACCCTCCAAAAAACATCAAAAACAAATTATGTAAAATGCCTAATTTGCACCCCCTCCTGCAGGGGCGCCCTAAGGCCTCAATTGTAGCACCAGTTCTGTATTTATGGTATCTGGCCATCCCAACTAAAGTTGTTCCAGTTGAAACATATATGAAACCACGTTTTCCCAATCACCCTACTGACTCATCAAACCATCTTCATTTGCCCACTAATCAATAACTTTTCCCATTAAACACAAATATTTTGACAGATTTTTCCAAATTTTTTAATCTAAATACCACAATTCAAAATAAATTTGAGACATTTGATAGTTCTTCCGCGGTAGCATTTGTAGACCTATGGAAAAACTAGAGGCAACTGCTCGTGCACAGACCCCATAGAGTCTCCAGAAATGATGCACAGTTCCCCTCATCTAATATCAGCCAATGCCGATCACTTCCCCAAACACGCAGGCTGCACTTATCTTAGTGGGAGAGCAGCGAAAATGCACAGGGGAGGAGGTGGGAGGAAGAGGCCTGCCCATGAGAGGAGTGCTGGGCGGGGGACAAATCGCTGTGTCCGCTGTTGGCTCCGAGCTCAGGCTGCTCCAGCTCCCAGCAGTGGGCAGTGTACGGCCGCTCTGCCGTGCACCATGGCGGCTGCGGTGGAAGTTAACGGGAGCACCAGCTGCAGCGGCAGCAGCGACACTTCCAGTACCGGAGAGGAGGAGAGGATGAGGCGGCTCTTTCAGACGTGCGATGGGGACGGGGACGGCTACATTAGTAGGTAAGTAAGCAGTAGATCAGGCGGTTGGAGCAAGTTTACAGTCGCTCATCCTAACTCCTTGCAAATAGTTTTGGGGAAAAGTAGGAATGATAGTTGGGAGGCCAAGCTGTGCTGGAGTGTAAGAGAGTACAGTGACTGCCACAGTGCAATGTAGGTCACCAACTTTATACCAGAAGCTGAGATGTGTAGTCCGGGTAAAGAACTAGTACAGTGCCACAGGGACAGTAATCTTTGATATGGTTCTGCTATATAGAAAGGCAAGATGGGCATCTTCATTATACCAAACTGACGTGTATAAATAGGAAAATGCACTAATTACAGTGCCCCATAGGAATGATTGCCACCAACTGTACAGCAAACTGACCTGGAGGGATATGGAACATAGCTAATACAGTGCTGCAGGAGATGTGCTTTCAATATCATTTCAAGCTGACATTTGTGGTAATGCAGTACGTGGGGAGCACAATTATACTGTTTTGACCTATATCCCGATAAAGGACTGTGCTAATTCAATGCCATAGGTGAAAGCAGGGCACTAACTTTATATTACAGTGATCTATACTAGTAAGGCAAAACATTGACTGAATGCCAAAGGCAGATGTTTATACCACACTGATCTGGAGACTTGGGTTCTACTCTTAAACAGTGTCTCAGGGCAACCTATATAATGTATTAAAAAAGGGTGCCAACGCAACTGTGTATTGGGAAATGCTTTAACACAGTGAATCATGGGCAGGATGGGCAACAACTTTACATAAAACTGATCTGGGGTGATAGTCATATGGTTCCATTAGTGGCACCCTGGGTATCAACTTTAAATCAAAACATCATTGAGGGAGGGGTTATTATATTATTACAAAGCCTCAGAGGTAAGATGGTATATCAAGTTATCCCATTGGTGACAGTGCCATTTGATGAAACAGGGCACACAATGTATAACATCCTACATGCTAAATTAATCTGTAAAATAATAAGTAGCTGTGGTGACAGATGCGACACATTCTTTAGATGGATAGATTGAATAGTGTTTTCCTATTGAAAAATGCTTTGCTATGCCCTTTAAGGGTATGCAAAGAACTTTATCTTTATTTTCCTCTTGTGTTTTAGAAAGAAAACCTAAATGAAATTGTAAAAGCATTGGTGACTTAAATACATTTCAATGTTATGTTTATGGTAAGCCAAAGGCAGAGAAAATGAACCACAAGGCACTTGTATCTGGCCCCATAAAAATTAAGGTGCTCTTCATGTCACCTGTCCATACCTTCATCTAGTTTACCACTACATCTGAGATGTAATATTACACACATTTTAAATTATGGCACCTAATCACCAGAAATATATACTCTGCCACTCATCCTCAAAAAGTACTGAATACTTATTTGTGTATGAATTAGGAGTCATGCAGTAGTGGTAGGGACATAAAGTTATTGCTGTGCTTTAACTAGTATAGGAGTTACTTATATAGGGTCAGATTACAAGTGGAACGCTAATTAACGCTCCTGTTCTAGCATTAATTGCGCTAGAAGTAAGCGTTTTGTGCTTGTCGGGTTGCGCACATATTATGAGTTGAAAGTAAACTGATTTCACTCGCGCAAAAAGCCAAAGTTAGAATATCGCATGCACGTTCACATATTCCCCCATAGAAGTCAACGGAGAAAAAAAGAAGAAGAAAAAACATAATGTCCCATTCTTGCACAAACCAGATCTTGTGCTAAACCGACATGAAAATACATATTTTCTACTACATTTACATAATTGTCTATATATGTATTTTAACATATGCATCTCTATGTTAAAGACATTTATTTGCCTGCCCCTTTTTTTTTTCTAACACCTGAAATCTCATATCTTTGAGCCTTTATAATTTTTGTGTGCAATATTTTTTTGAAAAGTTTTCTTCAGATAGTGTTATTATGAGTGTAACTATACTTTGTAATGTATTTTTTTATGTTTTGTGCAACTTTTTTTTTTTTGCAAAACAGTTAAATTGATGGTACATCAAGTGGAGGTTAAAGGAATAGTAAACCCCAACATTTTGTTTTATGATTCAGATAGAACATACAATTTTTAAACAACTTTTCAATTTAATTCTATTATCAAATTTTCTTCATTCTCTTGTTATCCATTGCTGAAGGGACAGCATTGCACTACAGACAGGAAGCTGAAAATATATATTTAGCCAATCACAAGAGACAAATGTGTGCAGGCACTAATTAGCAGCAGCTCCCACTAGTGTAGGATATGTGCGTATTGATTTTCAACAAGAGATACTAAGAGAACAAAGCACATTTGAAAATAGAAGTGAATTTAAAAGTGTCTTGCAATGGCCTGCTCTATCTAAATCATGCAAGTTTAATTTTGACTTTCCTATCCCTTTAAGTGATCAAATATGTTAAAAAAAAAAAAAAGGGTGCTAAACTCACCCTTTCTGTGCTGTTGAACAGCGCTAAACTCATCAGCTCTGGCCGCCCACGGCACATCAGTCTTCAACCAATGAGGTGCCACTTGCAACTGACAATGTTCTGTATGCACGCACGGCTATTGGTTTAGAGGTGCAAACGTCACCTCATTGAAGGAGATTGATGTGCTGTGGGCAGCTGTAGCCGTAGAGTTTAGCGCTGTGCAACGGCACAGAAAGGGTGAATTTAGTACCCTTTTTTATATATTTGATCACTTAACCTCTACTTTATTTTTATTGATGGTAAATCCTAGCGTTTGTTATACACTTGGATTTACCATCATTTTAACCAGAGCTCTAAAGTTGCGTAAATCACGATTGCGCTCAAGCGATCGCATTTACTTTCAACTTGTAATATGAGTGATAAGCCCGACGAGCGCATAAACCCCTTATTGCTTGTGCGCAATTGTTTACGCTCCACTTTTAATCTGACCCATAGGGATCGATTTATCAAACTCTTCAGCAGGCTTCGCCTGCCTACGACTGCAAATTCTCACAAGAGAACCTGCAGTTCGTATTTAACAAGCAGCGGTTATCTTAGGTGGCAAATTTTAATCTCCCCGGTCTTGTAATCTAGCCCTTAGATCATTGCAATATAAAATATTTAATTAAACATAGTAAATAAACTCTGCTGTGACGGATACCCCAGGTAGCCCAACTGGGTAGCTCCGCCAAACGGGTCCTTCCTTTGCCTGGAACAGGCTGCTATGTAGCCCAGGAAAGTGATTTTAGCTGGAGCCCACCCAAATAACTAGACATACTAGCATTCAGGTGAAACAGGAAAAGGTTTTATTGGGAAACACACACATCTTTTATACACACAACTCATCTTGATAAGATGCTGGACAATCCCACAATTTTCCCGCCCCTCCAGACAGGCTGGCACCGGCCATAGCAGCCACGGTCCCACAGATTCCCAGTACCCAGGGGTGGCGGTTTCGGGGGGGTGATCCCAGTGGAGTGATGGCACTTCCAGGGTGTCATTTTAAAGCTCTCGGTCCACAAAAGCTACAGTCTTTTTTGAACGTCCACCGGGAAGTCAAGGGAGAATAGGTTTTATAGGGGGAACCAGAACCCTCAGTTCCTAAGGGAGCTCCCTTCAGGCAGTCACCCCACCTCTGGCCCACCCTAAGAGGCACCAAACCCCAGAAGAGCGGAGCTCTGGGACAAAGGGCCACTGGAGTGACCTGGGTCAAAGGGCACCGGTAATCCTGGATGATGCGGCCGACCGGTAGTTCCAGGGGCCTGGCCGGCTGAAGGGGAAAGTGGCAGTCAGCAACCAGCTCTTCCAAGATGATATTCAACACACAAAACAAGGGCAACAGAAGCTCCGGGGAATCGCGGTTGCTTGGAGGAGCCCAAAACCACAGAGAAACAGCAGGGGTGAGGCCATAGGGGGGTAAGGGTTCAACCCCTGCAGCTCAGTATCTGTGACATCTGCAAACATACTTTCATTATGTATTTTGTTCCTTTTCCTGTAGTTTATTTCTGAAAGTTAAGAATTTTCCATTTTGAGAATTAGAAGTGCACACTGCATGCCCTGCTGCATATATGTCCCTAATTGGCTTCAGGGAGCATCTGGTTAACCCCTTCCAGATGTTAGGAGGTCCCATGTTGTCCTAAATGCACTGGGCTGTAGCGCCCTTAGGACGGCATGGAACGTCCAACCCATTTGGCTGTACTGAAGCCAAAAGCGTTTCCTGAATGGGATCGCGGGCTGGAGGTGTGCCTAGCATCATAGGGATGCCCCCCTGTCCCGATCTCGTGATCGTTGTTCCGATGTAAACAAATTAGCACGGTCATGAAAGGGTTAAAATATATATATATACCCCCGGTACTGAACTCTGAGCTTACCCAGGCACTGATTGGTAGGTATACTCCCTGTATTGTGAAAACGTGTACATTTTTGGTTCAGCAACTGCGTACTGTTTGCTGATTAGTGGCTAAATAGCCACCATTAAGCAAGCGCTATCCTGGGTGCTGAACCTAAAATGGGCCAGCTCCTAAGCTTTACATTCCTGCTTTTCAAATAAAGATAGCAAGAGAACGAAGAACATTTGATAATAGGAGTAAATTAGAAAGTTGCAATAACTTACAACAGTCTCTCCTAAATCATAGTCAAAAAGAAATGTGTGTGTAAAAATGAAAATTGAAAAATTAACACCATACACTTTCTCCAATTTTTTTGGCTAAAACGGTTGCTTCAAAGGCATCAAAGCACACCATATACAATACCTTGGGGTGTCAACTTTTCAAATATATGCACATTCATGGAAACAAATAAATTGGGGTATATTAAAAGATCCCCAAAAAGACAATAGGCAAAGAAAATATGTTAAATGTGAAAAAAAATCAAACGCATGTCAGACATTTGGCATTGCACCCCCCAAGCAAGCCAACAAACCTATGCATAGGTGGTATCACTGTACTCAGGAGATGTTGGTGAACGGGTCTTCTTTGGCAGTAACACATAACAGGAGCTGAGAATCTATGTCTAAAGTACAATGTGTGTGAAAAATAACACAAAAAAATGACTGCCCAATAGTTTGACAAAGACTGGTGGTTAAATTAGTGCATGGAAAGTGTTAAAATACCAGCATTTGAAATACCCTAGGGTGTCTATATATGTATATGGTTTAATGGGGGTAATTTACATTGGCCGGCTTCAGAAATGTCCCAAATAGGACATGGGTGCATGATGACAGATGTGAAAATTCCAAGTTTAAAAACTGGAATGCGCCCCCTAAAAATAAGGCCTTTTAGCCGCCAGAGAACACGACACATTAATACATGCGTGGTATCACTGTACTCAGGAGATGCTGCTGAAGACATATTGGGGTGTTATTTGGCAGTAACCCTTAGCGTTCTCAGTAAATGTATTCTTGAATTGCTATTTTGTCAAAAAAAATCACCACTTTTTTCTTTTTTCAAAATTTGGCATAGATTGGTAGTAAAATGGTTGCATGGAAAGAGTCAAAATACCCCTTGTTTAATACATTAGGTTGTCTTTTTTAAAATAAAAATAAAATATATATATATTCAGGGATTCCTGACAGATATCAGTGTTCCAATGGAACTATCGCTAATTTTGAAAAAAAAAATAGTTTGGAAATAGCAAAGTGCTACTTGTACTTATTGCCCTATAACTTGCAAAGAACATGTAAACATTTGGATATTTCTAAACTCAGGACAAAATTTAGAAAGTATTTAGCATGGGAGTTTTTTGGTAGTTGTAGAATTGTAAGAGATTTTGAGGGTCAAAGTAAGAAAAAAGTGTTTTTTTTTTGTTTGTTTTTTTAATAAACAACTTTATTGAAAATTATATAATGTGATACATGTATTAGGAGGCGCAGCTCCTTTGTGTTACAGTTCCAATAGTTGTCATATTTTTATTGTCACATGAAATATACAAATTATATTATCATAACATGTTAGGTAGATTCAGCTTTCTTGAAATCTACATCTGAAAATCATAATTATATCCAATACTCCTTAGGGAGTTTTTCTAGTAACTCTATCAAAACCTTTGAAAGGAGGGTAAAAAAAAACTTAAAAATAGGGAAGGAAAGGAGGGAATAAAAGTGGGCCCGTCCCGCCCGGAGATCCCAAACAGCTTATCTTACTTTCGCTTGTTTTTCCTTTAACGATTGACTATATATGTCCCAAGTTTGGGATATCACTGCATAAATATCCATTTTCTCATGTTTAAGGTAATAGTATTCCTCTAATACAATCAAATCTGAAACTTTCTGTACCCACATATCTAATGGAGGAGCTCCACTATATTTCCAGTTTTTGGCTATCAATTGTTTTGCCCCTTTGGTCATTATCCTAAATAGACGGAGATAGGGTTTGTATTTAATTTTAGGAGTTTTATTCAATAGCCATATTAGGGGGTCTAGTGGGAATATTGTTTCCATTATGATTTCTGCTTCATTAATTACCTGCCTCCAAAAGTTCTGGATAGCATTACACCACCACCTCATGTGTGCAGCATTGCTATTTACATGCCCGCATCTCCAACATGTATTAGGTTGTGAGCGGAATAAGTGGTGTCATTTCTGTGGGGTAAAATACCATCTATGTAATAATTTGAAATTAGTCTCCAGAATGGAAGATGAAATAGAAGATTTTAAGGTGGCTTGGAGTATTGAGTTACTCGTCTGAGGAGATATAACGACCCCCAGATCAGTTTCCCATTTCTCTAAGTATGGGGGTATATACCCTGGTGGTTTCTGAATCAGCAATTTATATATTCTGGACAATGTATGTCGGAGTGGAGGGGGTTGCACACATAGGGATTCAAAATTGGTCATTGGTCTTGTCATATTGTTGTGGTCTCTATGTTTGAATATAAAGTTTCTGGCCTGTCTGTATGTAAACCAGTTAGTAAAGCATTCATGTCCCTCTGCTACCAAATCAGTTTGTGTGCGTATTGTCTACATTTGTGACCATCTGTCGTACTGTAAAGTCTCTGTTTGTCGAATCTAGAGTCGAGGAGTTTGTGAAAGGGCGTAGTGTGAATTCTCCATTTTCCAGTAGAGATGTCAGTGGGGATGGTATAGAAGAGATGAATAGAGATGTATTTATAGTTTTTGTCCAGATCTGCTAAGTTTCCCTCGTCACCAGGTTATCATCAACTCTTAATCTAGGTTTGTTAGAGTCACTCCAACAGAGTCGCCCAAGATGAGGTCTCTGGGATATTAAATGCTCTAGTGGAACCCATCTCTTATGATGGAAGTGAATATTCCAATCTACAATCCTTTGTAAGAATATGGCCTGTCTGTATAACTCTAAATTTGGGACACCCATTCCTCTCTGCGATCTGGGAGATTGCATTGTGTGTTGGTTAATTCTTGGTGGTTTTCTGTTCCATATGTAGTCTCTAAATGCTTTCTGTATAGAGGGTAGATATTGTTTGGGAAGTGGGATAGGTAATGTTTGGAGATAGTATAATATCCTCTGGAAAATATTCATTTTAATTACTTCTATGCGTCCAAACCACGAAATCTGTTTGGTCGGTTAATAATAGATCGTTAATAATTGCACGTTTAAGCAGTATATAGTTCAGAATGAACATGTCTTCCAATGTAGGGGCAAGTTTAATTCCTAAATATTTTAATGCTGAAGGGCACCAGGAGAATGTGGTAAGCTTTTTAATGGTTTGTAGTTCTGTATCATTTATATTTATATTTAAGATCTCCGATTTGGTCTTGTTGACTGAGAAGTTGGATAGTGTGTGAAATGTTTCAAATTCTTTATTCAAGTGTGGGATAGATATTTCGGGTTTTGTAAGAGAAAAAAGCATATCGTCCGCAAAAAGAGAAACCGTATATTCTTGGGAGCTAATATCGATGCTGTGTATCTGCGGGTTGTGTCTAATACTTGTGGCTAGTGTTTCTATAACGCAAGTAAATAAGAGGGGCGACAGGGGACATCCCTGACGCGTCCCATTTCTAATAGGGAAAGGATCTGATAGGGAGCCATTTATCAAGATACGTGCGCTGGGTTGAGAATATAGGGAGAAGATCCGAGTCAGTATTTGAGGGCCTAGGCCTATGTGTGACAATGTGGCTTTCAAAAAATCCCAGGCAACACGGTCAAAAGCCTTTTCGGCATCGGTTGACAAGAATAAAGTAGGGATATTGTTTTTCTTAACATAATGTATTAAATGGAGGGCTCTGACCGTGTTGTCTTTGGCCTCTCGACCTGGGATGAAGCCAACTTGGTCTTGATGAATAATGCTGTGGAGAATTCTGTTTAGTCTATGGGCTAGTATTTTCGCATAAATTTTGATGTCTGTATTTAATAGTGAGATAGGACAATAGTTTGCGGGGAGGGTGGGGGATTTATTTGGTTTTGGTAGTAATATAATGTGGGCTTCTAGGGCTCTTGCCGAAAAGGCTTCTGAGCTGTCGATATATTGGAAATAATTTAGAATGTGAGGGGAAAGTGTTTCCCAAAAGGTAGAATAATATTTATGGCCAAAACCGTCTGGGCCTGGTGTTTTTCCGGATGGCAAGTCTTTGACGACTAAATTTACCTCCTCTAAAGTTAGTGGGTTCTCTAGTTCCTCCTTTTTGTTCAGATGTAATGTTAGGTAGTTTCAATTGGCTGAGATAGGTATCTATCTCTTGCGAACGCGTCTGTGTGTCTATTGTGTGTTTGTTATAATCATTTCTGTATATAGTTTTTGAAAGAATTTTTGGAATGTATGGGCTATGCTACGAGTGGAGTGTTGTGAACGTCCTTTTTCATCGATAATATGCAATACGTATTTATTATGTGCTTTATGTTTAAGGTATCGCGCTAAAAGGCTTCCAAATTTGTTGCGTCCCTCGTAATGTTTCTGTTGGTTGTATAGTGTTTTTCGTTTATGTTCTTTTGATAAATGAGAGGCAAGTTTTTGTCTTTCCGATGTGAGTTCCGCTAATGTATCTTTATCTGATGGAAAGTTTTTATGTCTAGCTTCGAGTTGTTGTTGTATTTTAAATAGATAAGATTTAACTGCCTCTCTTTTAGTTTTGTTAATGTGTGCCTTTATGGCTATCAATTTGCCCCTAAGAAAAAGTGTTTGTTTTTTTTCTTCATTTTTTTCTTCATATTTTATAATTTTGTTTTATAGTAAATTATAAAATTTTATGAAAATAATGTTATCTTTAGAAAGTCCATTTAATGGCGAGAAAAACGGTATATATGTGTGGGTACAGTAAATGAGTAAGAGGAAAATTACAGCTAAACACAAACAACGCAGAAATGTAAAAATAACCTTGGTCCCAAACGGACAGAAAATGGAAAAGTGCTGCGGTCATTGAGGGGTTAAAAGGATTTTTCTCCAACATTGGTGTGTCCGGTCCACAGCGTCATCCTTACTTGTGGGAATATCTCTTCCCCAACAGGAAATGCCAAAGAGTCCCAGCTAAGCTGGCCATATAGTCCCTCCTAGGCTCCGCCCACCCCAGTCATTCTCTTTGCCGTTGCACAGGCAACATCTCCACGGAGATGGTTAAGAGTATGTGGTGTTTTAATGCAGTTTTTTTAAATTTTTATTCTACTATCAAGAGTTTGTTATTTTAAAATAGTGCTGGTATGTACTGTTTACTCTGAAACAGAAAAGGATGAAGATTTCTGTTTGTGAGAGGAAGATGATTTTAGCAGACAGTAACTAAAATCGATTGCTGTTTCCACATAGGACTGTTGAGATGAAGTAACTTCAGTTGGGGGAAACAGCAGACTTTTCTGCTTAAGGTATGACTAGCCATATTTCTAACAAGGCTGTGTAATGCTGGAAGGCTGTCATTTCCCCTCATGGGGACCGGTAAGCCATTTTCTTAGTTTCAAACAGAATAAAGGGCTTAATATGGGCTATAAAACTGGTAGACACTTTTATGGGCTAAATCGATTGCTTTATTTGGACATTTTATACATGTTTATGCTGATAATTCACACTTATAAACTTGGGGAATGTTTTTTAACGTCAGGCACTATGTTAGACACCTTTTCCAGTCAGGGAGGACCTTCCCAGTTGTAGGCTGAGCCTCATTTTCGCGCCATTACTGCGCAGTTGTTTTTGAGAGCAAGACATGCAGATGCATGTGTGAGGACCTGAAAGTAGTTGGAAAAGTTTCTAGAAGGCGTCATTTGGTATCGTATTCCCCTCTGGGCTTGGTTAGGTCACAGCAAAGGCTGTAGCTGGGACTGTATAGGGGTTAAATTTGTAAACGGCTCCGGTTCCGTTCTTTTAAGGGTTAAAGCTCTGAAAATTGGTATGCAATACTGTTAATGCTTTAAGACACTGTGGTGAAATTTTGGTAAATTTTGAACAATTCCTTCATACTTTTTCACATATTCAGTAATAAAGTGTGCTCTGTTTAAAATTTAAAGAGACAGTAACGGTTTTGTTTTAAAACGGTTTTTGTGCTTTATTGACAAGTTTAAGCCTGTTTAACATGTCTGTGCCTTCGGATAAGCTATGTTCTATATGTATGAAAGCCAATGTGTCTCCCCATTCAAAATTGTGTGATAATTGTGCCATAGCGTCCAAACAAAGTAAGGACAGTACTGCCACAGATAATGAAATTGCCCAAGATGATTCCTCACATGAGGAGAGTAGACATGATACTACATCATCTCCTACTGTGTCTACACCAGTTTTGCCCACGCAGGAGGCCCCTAGTACATCTAGCGCGCCAATGCTTATTACCATGCAACAATTGACGGCTGTAATGGATAACTCAATAGCAAATATTTTATCCAAAATGCCTGCATATCAGAGAAAGCGCGATTGCTCTGTTTTAAACACTGAAGAGCAGGAGGGCGCTGATGATAATTGTTCTGTCATACCCTCACACCAATCTGAAGTGGCCATGAGGGAGGTTTTGTCAGATGGGGAAATTTCAGATTCAGGAAAAATTTCTCAACAAGCTGAACCTGATGTTGTGACATTTAAATTTAAATTAGAACATCTCCGCGCACTGCTTAAGGAGGTGTTATCTACTCTGGATGATTGTGACAACTTGGTCATTCCAGAGAAATTATGCAAGATGGACAAGTTTCTAGAGGTTCCGGTGCACCCCAACGCTTTTCCTATACCCAAGCGGGTGGCGGACATAGTGAATAAGGAGTGGGAGAAGCCCGGCATACCTTTTGTTCCCCCCCCCCTATATTTAAGAAATTATTTCCTATGGTCGACCCCAGAAAGGACTTATGGCAGACAGTTCCTAAGGTCGAGGGGGCAGTTTCTACTCTAAACAAGCGAACTACTATTCCTATCGAGTATAGTTGTGCTTTCAAAGATCCTATGGATAAAAAATTGGAAGGTTTGCTTAAAAAGATTTTTGTACAGCAAGGTTACCTTCTACAACCCATTTCGTGCATTGTTCCTGTCACTACAGCAGCGTGGTTCTGGTTCGAGGAACTAGAAAAGTCGCTCAGTAGAGAGACTCCATATGAGGAGGTTATGGACAGAGTTCACGCACTTAAGTTGGCTAACTCTTTTATTTTAGATGCCGCTTTGCAATTAGCTAGATTAGCGGCGAAAAATTCAGGGTTTGCAATTGTGGCGCGCAGAGCGCTTTGGCTAAAGTCTTGGTCAGCGGATGTATTATCCAAGACAAAATTGCTTAACATCCCTTTCAAAGGTAAAACTCTCTTTGGGCCAGAATTGAAAGAGATTATCTCAGACATCACTGGGGGAAAGGGCCACCCCCTTCCACAAGATAGGCCTTTCAAGGCCAAGAATAAGTCTAATTTTCGTTCCTTTCGCAAATTTCAGGAACGGACCGACCTCTAATTCTGCATCCTCTAAGCAAGAGGGTAATGCCTCACAGCCCAAACCAGCCTGGAAACCTATGCAAGGCTGGAACAAGGGTAAGCAGGCCAAGAAGCCTGCTGCTGCTAACAAAACAGCATGAAGGAGTAGCCCCCGATCCGGGACTGGATCTAGTAGGGGGCAGACTCTCTCTCTTTGCTCAGGCTTGGGCAAGAGATGTTCAGGATCCCTGGGCACTAGAAATAGTTTATCAGGGTTATCTTCTGGAATTCAGGGAACTACCCCCAAAGGGAAGGTTCCACATGTCTCACTTATCCTTAAACCAAATAAAGAGACAGGCGTTCTTACATTGTGTAGAAGACCTGTTAAAGATGGGAGTGATACACCCTGTTCCAATGACGGAACAAGGAATGGGATTTTACTCAAATCTGTTCGTAGTTCCCAAAAAAGAGGGAACCTTCAGACCAATTCTGGATTTAAAGATCCTAAACAAATTTCTCAGGGTACCATCGTTCAAAATGGAAACCATTCGAACGATTCTACCCACTATCCAGGAAGGTCAATTTATGACTACCGTGGATATAAAGGATGCGTACCTACATTTTCCTATCCACAAAGAACATCATCAGTTCCTAAGGTTCCCCTTTCTGGACAAACATTACCAGTTTGTGGCCCTCCCATTCGGGTTAGCCACTGCTCCAAGGATTTTCACAAAGGTACTCGGGTCCCTTCTAGCGGTTCTAAGACCGAGGGGCATTGCAGTAGTACCGTACTTGGACGACATTCTAATACAAGCGTCGTCCCTTTCAAGAGCAAAGACTCATACAGACATCGTTCTGGCCTTTCTCAGATCTCACGGATGGAAGGTGAACATAGAAAAAAGTTCTCAGATGTCAGAAAGTCAAAACTTCTAAGCACTTGTCAAGTTCTTCACTCTGTTCCACGTCCTTCCATAGCTCAGTGCATGGACGTAGTAGGGTTGATGGTTGCAGCAATGGACATAGTTCCTTTTGCACGAATTCATCTAAGACCATTACAACTGTGCATGCTCAAACAGTGGAATGGGGACTATTCAGACTTGTCTCCAGTGATTCAAGTAGATCAGAAGACCAGAGATTCACTCCGTTGGTGGCTGACCCTGGACCATCTATCCCAGGGAATGAGCTTCCGCAGACCAGAGTGGGTCATTGTCACGACCGACGCCAGTCTAGTGGGCTGGGGCGCGGTCTGGGAATCCCTGAAAGCTCAGGGACTATGGTCTCGGGAAGAGTCTCTTCTCCCGATAAACATTCTGGAACTAAGAGCGATATTCAATGCTCTCAGGGCTTGGCCTCAGCTTGCAAAGGCCAGATTCATAAGATTCCAATCAGACAACATGACGACTGTTGCGTATATCAATCATCAGGGGGGAACAAGGAGTTCCCTAGCGATGAAAGAAGTGACCAAAATAATTCAATGGGCGGAGGATCACTCCTGCCATCTATCTGCGATCCACATCCCAGGTGTGGAAAACTGGGAAGCGGATTATCTGAGTCGTCAGACATTCCATCCGGGGGAGTGGGAACTCCACCCGGAGATCTTTGCCCAGTTGACTCAATTATGGGGCATTCCAGACATAGATCTGATGGCGTCTCGTCAGAACTTCAAGGTTCCTTGCTACGGGTCCAGATCCAGGGATCCCAAGGCGACTCTAGTGGATGCACTAGTAGCACCTTGGACCTTCAACCTAGCTTATGTGTTTCCACCGTTTCCTCTCATTCCCAGGCTGGTAGCCAGGATCAAACAGGAGAGGGCCTCGGTGATCTTGATAGCTCCTGCGTGGCCACGCAGGACTTGGTATGCAGACCTGGTGAATATGTCATCGGTTCCACCATGGAAGCTACCTTTGAGACAGGACCTTCTTGTTCAGGGTCCATTCGAACATCCAAATCTAGTCTCCCTCCAGCTGACGGCTTGGAGATTGAACGCTTGATTCTATCAAAGCGTGGGTTTTCAGATTCTGTGATAGATACTCTGGTTCAGGCCAGAAAACCGGTAACTAGAAAGATTTACCATAAAATATGGAAAAGATATATCTGTTGGTGTGAATCCAAGGGATTCCCATGGAATAAGATAAAAATTCCTAAGATTCTTTCCTTTCTGCAAGAAGGTTTGGATAAAGGATTATCTGCGAGTTCTCTAAAGGGACAGATTTCTGCTTTATCTGTCTTACTACACAAACGACTGGCAGCTGTGCCAGATGTTCAAGCATTTGTTCAGGCTCTGGTTAGGATCAAGCCTGTTTACAGACCTTTGACTCCTCCCTGGAGTCTAAATCTAGTTCTTTCAGTTCTTCAAGGGGTTCCGTTTGAACCTCTACATTCCATAGATATTAAGTTATTATCTTGGAAAGTTTTGTTTTTGGTTGCTATTTCTTCTGCTAGAAGAGTTTCAGAGTTATCTGCTCTGCAGTGTACTCCGCCCTATCTGGTGTTCCATTCAGATAAGGTTGTTTTGCGTACTAAGCCTGGTTTTCTTCCTAAGGTTGTTTCCAACAAGAATATTAACCAGGAGATAGTTGTACCTTCTTTGTGTCCGAAACCAGTTTCAAAGAAGGAACGTTTGCTACACAATTTAGATGTAGTCCGTGCTCTAAAATTCTACTTAGAAGCTACAAAAGAGTTCAGACAAACATCTTCTCTGTTTGTCGTCTATTCTGGTAAAAGGAGAGGTCAAAAAGCAACTTCTACCTCTCTTTCCTTTTGGCTTAAAAGCATCATCCGATTGGCTTATGAGACTGCCGGATGGCAGCCTCCTGAAAGAATCACAGCTCACTCCACTAGGGCTGTGGCTTCCACATGGGCCTTCAAGAACGAGGCTTCTGTTGATCAGATATGTAAGGCAGCGACTTGGTCTTCACTGCACACTTTTGCCAAATTTTACAAATTTGATACTTTTGCTTCTTCGGAGGCTATTTTTGGGAGAAAGGTTTTGCAAGCCGTGGTGCCTTCCGTTTAGGTAACCTGATTTGCTCCCTCCCTTCATCCGTGTCCTAAAGCTTTGGTATTGGTTCCCACAAGTAAGGATGACGCCGTGGACCGGACACACCAATGTTGGAGAAAACAGAATTTATGCTTACCTGATAAATTACTTTCTCCAACGGTGTGTCCGGTCCACGGCCCGCCCTGGTTTTTTAATCAGGTCTGATGAATTATTTTCTCTAACTACAGTCACCACGGTACCATATGGTTTCTCCTATATTTTTCCTCCTGTCCGTCGGTCGAATGACTGGGGTGGGCGGAGCCTAGGAGGGACTATATGGCCAGCTTTGCTGGGACTCTTTGCCATTTCCTGTTGGGGAAGAGATATTCCCACAAGTAAGGATGACGCCGTGGACCGGACACACCGTTGGAGAAAGTAATTTATCAGGTAAGCATAAATTCTGTTTTTTTTTGGCAATAATTTTTACTCCATTTTGAAAAAAATGGTACAGTGACAGGAAGGTGAAGGATGAATGGAACTTGATAAAGTACACAACAATCTTGATACATAGACTTTGCACAGTATATTTAAAGTACCACCTACATTTAACCATTTCATACTGGCTGTGATCACTGTGCACATTTTACTTGGCCACTGGCCAGAGTTTATTTGGCTAATTTTTACTTTTGCTCACTTCATTGTTTCTGGGGCACTTATTTAACTGGCACAATTTTATTTGGCTTATTGCACCTAATACATTTCACATTGACATATTATAGGGTACATTGTGACTGTACTCAATACATTTCACAGTGGTTCTTTTTGCCTTATTTCACTATGTCATTGTATCTAATAAATGTGTAGTTAGTGGCACACATCTTAACTACACTCCCTGTACATTTGTGTATTTGATTTATTTCCCCTTAACTACATCTGCTATACAGTACTATTAAAATTAAAGGGACATTAAAGTATTTTTTTAAGAGGGAAAAAAAAATATTGTTTATGCTTTTGTCGTGTGTCCCTGTCTACTAATACATAAGCTGGAGTTCTGCTCATCAGCCAGTGAGCAGTCGCCCCATAAAGTGATGATAAATTTGAAGTTTCTACTAGGCAGTGTTAAACAAGTCTAGTCAAAAATAAACTTTCATGATTCAGATAGGGCATATAATTTTAAACTACTTTCCAATTTACTTTTTATCATCAATTTTGCATTGTTCTCTTGGTATTCATAGTTGAACGCTAAACCTAGGTAGGTTCATATGCTAATATCTTAGCCTTTGTAGGCCGACTCTTATATGAATGCATTTTGACATTTTTTCACAACTAGAGGGCATTAGTTCATGTGTGCCATATAGATAACAATGTGCTCATGTCCGTGGAGTTACCTAGGAGTCAGCACTGATTGGCTAAAATGCAATTCAGTCAAAAGAACTGAAATAAGGGGCAGTCTGCAGATGCTTAGATACAAGGTAATCACAGAGGCTAAAATGGTATTAATATAACTGTGTTGGTTATGCAAAACTAGGAAATGGGAAATAAAGGAATTATTTATCTTTTTTAACAATAAAAATTCTGATGTAGACTGTCCCTTTAATACGTATGAGATTCATTCATCAATTAACCAATATAATGCCTGCAAAAGCTCAAGTGCCTTTTTTTTTTTTTTGATAAGACAATTGAAACTTGTGTATGAGCTGTGCATGCACTAATATTTTTGAGGCATTGACTGCCTCTGTGCATTGCACCCTATGTCACAACAGAGAAAAGGTAGAAAATACAAAGGGGGCAGAGGAAGAGCCTCAAGGAGTCCATAACAAATAAGACTAAAATATACATTTTATAAATATAGGGTTTACAAAAAAAATATGCGGTTTAATTGAAAAGTTTATTCAGCATCCACTAATGTGTTTCAAATTCCTTAAATTTACCCTCACTTTAAGGCTTGATTGTATATGGAATTGCACTTCCTGTTAGCTTAAAGGTACATGAAACCCATTCTTTTTATTTTGGGATTCAGACAGAACATAGTATTTTAAACACCTTTCCTTTATCTAATTTGCTGTTTTGAAAAGGCATACTTATGCATTGCTGCTCCTGAGCCTACCTTACTGGGAGCTAGCTGCTGATTGGTGGCTGCACATAAATGCCTTGTTATATTGGTTCACCAGATATGTTCAGCTAGCTGCCACTAGTGTATAGCTGCCTCATCAACAAACGCTACAGAGAGAATAAAGCACATTTCATAATAGAAGTAAATTGGAACGTTGTTTAAAATCAAATGCTCTATTTAAATCATGGAAGATAAAAATTGGGTTTCATGTCCCTTTTAAAGGGATGTCAAACAGTAAATACATGCTAGACATAATGATTTATGCAAAGCAAATAATAGCCTTAGAGTAATATGTAGATTTATTTTTTTACAATTGTATTCGTTGTTTAAATATTGAAAATATAAGTGTATAGGTTCAGTTTCTATAAATTACTTTAGTTTCTATGGGGTATATTTATTAACGTGCGAGCGGACTTGATACAATGTAGCGTATCATGTCCGCCGCACATCGATAAATGCCGACAGCGTATTTATCATTGCACCAGCAGTTCTTGTGAACCGCTGGTGCAATGCTGCCCCCTGCAGATTCGCGGCCAATCAGCCGCTAGCAGGGGGTGTCAATCAGCCCGATCGGGTTTATTTCTGTCCACAGCCTCAGAGCAGGCGGACAAGTTATGGAGAAGCGGTCTTTACACCGCTGCTTCATAACTTCTGTTTCCGGCGAGCCTTCAGGCATAGATTGTGGTTCTAACTATGTTATATATTTACTTACCTGCATATGTGGGGTTCAATATTTAGGTAGAACCATCCGTAATATCAGAAGTAGATGGGGTGAACACTATAGGAACATAGTCAAAAAAAAGTCCCAAACATAGTGTCTCCAGACACCACACCAAATGCCATGTAGGCAAAAAATGCCAATTCCGAATAACACCATTAGAAAGGATTCGCTACAAAAAAGGCATCAATAGGTTCAAAGAGAGACATACTGGATTTATAAATTTAATACACTATTTCCAGCAGGTCTCAATGAAAATATAGATATGTCTGCATTCTAGATTAGATATTGTACATCTTGTGAACAGTAGTCCTATTATTATCTCTATTGCACACAACAAGATAGAATACATTTACTATATATATATATATAATATACTGTTTGAGGTCTCCTTATATGACAGTACAGTACATTTAGTGCAGTTTTGTAATTGTACGTATATGTTATAGCATAGGTGTCTATTAGTAGTTTTTAAAAAAAAAAATATTTTGAATATACCCTTTGGTGCATATAAGGGGGGACATATATGTTTATTATTATTTTTATATATATATATATATATATATATTAATTTTTTGGTTATAACAAGGGTATAATAACTTGATATTTATGGTTGGGTATCTTGAAACAGATAGTATAATAATGTCACCTTTCCATATATATATATATATATATATCAGGACTTAGGATAATATCTTGAGCCTATACATTTGATTGTTATAGATGATGACATTTAGTTAGATAGTGTCCCATAACCGGTGTGATAATGTATATCCATAATTTTTGTACACACATTAGGTACTGTTCAATTCAAAGGTATATCTGGTTTCATGTACTAGCTAGGTCATGAGCAGGACAGTGGTCCTCTTTATTGATTTTGTATATATTGGCTAGGATTAGAGAAAGGGTTACCTCCTTCTCCTTCATTACATATTGATATCATTTAGATTAAATATTACAATAACAATATAAGTACACTATCAATTTTGGACATCCAGTATTGAATATGATTATATATCATACCCATTGGGGTAAATAATACCCAAATTTAGTTATATGTCAGCACACATTTTTTTTATGAATACTGTTATTATCACATATAATACATTATCACCTGTTAGTCAGCACTGTTATTTAGTTATTTCACATATTTTCATTTATACACCTAATTAAATTTATAACATAGAGTCAATATTATTATACAGTCATTTCACACATTTTTAGTTTAGTATTTACTGTTATTTGACACTGTGATTTTTAACTTGTTATTAAATTGTGGTTTTTATAAACCTTTCTGTGAGAGTCTAAGCTTTATCGGTCCAGCAGGACGTTGGAGTTACCAGTTGCATTGGAGTTTCAGTGAGCTGGGACACTGTGAGATCCCAGTCTGTTTTATTTAGCACAACTGGGTGCTGCTCCACTTGTGAGTACCATTTTAATAACCTCATTATCCATCTGCATCAACTATATTACACCAAGAGGCGCCTTTGTTTTGTTTGTGATTTTTTCACAGAGGAAAATTGTTCTTGGAACCAGATATTCTTGACAAAGCAGCAGACTCCATCATCATTTGTTCTTGATCTCATTTACTATATGGGACTACCATAACCCAATTTGGAGAACTGATCCTCTATGGGATATCGCTGTAGAAGATTGCAGTTACAGATAAGAATTTATCAGGACATTTATATATCTATGATTATTTGCTAACAATATTGATTGCATATTATTAATACTTCTTTATCTAGTATTGTGATAACATTGCTATATAGTCATTTAGTCCTATAGTTCCATATATAGTATTAACTCAGTTACCTGCGCCCCCTAGAAACGACACATTGTGAGTGTTATAGATTTGTTCTTTGGCTGTATAGAAACACTTTTAGATAATCCTGTGTTCCTTATTTGGACAATTCCCAACTTGTAGACTGTAAGCTCTTCGGAGCAGGACACTCCTCCTGTACTAGTTTTGTTTAGTCTGTTATGTTTTTATGTCTTATCACAAATCTTTATCGTTGTACATTCCTATCTCTGTACTCAGCTCTACGGAATTTTGCAGCACTATAGAAATAAATTGTCTCTAATTGTCCTCAGCGGGAAAGATAGATAAGGGGAAACTTAAATTAAAACTTGTCGGCGCTCATTATTTTATAGAAACTCAGTGAAATTTATAAAACCAATATTTTTCAAAGTTAAATTACAGGAAAGGGGGGCAAAATGAATAATGAAAGTATACTGCAAAGTTTTGAACTATACACAATCAGGATAAGAGTGCGCTAAAAGAAAGCAACCAGAGAGTAAAAAAAGTCCTAATCTTAAAAGCACAAATGAGTTGTGCTGAAAGATACCAAATAATATGTTGAATATTACCTGATATGAGTATTGCCAAATAGTAAATCACGGGAAAGCTACAACTAAATTTTAAAATATAAACACATATTTAATAATACATAAATACATTAAAAACACAGAATATACATCTAAGGTGCACCTTATTGAATTACATATATTGTTACTTTAGAATTGATAGAGAGTGTTCACTAGTAACAGTCTATAATGAGGACTGCAAACAAAAAAGGTGAGGAACTGCTCCCAAGGGTTAATACCGTTTGCTGATTTTAAAGTATTCAAACCTTTAATGTTCAAATCTTAACATGTGCTTCCTTGCACGGTAGACATTGAGTATATTCTGTGTTTTTTTAATGTATTATTAAATATGTGTTTATATTTTAAAATTTAGTTGTAGCTTTCCAGTGATTTACTATTTGGCAATACTCATATCAGGTAATATTCAACATATTATTTGGTATCTTTCAGCACAACTCATTTGTGCTTTTAAGATTAGCACTTTTTTTACTCTCTGGTTCTTGGTAGAGCTTTCTTTTAGCGCACTCTTATCCTGATTGTGTATAGTTAATTGTGTGATAGAAGGGATTATCACTCGTTAGAGTTGCAATATCTACCTTGGGTACACTCTTGTCACTTAAAGTTTTGAACTACACATATACTCTTTCTGAGGAATATGACTGCAACCCACAGAAGGTCAAAAGGATTTTATGTGGTTGCCATGTTCTTCATTTGGAAGGATTTGCCTGGTATATTTGGGCTGGGCCATCCTTTTTAAGGCGGGTTCAGACTTATATACTTCAGGAAGTTCTCCTTTGTGAAAGGCAGCATTGGTTTAAAAGAGGCTGCTCCCAGTTAGTGACCTATCAAAGAACAAGCTACTGAGCTGTTGTTCGTTCCTAGTTGACAGCTCCTCATTTTTACATTAAGTTGGATCATCATTTTAGATTAGAAGCAACTTTGTGGGACCCTTTAAAAACCTCCAAATTCCTTCATGACACTTTGACACCCTCATGTGTTGCCTTAAGATTGCAAGAATTCCGTGAGAATGCAATGATTCCATGAGACTGCACTATAAATATACCTTATATGAAGGGACGTTTCTATATAGTAAGGACTCCAAGTGTTTATGAAAGCATTATTATAAATGGAAAATACGATGCTTTACGCCAATGTTGGCTATACATAGGTTTAGCCTTTACATACTATAATCTGTGGATATATACTGTACATATACAGTTTGGACTACACATTGAAGTTTAAGTAAATTGGTTCGACATATTATCTATTTTTGCAGAACCTTTATATGGTCCTCATATTCTAGGTATATATATATATATATACCTGAGTATTTATGATCTTTAATACTGATGATTAGCTACCTAGTTATACTCTGAAAATAAATTCCGTAGTATATGATAAGTACCAATGATTTAGGGATTGTTTGAAAGGTTTTTTGCATAGCTAACTAAATGTTGCAGATGTATGCTGATTATCTTGAACATTCTGACACATTGTACCATTTTTGAAAGCTTTGTATTTTAGGGTTTCTTGCTTTTTGTTATGTCACCCTCAACTAATGGATACATTGTCCTATTTGAACAGATTCCTGTATGTAAGCCTTATATCACAGGGTTCTTTGAATAACTCCGATATCAAGTTACCTTTAGCTAAAAGTATTTCAACAAGATAGAGGTGGATTGCATGTAAATTAGACATTATAATGCCTGCAAAAGCTCAAGTGCCTTTTTGTTTTTTTTGATAAGACAATTGAAACTTGTGTATGATCTGTGCATGCACTAATATTTTTGAGGCGTTGACTGCCTCTGTGCATTGCACCCTATGTCACAACAGAGAAAAGGTAGAAAATACAAAGGGGGCAGAGGAAGAGCCTCAAGGAGTCCATAACAAATAAGACTAAAATATACATTTTATAAATATAGGGTTTACAAAAAAATGTGATTATCTAAATAACTCTAATAAATACTTCCAGTTGAGATGGAGGTAGTAGTAAGAGAGGTGGGTTCCTTCTTCTCATTTAAGACACTACAGGAGAGGGACAGTAGCATACAGGACTTAGACGAGATCTTTTGTACAGATAGATCAAAATTTACACTTGCAAAACTTTTTGAAGATATGGAATTTCTATTAGTGAAAGAAAATAAATAAATTGAGGAAAGAGTCTACACATTGAAAACAAATTCCTGTATTATTTAAAAAATTATATATTTAGGTCAGTAAATGCATTCTAGTTTTCTCTACCACCCACAATCCTCTCACTTAGGCCCCGATGATTGAAAGTGCTGCGAGGCAGCAATATATTTATACAGGATCCAATGCGATGTTGAGAATGCCAGATAAATATTCACAAGTGTCGACAGTACTCTTTAAAGGCAGCATCGCAGATGGCCTGCAATGCTGACAAAATATTTCAAGAAGCATCGGCACCGACACTGGTGATATAAAGTAATAGATCCCTTATAAATATATAGCACAAAAGCCTAATAAATACACCTATGTACCCTAAACCGACATTGCTAACAGGTGCATAACATCCAGCACATAGTCATGAAATCTCTGTAGGCAAATATTAACAGTACAATAGGTTGTACTGAAGTGACTTATGGCCTCTTGAAGCAACATCTGCACAAGAACTGTGAGTTGAGAGCTTTATGTAATGAGTTTCCATAGCAAAGCGCTGTATACAAGCCTCACATCAAAATGTGCAATGCCAAGCATCAGCTGGACTGGTGTAAAGCACACTGCAACTGGATCAGTGGAAACATGTTACCTGGAATGATGAATCATGCTTCACCATCTGGAAGAATCTGGGTGTGTCGGATGCCAGGAAAATGCTACCTACCAGAATGCATTATGCCTACTGGAGGTGCAATGACGGTCTGGAGATGTTTTTCAAAGTTTGGGCAAAGTCCCTTAGCACCAGTGCAGGGATTTCATCATGCTATAGGATACAAACAAATTTTAGACAATTGGGTGCTTATAACATTTTAGCAACAATTTGGAGAAGGTCATATAAAACTAAGCCCTATAGCTCTAGGTGGGATAAAGATGGGATAACATAAAGTAAAAATAAGTACCACTGCCTGGAGCTCCCTCCCATGACCATAGAAAGAAGGTGGAGAAGAAAAAACAATTAGGGCTACTCCGCTGCAGCCTCAATAACTCAGGTCCCAATGCTCTGTGAAATATATATGCCCAAAATCCTCACATCAGCCACAGAGAGTGATGGTCTCTATGCGGCACCGGCAGCCGATCACTCTGTCAATCCGGTCATGCGGAGAATGCCATAGGCATGACTTTTAGTGGTCTGACAGTCATTGACAAACTTACTTAGCCAATTGTTGAATTTACAATATGGATGCCAAAGAGAGCGTTTGCTGTGAAGAGAATAGTCCACTGCTCCACACAAGTGTACAAGAAAGACTGTGGCATCTATTTATCAAGCTGTCAACTTACCTGCATTCAACGGCACCAATACGCTCGCCTAAGATCGCCTAACATCACTGCCGCGAACCTGAATACGTTCTCCAAAATTATAAAAAAAGCTGTCAAATAGCCACGCACCAAGTATGGTGCGATGAGCAGTGGACTGTTGTTAACTAGCAGTTATCGATCTCGCTGCTCTTCGACTTTTTTACAGCTTTATTGCTACTGTCACTAAACTCCCACACTGTACTATACTGTTTTACCCCCTAAACCGCTGCTCCTGGACCCCGCCACAACTCTAATAAATGTATTAACCCCTAAACCGCCGTTCATGGACCCCGCCGCCTACATTATACTTAACCCCTAATCTTCCGCCCCCTACACCGCCGCAACCTACATTATATTTATTAACCCCTAATCTGTCCCCCCTACACCGCCGCCACCTACATTATATTTATTAACCCCTAATCTGTCCCCCCTACACCGCCGCCACCTACCTACCTTTATTAACCCCTAATCTGCTGCCCCCAACGTCGCCGCCACTATATTAAATTTATTAACCCCTAAACCTAATTCTAATCCTAACACCCCCTAACTTAAATATAATTTAAATAAATATAAATAAATATTCCTAGCATTAACTTAAATTATACCTATTTAAAACTAAATACTTACCTATAAAATAAACCCTAAGATATCTACAATATAACTAATAATTACATTGTATCTAGCTTAGGGTTTATTTTTATTTTACAGGCAACTTTGTATTTATTTTAACTAGGTACAATCCCCCTAAGAAAATAAAAAAAGCCCCCCAAATAAAAAAAGCCCTACCCTACACTAAATTACAAATAGCCCTTAAAATGGTAATCAGCTCATTTACCTGAAAAAAAAGTACCCCCCCAACATTAAAACCCACCACCCACACACCCAACCCTACTCTAAAACCCACCCAATCCCCCCTTAAAAAAACACTAACTCCTTGAAGATCACCTTACCTTGAGAAGTCTTCACTCAACCGGGCCGAAGTGGTCCTCCAGACGGGCAGTAGTCTTCATCCAAGCCGGGCAGAAGAGGTCCTCCAGACGGGCAGAAGTCTTCATCCAGACGGCATCTTCTATCTTCATCTATCCGGCGCGGAGCGTCTCTATCTTCAAGGCATCCTTCCTGGCCGACGACTACCCGACGAATGAAGGTTCCTTTAAGTGACGTCATCCAAGATGGCGTCCCTTCAATTCCGATTGGCTGATAGAATTCTATCAGCCAATCGGAATTAAGGTAGGAAAATCCTATTGGTTGAAGCAATCAGCCAATAGGATTGAGCTTGCATTCTATTGGCTGTTCCATATACAGGAGTTCACAGTGTATATGTGTATGAGTATGTGATTGGTTGATCGCAGTCACATAATACAGGGGGCCATCAAATTTAAATACATTTTTAAATTTGTCGGATAAAAAATCTACTGCTTATTTAAAATTCAGACTAAATGCATTTTGTCAGTCTGTGAGAAATACTCCCATGAAATATTGGTTCCTTTATATACCATTACATTATATATTAAAACAAAACATACAAAATGTTACACATTTACAAAATTACCAATTATCGTTTGGGGGAATACAACTATGGCTTTTAAAAATAAGATTGATATATTTATAGCCAACCTTATATACATCAAAACATTTATTGGTCTTATAAAAACTGTGAATACAGTAAATCTTTTTTTTGGGGGGGGGGGGGGCAATGTGTCTAAATCAATGTGTCTAGGTCCCCTTCCCTATTCCCCAAATTAACCCTTTCTATGATAGTAAATTTAAAATTATTTTGTGCCACTATAGTTATAGTTCTTTTCCCTACATAGTATTTTGGACAGCTAAACCTAGCAAGGTAAATGACCCCCTCAGATTGACAAGTTATTTTAGATTTAAATTGTAAAGACCTACTTTACTATTAGAAAAATGTCTAACTCTATTAATATGAGATTTTGGGGAAGGCCCTTTCCAGTTCCATCATGACTGTGCCCCTATGTACAAAGTATAGACCATAAAGACAGGTGGAGAAACTCAAGTGTGCCTCAACCCCATTGGGAATGTATATTTGCTTAAACTTTTAAGTTAAAGTAACAAAATTGATCATTTATATTTCATGCACAAATGATGAGAGAATATAAATTAAGATGTATAAAATATAATATTTATATGTCCTGTGAGGTATATATTTCTTTCTTTGGAGTACAGTGGGGGGTTTGCAAAAATCACATATGCAGAGAGACTAACAAGTCTTTTTGTCTCACTAGCTTAAAATGTCATCATGGGCCACTGCTTTTTATATTTCAAAAGACTTTGAAGTACTTTTAATTTTTTTGCCAGTTAGATCACCAGTTTGTTTCCCTCATCTTCACTTAAACCTTATGTGTGTATTTATCGAGTCTTGAATTCACATTTAACAAAGTAGGCAACTGTCTAGGATCCATAAACAGAAGCATCTTCTTGGCGGCTCAAGTTTAAAAAAAAAAAAAAAAGCAAAGCAAGATTACAGTACACTTAATCATCTTACATTATATGTTCTCTATAGATGGCAGCCTATCACAGACCATACTGGTGTATGTGTTGGCTATTCTAAAGCAGAAATGTTTGTGAGTTGTCAGCTAGGGGTGGACATATTAATGATGACATCACTGGGTGCAAGTGGGTTGAAAAAAACTAGATGTATAGCAAAGCGATGAAAAGTACATATATCAGGCAGTTCAAAATACCAATTTCCTGTGGTATTGGTATCCAATGCAGTTTACTATTCCAAGAAGTGACTTGCCAATTACTATGGGGCATATCTATCAGGCTCGCCAGAAACACCAGTTATGAAGCAGCGGTCTAAAGACCGCTGCTCCATAACCTGTCCGCCTTCTCTGAGCAGGCGGACAGACATCGCCGCAATTCAACCCGATCAAGTACGATCGGGTTGAATGACACCCCCCTGCTGGCGGACGATTGCCCGCGAGAGCGTATTGCTCTCCGCATTCAGCTAGGTCTGTTTGACCTGATCCGCACTGTCGGATCAGGTCCGACAGACCTTTGTTAAATAGGCTGCATACAAAGAGAGAAGCTCTCTACCAGAAACGAACAACAGCTCAGTGGCTTGTTCTATGGCGATTTACCACCCGGAAGCAGCCTCTTTTAGACCAGTGTGCTTTTCACAGAAGAAAACTTTCCTGAAGTATATCAGTCTGATCCCGCCAAGTAAGGTCAGTCCAGCCCCGAAATACCAGGCAATTCTCCTCTGAACAAGGAACATGACAACCCCAGACGATCGTTTCAGCCTCCTATGGGCCTCGTCAGTGAGGTGCAGCCACATTCCTCTAAGCACACTGGGCAAGGAGTCCACGTCTGGTTTCCCCCATCACCCATAGGGAGACTTCCCCAGGGTCATAATAATTTGCATACAAAGAGAGAAGCTCTCTACCAGAAACGAACAACAGCTCAGTGGCTTGTTCTATGGCGATTTACCACCCGGAAGCAGCCTCTTTTAGACCAGTGTGCTTTTCACAGAAGAAAACTTTCCTGAAGTATATCAGTCTGATCCCGCCAAGTAAGGTCAGTCCAGCCCCGAAATACCAGGCAATTCTCCTCTGAACAAGGAACATGACAACCCCAGACGATCGTTTCAGCCTCCTATGGGCCTCGTCAGTGAGGTGCAGCCACATTCCTCTAAGCACACTGGGCAAGGAGTCCACGTCTGGTTTCCCCCATCACCCATAGGGAGACTTCCCCAGGGTCATAATAATTTGCATACAAAGAGAGAAGCTCTCTACCAGAAACGAACAACAGCTCAGTGGCTTGTTCTATGGCGATTTACCACCCGGAAGCAGCCTCTTTTAGACCAGTGTGCTTTTCACAGAAGAAAACTTTCCTGAAGTATATCAGTCTGATCCCGCCAAGTAAGGTCAGTCCAGCCCCGAAATACCAGGCAATTCTCCTCTGAACAAGGAACATGACAACCCCAGACGATCGTTTCAGCCTCCTATGGGCCTCGTCAGTGAGGTGCAGCCACATTCCTCTAAGCACACTGGGCAAGGAGTCCACGTCTGGTTTCCCCCATCACCCATAGGGAGACTTCCCCAGGGTCATAATAATTTGCATACAAAGAGAGAAGCTCTCTACCAGAAACGAACAACAGCTCAGTGGCTTGTTCTATGGCGATTTACCACCCGGAAGCAGCCTCTTTTAGACCAGTGTGCTTTTCACAGAAGAAAACTTTCCTGAAGTATATCAGTCTGATCCCGCCAAGTAAGGTCAGTCCAGCCCCGAAATACCAGGCAATTCTCCTCTGAACAAGGAACATGACAACCCCAGACGATCGTTTCAGCCTCCTATGGGCCTCGTCAGTGAGGTGCAGCCACATTCCTCTAAGCACACTGGGCAAGGAGTCCACGTCTGGTTTCCCCCATCACCCATAGGGAGACTTCCCCAGGGTCATAATAATTTGCATACAAAGAGAGAAGCTCTCTACCAGAAACGAACAACAGCTCAGTGGCTTGTTCTATGGCGATTTACCACCCGGAAGCAGCCTCTTTTAGACCAGTGTGCTTTTCACAGAAGAAAACTTTCCTGAAGTATATCAGTCTGATCCCGCCAAGTAAGGTCAGTCCAGCCCCGAAATACCAGGCAATTCTCCTCTGAACAAGGAACATGACAACCCCAGACGATCGTTTCAGCCTCCTATGGGCCTCGTCAGTGAGGTGCAGCCACATTCCTCTAAGCACACTGGGCAAGGAGTCCACGTCTGGTTTCCCCCATCACCCATAGGGAGACTTCCCCAGGGTCATAATAATTTGCATACAAAGAGAGAAGCTCTCTACCAGAAACGAACAACAGCTCAGTGGCTTGTTCTATGGCGATTTACCACCCGGAAGCAGCCTCTTTTAGACCAGTGTGCTTTTCACAGAAGAAAACTTTCCTGAAGTATATCAGTCTGATCCCGCCAAGTAAGGTCAGTCCAGCCCCGAAATACCAGGCAATTCTCCTCTGAACAAGGAACATGACAACCCCAGACGATCGTTTCAGCCTCCTATGGGCCTCGTCAGTGAGGTGCAGCCACATTCCTCTAAGCACACTGGGCAAGGAGTCCACGTCTGGTTTCCCCCATCACCCATAGGGAGACTTCCCCAGGGTCATAATAATTTGCATACAAAATAGGCCCCTATGTACCAATGTTTGCTAACTTCAATTTTAGACCTGTATTCCTCAAAGTACCTTCACACTTAACAAAGCAGGATTTTTATAAAGCACTTTTATAGAGCTGTTCCCCCCTCAACACATAAAAAGGGATTGGAAGCTTTTCATGCTTCCATGCACAAATAATTAAATAGTTAATGTATTAGCAGTTTATAATAACACTTTGCTTTTAGAACACATATATACAGTTTTTATAGCGGATGCCCTTATCTAGAAAGAGGGGGTTTAACATTCCAAGAGACAACTAGTGATAGGTTAGCATGAAAATATTTGCTCTTTATGAGGAAAAACACTTACAGCTAGGTTACGAGTTATGCGCGCTATAGGGAAATTAGCGAACTCAACAAAAGTTGCGTTATTTAACCCCCTATAGCGCAGCCATTGCAAGTTTTTAAAAACCCGGCTTGTGTGTGCGATATGGTGCTTTTAAGCTCCATACCGCACCAGAAACAAGCGCTGCTCTGACGTGTTTGTGCACGCTTTCCCCATAGACATCAATGGGGAGAGCGTGTTAGAAAAAAACTAACACCTGCGATTGCGGAATAAAAAGCTCCGTAACGCAGCCCCATTTATGTCTATGGGGAAAAAAAAAAATGTTAAAAAGGACACTGAATCCAATTTTTTTCTTTTGTGATTCAGATAGAGCATGAAATTTTAAGCAACTTTCTAATTTACTCCTATTATAAAATTTTCTTCATTCTCTTGGTATCTTTATTTGAAATGCAAGAATGTAAGTTTAGATGCCGACCCATTTTTGGTGAACAACCTGGGTTGTTCTTGCTGATTGGTGGATAAATTCATCCACCAATAAAAAGTGCTGTCCAGTGTTCTGACTCCAAAAAAAAAAGCTTAGATGCATTCTTTTTCAAATAAAGATAGCAAGAGAACAAAGAAAAATTGATAATAGGAGTAAATTAGAAAGTTGCTTAATCTTGCATGCTCTATGTGAATCACGAAAGAAAAAAATTGGGTTCAGTTTCCCTTTAAACCTAACATAAACTCCACGTCTAAACACCCCTAAGCTGCTGCCCCCGACATCGCCGACACCTACATAATGTTATTAACCCCTAATCTGCCGCTCCCGATATCGCCGCCACCTAAATAAAAATATTAACCCCTAATCTGCCGCTCTTGATATCGCCGCCACTATACTAAAGTTATCAACCCCTATTCCCCTGCACCCCAACTTCGCCCCCACACTATAATAAATCTATTAACCCCTATTCCGCCGCTCCCCGACATCGCCACAACTAAATTAAGCTATTAACCCCTAAACCTCTGGCCTCCCACATCACTACCACTAAATAAACCTATTAACCCCTAAACTGCCAGCCCCCCACATCGCAACAACCTAAATAAAACTATATTAACCCCTAAACCTTACCCTAATGTAACACTAAGCGTAACCCTAAGCCTAACCCTAACCCCCCTAACTTTAACATAATTAAAATATAGCTAAATTAATCTTACCATTATTAACTAAATAATTCCTATTTAAAACGAAACACTTACTGTACCTGTGAAATAAAACCTAAGCTAGCTACAATATAACGAATAGTTATATTGTAGCTAGCTTAGGTTTTATTTTTATTTCACAGATAAGTTTGTATTTATTTTAACTAGGTAAACTAGTTAGTAAATAGTTATTTACTATTTAATAGCTACCTAATTAAAATAAATACAAACTGGTGAAATATAACCTTAGCTGCCTTACACTAAAACCTAACATTACAAAAATAAAAACCTAACATTACAAAAAAGAAAAAACACTAAAATTACAAAAAATAAAAAAACTACCATTACAAAAAATAACAAACGAAATTATACAAAAAATAAAAATTATTCCTATTCTAATACCCTTTAACCCCCCCCCCCCAAATAAAAAAAATATAATAAACTACCAAGGGCCCTTAAAAGGGCCTTTTGGGGGCGCTTAAAAGGGCCTTTTGTAGGGTATTGCCCTAAAGTTAACAGCTCTTTTGCTACAAAACAAAACAAACACCCCCTAACAGTATACAAACCCCCACCCCCCAAACCCACAAAATAAAAATAAAGTAAAACCTAATCTACCCATTGCTCTGAAAAGGGCATTTGTATGGGCAATGTCCTTTAAAAGGGCATTTAGCTTTTTTGCTGCCCAAGCCCTAATCTAAAAATAAAAACCCACCTCAAAACAAAAACAATACATTACACAAAATAACAAACAAATTATCAAAAATAATAAAAATTATTCCAATTCTAATACCCATTAAAAAAAAACACTAAAAAAAACCTTATCTAGAATAAACTACCTATCTAAAAAACCTAATCTACCCATTGCCCTGAAAAGGGCATTTGTATGGGTATTGCCCTTAAAAGGGCATTTAGCTATTTTGCTGCCCAAACTATAATCTAAAAAAAAAACATCCAAAAAACATCCAAAAAACCCTTAATAGAACCTAACACTAACCCCCAACGATCCAATAGAATGAGAGCTGCTTAAATCCTATTGGCTGATTTGAACAGCCAATAGGATTTTAGCAGCTCTAATTCATATTGGCTGATTCAAATTTTTCAGCCAATAGGAATGCAAGGGACGCCATCTTGAATCGCTTATCTTGCTTTGTATTTTTTTTCAAGTAAAAGAGCTGATATCTTTGGGGCAATGCCCCACAAAAGGCCCTTTTAAGGGCTATTGGTAGTTTATTGTAGGCTAGGATGTTTTTTTTATTTTAAATGGGCTTTTTTATTTTGATAGGGCTATTAGATTAAGTGTAAATTCGTAATTTAGTGTTTGTTATTTTTTGTAATTTAGTCTTTTTTATTTTTTGTAATTAGATACTTTGTAATCTTTATAGTAGTGCTAGGATTTTTTTAATTTGTAGTTTATTTTTATTTAATTGGTAGTTAGTTTAATTTTAGTTTAATAATTATATTAGTTTAATTGTTAGTTTAAACTTAGTTCTTTTACATTGACAGGTAAGATTTAATTTAAGTTAGGGAAATAGTAATTTTTTTTTTATTTTTTTTTTTAAATATTTTTTATTGAAGTTCTTGACTTAAACAATAAACTGCATACATCATATGGCTACATACAATAAAAGATACAGAAATTAGCTTTTGTCATCTAGTTATGAAGAGAAGAATATACATACTTTTTATTTGATTACTAGAATCTCTGTGACTCTAGCGGGAGACATAGTGTGACTAAGATAATAGAGTCAGCTACGTATCTTTTTGCTTTAACATTCATAAGAGAAGATTAGCTAGCGTATAAATAGTTTCAGTCTGAACTTTATATCAAGACATAATTGAAAAGAACCTCATTTTATATAAATTTGAGAAATCTCATACGTATCACCTGGGCCTTTGTATACCCTTGAATATGAGTAGAATGATATGAGATGAGGAAGGGTCTTAATCAGTATATGTCATTACTCTCAGGCCACATATAGAAGTTATATGTTAGATGTGAGCTGAAAAGTAAAACAAGAGAAAAAAGAAAGAAAATAAGAGAAGAAAGGGATTCAGCGGACAAGAGCCGCTCACATAAGAAAGATTAGTGACAGTCAGAATCTATGTGGTATTTATGTATTGATGCATTGATGGAAGAGATCAGGAAGACTAACTGTGGGAAGGGGCCTAATTATGGAGACACTTTATCTGAGGGGGGGGGAGTGGTTTGAGATAAAAGGGTGGTGTATGATAGGTTAACATGCATAAGTATAGTGAAAGAGTGGGCTATTAGTAAGCCTTAGGGCTGGCAAATATGTGAGGATTTGTTGGTCCTATTTAGTTTAATATGTCATCTGCTGTAGTTGTGATTCTTGCCTCTAGGGGGAATCAAACAAAACTGAGAGGCAGCTCTCCATATAGGAAGCTTCACTAAATAAGTGTGAGAGCAATTTTAAACATGTAGGTGCAGATAGACGAAGAAGGGACACTTAGTAAACAAAGAGAAAATGGGGGGGTATTGCTAACGTGATAGGTACAGTATAACTTGGAACCCATTAATTAAATTCTGCTTATACAGTGATGTTACTGGCTACTGGTTGTGTGACAACATCTATCATCAATAAATGTCAGGATATCAGCAACTCAAAAGACACTTATAACATAAACTATAACTATAAACAAACATTTACTGAAACTTGATTCCTTAAATGATAAGGGGAGAGTCCACTAGGATTCAGAGAGATCTGCCCTAACCAACTCCTGCTTTACAGTTCATCTGTGTGTCACAGTACAAGCCCAAGTCCCTTGATGTAATGGGGCCAGTGGTCAGAATCGATAGTTCTTGTAGAATCCTCACATTATCTGGAGGAAGTTGCCGAATCAACCAGGCTCTATTTCCCAATGCCCCGTGTTTCTTGTAAAGAGCTTTAAAAGATCTCTGTACGCACCCAGGAGAGCCGGCCGTATCTCCCCAGGGTGCGCCCAGGAGTGAGTGAGCGGGAATCAGTTTTAACTCGAGGTTCCTTAATAGGTGAGGGAGGCCTATGTTGTCGCCTCCTGTCACCTAACAGAGCGGTGTTTCTCTGCGATGCAGTGACCTTATCCGGGTTTAGCGGGCCCTCCGTAGCAAAGGGAGATGCGGTGTCGTCTTCTGTCTCGTCAGTTGCAGCACATGCAATGACCCCTCTGGTTCTCCCTATCTGCGACAGCACCAGGGATTGTACCTCGTGTAGGTCAGCCAGTGGCTCGGGAAGTTCAGTGCCGCGTACTGCGGGCAGGCAAGCGCCATCTTGTGAACTTGTAGATTCAAAGGAGGTTAGCGGGTCACTGAGCTTTTTTTCGGCTTTGCGGCTTATTTCCTCTAGTAAGGCAGCTACATGGTTGTAAAACTCCTCCATCCTGTGTTTCATAGATCCCGACTGTCACCCGGCCCGATAGCAAGCCGGGGGGGGGGGGGAGAGATGGTAATAGAACAAACTAGGCCGTTAAAGGCAGCCCCGGTCAGTGTGAGTCTTTTAAGTGTAGATGAACGGCTTTATTTGCAGGCTCTTATACCCCATCTATTCTTTAGCTGATTCCTGAGAGTTTTTGTGCTGAATGCAGTGAGTTAGCTTAGGTGATCGTTGGGTTATGAAGATTATCCAGGGAGCTTCTGCAAGATGCGTCCGACCGTGGCTGCGGCTTAGACCCGCCCCCCAGGGAAATTGTAATTTTAATATAAAGTTAGATGTGGGGGGCTTTCGGTTTAGGGGTTAATAGTTTACTTTAGTATATTTCGTTGTGGGGGGCTTGCGGTTTAGGGGTTAATAGGTTTATTATAGTGGCGGCGGTGTATGGCTTAATAACTTAAGTATAGTGGGGGGATGTGGGAGGACGGCAGATTAAGGGTTAATAATATTGAAATAGTGTTTGCGATGCGGGAGGGGGCGGCGTTTTAAAAAAAAAATTTAAGCCCCTGCACTACTGTGTTTTTAACCTCTGCAGAGGGGTTAACCACACATTAGAATTACAGCTCAGGCACTGCAGAGAACTGCTGGTCCTGAGCGGAAACTGCTGCTGATCCAATCAGCAGGGCTAGTTCCACATCTGAGTAGTACGACTAGCACTTCTGATTGGGTCCGTAGCGGTTTCTTCTACTGTGTGTAAAACCCTTTTGCAGTTGAACACTCAGAAGTGGGTCAATATTCTTTAAATTACATGCTCTAAAAAATTATGGCAACCCTACATAAGGGCTCCCCACCCCTTCATACTAGATAGCAGTTTTCTCTTGTTAAGTGTGTTCAGTCCACGGGTCATCCATTACTTATGGGATATATTCTCCTTCCCAACAGGAAGTTGCAAGAGGATCACCCAAGCAGAGCTGCTATATAGCTCCTCCCCTCACATGTCATATCCAGTCATTCTCTTGCAACCCTCAACAAAGAAGGAGGTCGCGAGAGGAGTTGGAGTTTTTACTTAATTATTCTTCAATCAAAAGTTTGTTATTTTAAAATGACACCGGAGTGTGCCGTTTTTTTGTATCTCAGGCAGTATTTGGAGAAGAATCTGCCTGCGTTTTTCTATGATCTTAGCAGACGTAACTAAGATCCGCTGGCTGTTCTCGACATTCTGAGGAGTAGGGTAACTTCAGAAAGAGGGGAATAGCATGCGGGTTCCCCCGCAAATGAGGTATGTGCAGTACATTATTTTCTGGGAATGGAATTGACTAAGAAAATACTGCTGTTACCCATATGACGTAAGTACAGCCTTAAATGCAGTAGTAGCGACTGGTATCAGGCTGATAAATGTATGCGCAGTTGAGTTATTTTCTAGGGACTAGAATTTGACTGAGAAAATACTGTTAATACTGATATAATGTTTAAGCCTTATCTGCAGTGGAAGCGACTGGTAGCAGGCTTAGTGATAACTTTGCATGACATTCAAAATGTTGTTTTTAAAACGTTTACTGGCATGTTATTCGTTTTGTGAGGTACTTTGGTGATAAATCTTTTTGGGCATGATTTTTTTCCACATGGCTAACGTATTTTCTGCATAGAAACCGTTATATCAGGTCCCCCACTGTTGTAATATGAGTGGGAGGGACCTTGTTTTAGCGCCTTGTTGCGCAGTTAAAATTCTAGCACAGTCTTCCTGTTTCTTCCTCCTTGATCCAGGATGTCTCTAGAGAGCTCAGGGGTCTTCAAAATTCGTTTTTGAGGGAGGTAATCAGTCACAGCAGATCTGTGACAGTGTGTTTGACTGTGATAAAAGCGTTAAATCTTAATTTGATATCCGTTTTTGGGTATTGAGGGGTTAATCATCCTTTTGCTAATGGGTGCAATCCTCTGCTAATTAATACATTTCTCGTTAAGAATTGTTCACTATAACTGAATTAGTTTTCTTTGTTATTCAACTGTGTTTTTAAAAGCGCTGCAGCGTTTTTTATATTGCTTGTAAACTTATTGAAAGTGATTTCCAAGCTTGTTAGCTTCATTGCTAGTCTGTTTAAACATGTCTGATACAGAGGAATCTGCTTGTTCATTATGTTCAAAAGCCGATGTGGAGCCCAATAGAACGCTTAAACTGGCTAATGCGTTTGTTTCGGATGCTGTAGTGCATTTAACCAAACTTACGGCTAAAAATTCCGGATTCGCCATACAGGCGCGCAGGGCGCTATGGCTTAAATCCTGGTCAGCAGATGTAACTTCTAAGTCTAAACTACTTAACATTCCTTTCAAAGGGCAGACCTTATTCGGGCCTGGCTTGAAGGAAATTATTGCTGACATTACGGAGGTAAGGGCCACACCCTTCCTCAGGACAGGGCCAAATCAAAGGCCAAACAGTCTAATATTCGTGCCTTTCGTAACTTCAAGGCAGGAGCAGCATCAACTTCCTCCGCTCCAAAACAGGAAGGAACTACTGCTCGTTACAGACAGGGTTGGAAAGGCAACCAGTCATGGAACAAGGGCAAGCAGGCCAGAAAGCCTACTTCCACCCCTAAGACAGCATGAAGACAGGGCCCCCTCTCCGGAGACGGATCTAGTGGGGGGCAGACTTTCTCTCTTCGCCCAGGCCTGGGCAAGAGATGTACAGGATCCCTGGACGTTGGAGATTATATCTCAGGGATACCTTCTGGATTTCAAAACTTCTCCTCCACAAGGGAGGTTTCATCTGTCAAGGTTATCAACAAACCTAGTAAAGAAAGAGGCATTTCTACAATGTGTACAAGACCTCTTAGTGATGGGAGTGATCCACCCAGTTCCGCGATCGGAATGAGGACAAGGGTTTTACTCAAATCTGTTTGTGGTTCCCAAAAAAGAGGGAACCTTCAGACCAATCTTAGACTTAAAAATCTTAAACAAACTCCTAAGGGTTCCATCGTTCAAGATGGAAACCATTCGGACCATCCTGCCCATGATCCAAGAGGGTCAATATATGACCACAGTGGACTTAAAGGATGCCTACCTTCACATACCGATTCACAAAAATCATTATCGGTACCTAAGATTTGCCTTTCTAGACAGGCATTACCAGTTTGTAGCTTTTCCCTTCGGGTTAGCTACGGCCCCGAGAATTTTTACAAAGGTTCTGGGCTCACTTCTGGCGGTACTAAGACCACGAGGCATAGCGGTGGCTCCGTACCTAGACGACATTCTGATTCAAGCGTCAAGTTTTCAAAATGCGAAGTCTCATACAGAGATAGTTCTAGCATTTCTGAGGTCGCATGGGTGGAAAGTGAACGTGGAAAAGAGTTCTCTGTTACCGCTCACAAGGGTTCCTTTTCTAGGGACTCTTATAGATTCTGTAGAGATGAAGATTTACCTGACGGAGTCCAGGTTATCAAAGATTCTCAATGCTTGCCGTGCCCTTCACTCCATTCCAAGCCCATCAGTAGCTCAGTGTATGGAAGTAATCGGCTTGATGGTCGCGGCAATGGACATAGTGCCATTTGCGCGCCTGCATCTCAGACCGCTGCAACTATGCATGCTAAGTCAGTGGAACGGGGATTACTCAGATCTGTCCCCTTTGCTAAATCTGGACCAGGAGACCAGAGATTCTCTTCTCTGGTGGTTGTCACGGGTTCATCTGTCCGAAGGAATGACCTTTCGCAGACCAGATTGGACGATTGTAACAACAGATGCCAGCCTTCTAGGCTGGGGAGCAGTCTGGAACTCCCTGAAGGCTCAGGGATCGTGGACTCAGGAGGAGAAACTCCTACCAATCAACATTCTAGAATTAAGAGCAATATTCAATGCTCTTCTAGCTTGGCCTCAGTTAGCAACACTGAGGTTCATCAGGTTTCAGTCGGACAACATCACGACTGTGGCTTACATCAATCATCAAGGGGGAACCAGGAGTTCCCTAGCGATGTTGGAAGTCTCGAAGATAATTCGCTGGACAGAGTCACACTCTTGCCACCTGTCAGCGATCTACATCCCAGGTGTGGAGAACTGGGAAGCGGATTTTCTAAGTCGCCAGACTTTTCATCCGGGGGAGTGGGAACTACACCCGGAGGTATTTGCTCAACTGATTCGTCGTTGGGGCAAACCGGATCTGGATCTTATGGCATCTCGCCAGAACGCCAAGCTTCCTCGTTACGGATCCAGGTCCAGGGACCCAGGAGCGGTGCTGGTAGATGCACTTGCAGCCCCTTGGGTTTTCAACATAGCTTATGTGTTTCCACCTTTTCCGTTGCTACCTCGACTGATTGCCAGGATCAAACAGGAGAGAGCATCGGTGATTCTGATAGCGCCTGCGTGGCCACGCAGGACCTGGTATGCAGACCTAGTGGACATGTCGTCCTGTCCACCATGGTCTCTACCTCTGAGGCAGGACCTTCTAATTCAGGGTCCTTTCAACCATCCAAACCTAATTTCTCTGAGGCTGACTGCTTGGAGATTGAACGCTTGATTCTTTCAAAGCGTGGTTTTTCGGATTCGGTTATTGATACATTGATACAGGCTCGGAAACCTGTTACCAGAAAAATTTACCATAAGATATGGCGTAAATATTTATATTGGTGTGAATCCAAGAGTTACTCATGGAGTAAGGTTAGGATTCCTAGGATATTGGCTTTTCTACAAGAGGGTTTAGAAAAGGGCTTATCCGCTAGTTCACTAAAGGGACAGATTTCTGCTCTGTCTATTCTTTTACACAAGCGTCTGGCAGAGAATCCAGACGTCCAGGCTTTTTGTCAGGCTTTGGCTAGGATTAAGCCTGTGTTTAAGGCTGTTGCTCCTCCGTGGAGCTTAAACTTGGTTCTTAAAGTTCTTCAGGGTGTTCCGTTTGAACCCCTTCATTCCATTGATATTAAGCTTTTATCTTGGAAAGTTCTGTTTTTGATGGCTATTTCCTCGGCTCGAAGAGTCTCGGAGTTATCTGCCTTACATTGTGATTCTCCTTATCTGATCTTTCATTCAGACAAGGTAGTCCTGCGTACTAAACCTGGGTTTTTGCCTAAGGTTGTTTCTAACAGGAATATCAATCAAGAGATTGTTGTTCCATCATTGTGTCCTAATCCTTCTTCAAAGAAGGAACGTCTTTTTCATAATCTAGACGTGGTTCGTGCCCTGAAGTTCTACTTACAGGCAACTAAAGATTTTCGACAAACTTCTTCCCTGTTTGTCGTTTACTCTGGACAGAGGAGAGATCAAAAGGCTTCGGCTACCTCTCTCTCTTTTTGGCTTCGTAGCATAATACGTTTAGCCTATGAGACTGCTGGACAGCAGCCTCCTGAAAGAATTACAGCTCATTCCACTAGAGCTGTGGCTTCCACTTGGGCCTTTAAAAATGAGGCCTCTGTTGAACAGATTTGCAAGGCTGCAACTTGGTCTTCACGTCATACTTTTTCCAAATTTTACAAATTTGACACTTTTGCTTCTTCAGAGGCTGTTTTTGGGAGAAAGGTTCTACAGGCAGTGGTTCCTTCTGTTTAATGTTCCTGCCTTGTCCCTCCCTTCATCCGTGTACTTTAGCTTTGGTATTGGTATCCCATAAGTAATGGATGACCCGTGGACTGAACACACTTAACAAGAGAAAACATAATTTATGCTTACCTGATAAATTTATTTCTCTTGTAGTGTGTTCAGTCCACGGCCCGCCCTGTCTTTTTGAGGCAGGTTCTAAATTTTAAATTATAACTCCAGTCACCACTGCACCTTATAGTTTCACCTTTCTCGTCTTGTTTCGGTCGAATGACTGGATATGACATGTGAGGGGAGGAGCTATATAGCAGCTCTGCTTGGGTGATCCTCTTGCAACTTCCTGTTGGGAAGGAGAATATATCCCATAAGTAATGGATGACCCGTGGACTGACTACACTACAAGAGAAATAAATTTATCAGGTAAGCATAAATTATGTTTTTTGTTTTGTTATGCCAACATTGAGTGGACAGTTACTCATTGCTCTCAGTATGGGATTTTTGTTCCTTATCAAGCACTTTGGATATTAGAAAGCATGTTATATTATATTCTGGGGCAGGTGTGTGTGCATTAAACTATTCAGATATTATAATTGTATGGGCAAATATTTTGAAGCTGAATTCATCTGCATTGTGCACAAGTTTTCCCTCCTTTGTATTGTTGCGCACCTCAGACATAAGATTTTGTGCATTAATGCTCTCAAAAGTCAATTGTTAAAGGGATATGAAACCGAATTTTTTTTCATGATTCAGATAGAGCATGCAACTTTCTAATGTACTCCTATTATCAATTATTCCTCGTTCTCTTGGTATCTTTATTTTAAAAGCAGGAATATAAGCTTAGGAGCTGGCACATTTTTGTTTCAGCTCCTTGGTAGCGCTGGCTGATGTAGCCACCAATCTGCAAGCGCTACCCAGGGACAGAACCAAAAATGTGCTGGCTTCTAAGCTTACATTCCTGCTTTTTCAAATAAAGATTCCAAGAGAATATAGAAAAAATGATAATAGGAGTACGAGTACATTAGAAAGTTGTTTAATATTGCTGCTGTGTCTGAATCATGAAAGAAAAAAAATTGGGTTTAATAGCCCTTTAATTAATGCACACATTGATGAAACACATTTTTTCATATTTATAGTAATAGTTTCTTTGCTTAGTCCAGAGGTTGACATTTATAGCACTATGGAATAAACAGGTGCCAGTCATAGGTTTGTTTTTTTTCTTAGTATTTGACTTTTTATGCTTCAGTTTACTATTTCATGTATTGTTTAGTAGTCATTTTCCCTTACATGCATATTCTGTGCAGTACACTGGCGAATTCTCTATGATGGAAGATACTATATTTCATACTGGTTTGGCTCTCACATTGATATACTTAATTGTTTTGGGTTCTCTTCACTGCATGGAGTACAGGATTCATGTTAAGCAGAAATTATAAACCCCATGTCCTTAGCTGTGCAGTTTAACTGTTTAAATTTCAATCCACTCCTGGTTCTTCTTTGTTCTCTTTTTAGAGATATAAGTACTAACTGTAAACTAATAATAATTATTATTCTTTATTTATAAAGCGCCAACAGATTCTGCAGCGCTGTCCATGGGTACATAGAAAAACTACAGTACAATACAATATAAAAGACACCAGACAAAGTTTAACAAATACATACCGGGGGAATTAAGGGCCCTGTTCCTGTGGGAACTTACAATCTAGATCTAATAATAATATTAAATAGGATTAATTATTCCTTGTCCAGAAAAAAAAAATCTGCGTCACCAAATTGCATTATAGATTATTCTTTCTACTTTCTACTAGTGTCAGCTTTGAATTAATATCTAGCAGAGCTTTAAAATGTGAAAGCTCTTGATTGTAGATTATTTATCTAGCTACTTTTCTAATTGTAATAAGTCTGTTTCTATTAAAACATCAGACCCACTCAACAACACGCACTACATTTTCTCTTCCTATCTTTCACTGAAGAGGATTTTATTTGTCCTTAGCAACAGTGCAGCAATGAAAGATAACCATATTCTATGTTGCTTGTACGCTGTTTAAAAAAAAAAAAAAAAGTGTAAGATAATCAGGTTTTTTTTTATATTCGGTGCAATAACTGTTGATCGTTTCTCTAGCAGAAGGTTTTGCGTTGGAAAGTTGGGTAGGAAAGATATATATATAGGTCAGATTCTTAATACAATTTGCTTTTTTGATCTGTGAAGTCTTAATCTGCTGTTTAGCAGATATTAATGCCCAAGGATATTCCCTTACTCCCATATCCCCATTCACCATACTAATGTTACCATTAAAATTAACCGCATGTCAAGCTGTGAGTTTTCGCTCTCATCTTTTAAATGCATTTCTGCCTTTTGTTTCCTCCCAGCATTCCAAGTGGTCAAAGATGGACACACACTCTTAAAGTTGGCATTATTTTATTGGTGTTTGATTGTGGTAGCTTATTCAGAATATACTGAAGTACATATCCCTAATAGATTTTGTTACAAATTAATTTGAAGTGTATTTGGTAGTTAAAAACTTTAATCAGTGAAATATAAAGTTATGTATTTAATTATCAGGTGTGGAATGACATAATTTGGACAAGCTGTCTTCACAGTGTAAAATCGAGTCTTAATAAACTGCAAAAATTATATAAAGATGTTTTCTACAGGACTCGACAAACCAAGGCACCATGCAACTTAAAATTAGACGCTGGCACCCTGGTTTAGAGCCTGTAAGACATCCATTGGTGCCCCACTTTTAGTTTTGTGTGGCTGGATCCTTTCTAGGCCTTGCAGCTGTGAAATACAAATCTATATGTATAGTGTGTGTGTGTGTGTGTATATGTATATATATATATATATATCACAAAATCAAAGAAGGCAATCTCCATTTACCAAGCCATTTAATAGTAAACGTTTTCGGGGTCTCCCCCATCCTCAGACCCCGAAAACGTTTATTATTAAACGGCTTGGTAAACGGAGAGTGCCTTCTTTGATTTTGTGATATTTGATTGTTTGGAAGCGCACCCCGGCAGCCACTTCCACCAACAGTCTGGGATGGGTATACAGCCGGGAAACCGGTACTGGCTTTGTTTGTGGGTGGGTCAGCCGGTACTCAACAGAGTGTCACAGAGGGAAACAGTTTGGCCATGGAACTTAAGGACACTGGAACTTGTGGAACAACAATTGTTTGGGAGCCGACCTTAGCAAACTTGTTTGGGACTTTGCATTTTGTGACTATCCCTGCGCCCAGGGCGCAGGGTATAAACGCCAGCAGAAACCCCCCAGGATGCCCCAAGCTCAGGAGAGATGGGATAACCTCTCTCAGCAACCGAGAAGTGGAGGGCCACTGTCGGACAGCCCCAGGCCGACCCGTTAAGGGTCTAGCCAGGTCTGCCGAACTGGAGGGGGGAGATGTCACGGATATCAGACGGCTAGTGCTACCCCCCACCCCCCTAAAACCTCACCCCTGTTGTTTCTCAGTGGTTTTGGGCTCCTCAGAGCAACCACCATCCCTGGAAGCTGTTTGTTTGCTTTGTGTTGGCTTGTTTTTGTGTTCAGAGAAAAGTTGGTGTATGACCAGGAAAACCCTCCTAGGCTGGCCGGGCTCCTGGAACTCCCGGTCGGCTGCCTTACAACGGACACCCGCCTAACCCCTCTCAGACTGGCCAGGCTCCTGGAACTCCCGGTCGGCCACAGGACAGCAGAACACCCGCTAACTTTAACCCAGGTCGCTCCAGCAACCATGTGCCCCAGAGCTCCGCTCTTTTGGGGATTAGTAGCCCCTGGGGAGTACAAGGGGTGGGGGAATTGCCGGAGTGGAGCTCCTTTTGGAACTGGGGGTTTTGGACACCCCTAACCCCATAACTTAAACGGACTGTAACTCCGGTCCCCAGTAACGAATCATGCTGATTTTCGGACTGTGGCATCTGGGGACTGAGAGCTTTAAAATGGAAGTGCTGCCACTCCACCGGAAACCGCCACCCCTATGTATTGGGATTATGTGAGACTGTGGCTCCTATGGAGGTGCCGGGCTGTCTGGAGGGGCGGGAATGGCGGGAAAATAGTGGGATTGTCCAGGGTCTTATCAAGATGAGCTAACTGTATAAAAGGAGTGTGTGTTTTCAATAAAATCTGTTCCTGTCTAACCTGAATGCTAGTGTGTCTGGGTAGCTGGAGTCTGCCACAGGGTGGGACCCTGAGTACTGGTGCTGTCAGGCATCAGGGGTGGCTACAGGCTATGGTCACTTGCCAACTACATAGCTGCAGTCGGCAGGGAGGAAGCAGGACCCCTTTTGGCGGAGCTACCCAGTCGGGGTAGCCGGGGGTATCCGTCACAATATATATCGGCCACTTTATTAGGTACACCTGTTCAATTGCTTGGTAGCACAAATTGCTAATCACCCACCCAATCACATGGCAACAACTCAATGCATTTAGACATCTAGACGTGGTGAAGATGACTTGCTGAAGTTCAAACCGAGCATCAGAATGGGGAAGAAAGGGGATTTAAGTGACTTTGAACGTGACATGGTTGTTGGTGCCAGACGGGCTGGTCTGAGTAATTAAACTGCTGATCTACTGGGATTTTCACGCACAACCATCTATAGGGTTTACAGAGAATGGTCTGAAAAAGAGAAAATATCCAGTGAGCTGCAGTTGTGTGGACGACAATGCCTTGTTGATGTCAGACGTTAGAGGAGAATGGGCAGACTGTTTCGAGATGATAGAAAGGCAACAGTAACTCAAATAACCACTCGTTACAACCAAGGTATTATTATTATTATCGGTTATTTGTAGAGCGCCAACAGATTCCGCAGCACTTAGGTATGTAGAATACCATCTCTAAATGTACAACACGTCGAACCTTGAAGCAAATGGGCTACAGCAGCAAAAGACCACACCGGGTGACACGCCTGTCAGCTAAGAACAGGAAACTGAGGCTACAGTTTCACCAAAATTGTACAAAAGAAGATTGGAAAAACGTTGCCTGGTCTGATGAGTCTTGATTTCAGCTGTGACATTCAGATGGTAGGGTCAGAATTTTGTGTAAACAACATGAAAAGCATGGATCCATCCTGCCTTGTATCAACGGTTCAGGTTGTTGTTGGTGGTGTAATGGTGTAGGGATATTTTCCTGGCACACTTTGGGTCCCTTAGTACCAATTGAGCATCCTTTAAACGCCACGGCCTACCTGAGTATTGTTGCTGACCATGTCCATACCTTTATGAGTACAGTGTACCCATCTTCAGAAGGCTACTTCCAGCAGGATAATGCACCATGTCACAAAGCTCAAATCATCTCAAACTGTTTTCTTGAACATGACAATGATATATAATAAAATATTGAATTGTTCTTTTTCTAGCAAGTGAAACCAATGCAAAAGCATGTTGAATAGTACAGCTATTTGTAGCATTTACAGAATAAATTACCTGTTTGAATTGATGAGCAGCCTTTTGTTTTGATTGTAGTAATATTGCTCCAACTTCACAATACTGTAAATTTTTAAAACAAAATGAAACACAAAATTATTCTTTCATGAATTAGATTGAGCATACAATTTAAAACAACTTTCTAATTTACTTAATTTTTTGGTATCCTTTATTGAAGGAGCAGTGAGGCATTACTAGGAGCTAGCCGAACACATCTAGTCAATGACAAGAGGCATATATGTACAGTCATCACCAATCAGCAGCTAGCTCCCAGTAGTGCATTGCTGCTCCTCAACCTACCTAGGTATGATTTTCAACAAAGGATACCAAGAAAATTAATCAAATTAGATAAAAGGTAAATTTAAAAGTTGTTTAAAATTGCATGTTCTTTCTGTACTATGAAATAAAATGTTGGGGTTTCCCTTTAACTACTAAAAGTGGACTGTTATCCTTCGCACTGGCACCAAATTTTGGTATAGTAACCTTTTCCTTCTTAATATAAGGAGAGTCCACAGCATCATTCCTTACTGTTGGGAAATACTGAACCTGGCCACCAGGAGGAGGCAAAGACACAACAGCCAAAGGCTTAAAGTGAATGTAAATTTTGATGCTTAAGTGCCCGGTTTTTAAAACTTTGATTAAAAACAGGGGCACTTTAATTCATCAAAATTTACATTTCACTCCTGTTGTGACAAAAAACTTACCTTTTAATCTTCACAGCAGCTGCTGCTTCCTCCAGTCTCACAAGCCATTTCTGATGTCAGAAATGATTGATAGGTCATCCTCCAATCACAGATTCCCCCCCCCCCCGGGGGATTCAGTGTCTGATTCACTGCTGTGATTGGAGGAAGCCAGATACCTCATTTTAGACCCAGGAAGAGGCTTTGAAATGGGTGGAGGAAGCTGGAGCTGCTGTGAAGATTAAAAAGTAAGTTTATTTTCACAACAGGAGTGAAATGAAAATATTGATGAATTAAAGTGCCCCTGTTTTTAATCAAATTTTTAAAAACCGGGCAGTTTAGCATCAAAATTTACATTCACTTTAAAGTGCCATAAAACAGGTTGAGATCTGTGCATATCCTAAAAGGGCTAATTAAGTAAAAATAGTTTGCATAAAAAATTGTTTAAATTTAGTTTGCATTGCAAAAATAGTTTGCATTTTACCAAAACAAAGGTGGCTATAGCTAGAGCCATAAAAGGAAAATGTGTGGGGGGAGTTAGAGCTCTACAATTCATAAACTAAAAAGAAAGGCTTAATGACTAGGCACTGCAGTATAAATTTGCAGGTAAAGTAATTAAAGTATATATTATATTATTTTGTCTATATCCCAACTTGTCTTGTGTCCCTTTAAATACCTCTCCCATTCCCCCCATCCCCCAGTCACTCTTTGCCTTTCGTCACAGGAGGATGGAAGAGAAGTGTCAGAAGATTTCGGAGTAGTTCCTTAGGAAGGGTATCTGCCTTTCGATATGGGACTGGAGTTTTAAGTAGTCTTATCAGACTCTCAGTGAGAGCATTGACGAAAGTTAGAGTCTGGAGATGCAGGGGGAGTCTTTCTGCGAGCCCATCCAGGCTACCTGCTAACAGCTCCTAAGCAATCAGTGTTGACGAGTTTCACTGCCTGCTTGTTTTCTCACTCAAGTCCATGTCAGGAGCGATGCTACAAGACTGTCACACTTGAGAGGCTGTGTTTCTGTTCCACAGCATGGATTCTGGTAACATCTTTTCAATTTTTACATATGTTGAAAATGCTAGAAGACAGGGTCACAGTGTGGCTCCTTTTATCTTAATAGAATCATGGGTTAATATCTTCTGAGGGGGATTATTGAACAGTGGGGATTAATCCAATGTGATGCTTTGATTTTATGCTGCTTTATGTGTGAGATTTTATTGGGCTCATAGACTGTTTGTTACGTGGCTGTAACGCACAGGCTTTTACTTTCACTTTGAGTGCTGAGCAGCTTTTTCTCATAGCAGGGGCAGTCTAGGATTGGTCTCGCTTTCATTTCCTCTTTTCTGACCGTGCTGGCTGTCGGATAAGACGCTATTTCTCTGTATTGTCTGGATCTAGGAGGTGGTGAGTGCCCCAGCCATTGGGAGTATAAAGGTGCAGAAATAAAGATAGTTCAATTTCTGTGTCCTGCTGTTATAAGCTTAAGCGGATTCTGATATATTAGAGGGTACTCCCTCTATTCCAAACAGTAATACCTATTTATATTGTGAGGAGGCTTTGGTATGCTCACCCTCTCAGTTATGTTCCACATGCCTTGACAATGTTGTTCGGTCAAAGAACATTAACCCTTTAAGTACCACTGAACCGTCCACCTCTGAGGACTCGCCGTCCCGTGAGGTGCTTACCCTACATTCATCTCCTACACATGCAGCTTCCCGTAGCACGCTTAATCCTCCATCTGGAGGGGGCCTTTAACCACCAGATTTTACCTCACAGTTACAAATGGCGGTGTCTGCGGCCCCGGGGTCTTCATGTAATTTATTGGATCTCACTGCTCTGTCTCAGTTATCAGAGGATGAGTTGCACTCTGAGGCTTCCTAGGATGAACTTTCTGGGACGGAGTCTGCTGCCTCTAAGCCTCCTGCTGCGGAGGAACAAGCCTTTTAGATTTAAGATTGAACACTTACATTTTTTTCTAAAGGAGGTCCTGTCTACATTAGAGGTTCCAGAGGCTAAGCTGCCTAATAACCCTTGGATTCCTAAATTAGATAGAGTTTACAAGGACAGGGTAGTGCCTTTAACTTTTCCTGTGCCTGTAAAGATGGTGAACATTATTAAGGACGAATGGGACAGAATTGGATCTTCCTTTTCCCCTTCGTCTTCCTTTAAAAAATGATTCCCGGACTCTCAATTGGAGTTGTGGGTTCCATCCCTAAGGTGGATGGCGCTATCTCTTCTCTCGCCAAACACACTACTATCCCGCTTGAGGATAGCTTGTCGTCTTAAGAGCCGATGGATAAAAAGATGGAAACTCTTCTAAGAAAAATGTTTCAACATACGGGATATTTGTTTCAACTGGCAGCGGCTGTTGCCACGGTTGCTGGAGCAGCTACCTACTGGTGCGACTCCTTATCAGATTTAATTGAGGTAGAGGGTCCCTTTGATGTTTTCCAGGTAAGAATTAAGGCCCTTAGAATTGCTAATTCTTTTATCTTTGATGCAAACATGCAGCTTATTCGCCTCAATGCTAATTCTTCTGACTTTTTGGTTCAGGCTCGTCTGGCGCTCTGGCTGAAGTCCTGGTTTGTGGATATGACTACTAAGTCCAGACTTCTTTCTCTCCCCTTTAAGGGAAAGATTTTATTTGGTCCAGGCCTGGATTCCATTATCTCCATGGTTACAGGAGGCAAGGGTGCCTTCCTACCGCAAGATAAAAAGATCAAGTCTAAGGGACAAGTTTCTAATTTTCGTTCCTTTCCTTCTGATAAATCCCAATGAAAGCAGTCCCCCACTAAGCCGGAGCAAACCAAGAGTACTTGGAAGCCGGATCAGTCCTGGAATAAGTCCAAGCAGAGCAAGAAGCCTGCCAAGACTAAATCGGCATGAAGGGGCGGCCCCCGATCCGGCTCTGGATCATGTAGGGGGCAGACTGTCGCTCTTTTCAGTCGCTTGGTTCAGGGACGTGCAGGATCCATGGGTCCTGGAGGTCATAGCTCAGGGATACAAGATAGGTTTCAAGTCTCATCCACCCATGGGCAGATTCCTCCTCTCAAGCCTGTCTTCCAGACCAGAAAAGAGGGAAGCCTTTCTGAGGTGTGTGCGGGATCTGTCCTCCTTAGGAGTCATTGTCCCGGTGCCTATCGCAGAAAGAGGTTTGGGATACTATTCAAACCTTTTTGTGGTCCCAAAGAAGGAAGGAACTTTCCACCCCCGATTCTGGACCTTAAGTGCTTAAACAAATGCCTCGTTCAAGATGGAGACGATAAGGTCCATCCTTCCCTTAGTTCAGGAAGGACAGTTCATGACCACTATAGATCTGAAGGATGCTTAGCTTCACGTGCCAATCCACAAGGACCACTTCCAGTTCCTAAGGTTTACGTTCATGGACCAGCTCTTCCAATTCATTGCACTTCCGTTTGGTCTAGCTACTGCTCCGAGTTTTTACGAAGGTTCTAGGGCAGGGGTGTCCAAACTTTGCTCTCCAGAGGTTTTGGAACTACATTTCCCATGATGCTCAGCTAGATAAAATGCTGGCTGAGCATCATGGGAAATGTAGTTCCAAAACCTCTGGAGAGCAAAGTTTGGACACCCCTGTTCAAGGGGCTTTTCTAGCTGTTGCCATAACTCAGGGTATAGCAGTAGCTCCTTACTTGGACGATATTCTGGTACAAGCACCATCTTTTTGTCTGGCGGAAGACCATTCGGAATCTCTCCTCTCTCTTCTTCGATCCCATGGATGGAAGATAAACCTAGAGAAGAGTTCTCTTATACCAAGCACCAGGGTGGCATTCCTGGGTTCTATAATAGACTCCATACACATGAGGATATTTCTGACAGACCAGAGACATTGCAAGCTAGCTTCGGCATATCTTGCCCTCTGGATCTCCTTAAGGCCCTCTGTGGCTCAGTGTATGGAGGTGAATAGTCTCATGGTGTCCAGCATGGACATAATTCCTTTTGCCAGGTTCCGTCTCAGACCGTTACAACTTTGCATGCTAAGGCAGTGGAACGGCGATCATTCTGATCTGTCTCAACAGATTTTTCTGGACAACCAGTTGAGAGAATCGCTCTCTTGGTGGCTTTGTCCAGATCATTTGTCCCAAGGGACATCCTTCTTAAGACCATCCTGGGAGATTGTGACTACGGACGCAAGTCTATCAGGATGGGGAGCTGTTTGAGGTGCCAAGAAGGCACAGGGCCTGTGGACTCAGGAGGAATTCTCCCTCCCGATCAACACTGTAACTTCGGGCAATCTTCAATGCTCTGAAGGCTTGGCCCCTTCTGGGTTCGACCCTGTTTATCAGATTCCAATCAGACAATATAACCTTGGTGGCTTACATCAACCTTCAGGGTGGAACAAGAAGCTCCCTATCAATGAGGGAAGTATGTCAGATTCTGGAGTGGGCGGAAGCCCACAGCTGTTCGCTGTCAGCGAACCACATTCCTGGTGTGGACAATTGGGAACTTATTTTCTCAGCAGACAATCCTTTCATCAGGGGAATGGTCTCTTCATCCTGATGTGTTTGTGGAGATATACAACAGGTATAGATCTCATGGCGTCCCGTATCAATACCAAGCTACCCAGATATGGGTCGAGGTCCAGGGATCCTCAGGCAGAGCTAATAGATGCATTAGCAGTGCCTTGGAGGTTCAGTCTAATTTATCTTTTCCCGCTGTTACCACTCCTTCCTCGTGTAGTGGCCCGCATCAAGCAGGAGCAGGCATCAGTGATACTGATTGCTCCATCGTGGCCACGAAGGTTGTGGTTTGCGGTTCTGGTGGGGTGGTTTGCGGTTCTGGTGGGGATGTCATCATCTCCTCTGTGGAAGTTACCTTGTCGCCGGGATCTGCTGGAACAAGGTCCTTTTCTTCATCAAAATCTAGATTCTCTGAGGCTCACTGCGTGGAGATTGAACGTTTAGTCCTAGCCAAGAGAGGTTTTTCTGAGAGAGTTATTGATACTCTCATTCAAGCGTGTAAACTGGTTACTCGTCACATCTATCATAGGGTGGAGAACCTACTTATTCTGGTGTGAAGAGCATGGATTTTCCTGGCATAAGGTTAAGGTTGCCAGGATCCTATCGTTTCTCCAGAATGGACTGGAGAAGGGGCTTTCTGCCAGTTCCCTGAGGGGACAGATTTCGGTCCTGTCTGTTTTACTGCACAAGAGTTTTGCAGAGCTTCCAGATGTACAGTCCTTTGTTAAGGCTCTGACTAGGATCAGACTTGTGTTTAGATCTAATTCTCCTCCTTGGAGTCTAAATCCTTGTTCTTAAGATTTTGCAACGGGCTCCGTTTAAGCCTATGCATGAAAATGACATTAAATTGTTATCCTGGAAGGTTCTTTTTCTACTGGCTATTGCTTCTGCGCGCAGAGTATCTGAGATTGCTCCCATGCAGTTTGAGCCTCCTTATCTGGTGTTCCATTCTGATAAGGCTGTCCTACGTACTAAGTTATGTTTTCTTCTTAAGGTCGTGTCAGACCGCAACATCAATCAAGAGATTGTGGTTCTTTCCTTGTGTCCCAATCCTTCTTCTTCGAAGGAACGTTTGCTTCATAATTTGGACGTGGTTTGTGCCTTGAAGTTCTATCTTCAGGCTACTAAGGATTTTAGACAAACTTCTTCCTTGTTTGTTGTCTATTCCGGGAAGCGTAAGGGTCAGAAGGCCTCTTCGACTTCCTTATCTTTTTGGTTACAGAGTGTTATCCGCTTAGCTTAAGAGACTACGGGACATAAACCTCCTCAGAGGAATACGACTCATTCTACTAGAGCAGTGGTTTCCTCTTGGGCCTTTAAGAACGAGGTCTCTATGAATCAGATATGTTAGGCGGCAACCTGGTCCTCCTTACATACTTTTTCTAAATTTTACAAGTCTGATATTTTTGCTTTGACTGAAGCAGCTTTCAGGAGAAAGGTTTTGCAGGTTGAAGTGCCCTCAGATTAGGGTCCGCCTCTTGTTTTGTCCCTCCTGTTATCATTTAGTGTCCTCTAGAGCTTGGATATAAGTTTCCCAACAGTAAGGAATGATGCTGTGGACTCTCCTTATATTAAGAAGGAAAACATAAATTATGCTTACCAGATAATTTAATTTCCTTTTCTGTAAGGAGAGTCTATGGCCCTCACCCATGTTCTCCAATGGGCGGCCCTCTAAATTATATTTTTCTTCTGGCACCATTTATACCCTGATATTTCTCCTACTGTTCCTTGTTTCCTCTGCAGAATGACTGGGGGATGGGGGAAGTGGAAGAGGTATTTAAGCCTTTGGCTGGGGTGTCTTTGCCTCCTCCTGGTGGCCAGGTTCAGTATTTTCCAACAGTAAGGAATGATGCCATTGACTCTCCTTATACAAAAGGAAATAAAATTATCTGGTTGTTGTGGTTTTTTTCCCCCTCTTCCTCCCCCCCCCCCCTTGTTTGGTTATCCCTTTTTGTTTATTATTTATGTGTATGTGTTGCATTTGCTTATTTAGACCAATATCTAATTTTTGTTCAGTTATAAACAATATGACAGAAACTGATTATATCAATTAAATAATGTTTTCTTAAATGTATTCTGTCAACTTTAACAATTCACGTTTTATTGTGAGATTCTCTTTTGTTTGCTTGTATTATTGTTGTTCAATTTCATGTAGTATTGCATTTGCTTATTCAGAAAATTATCCAATTCCTGGTTAATTATAAATGATATGGCAGAAATTGATTTATGGTAATTTGAATACTGTTTATATTGAATGTAATTCTGCCAAAATCAACAATGTATGTTCATCTTTATATCTTTGTAATTGTTGCTTTGTGCAGATGGTTTTTTTCTTTTTTTTCTTGTATCTGGAATTGGATTGTAAATAAATATATATATATAAAAACAATAAAACTATTCTGGATAATGTACGTATGTCTAAGAACTAATTAACAACTCCTGACAATTAATACTTAAATATATTACAGTAAGGGGTGGAGGCAGCGATGTTGTAGAACAGATGAAGCATTTACTGTTGCTGGCTTTTCTGGCTTCCAGCTATCCCTATTCTCCCGTATTGCACACCTGTTCCTGAATGTTACTGCTCTCCTTTCATCCTGTGTGATGAGGTGTGATTGTGCTCGCTCTCACGTGTTACCCACATGCCTCATTCTGTTTGGGTTCTGATGGCGTTTCAAGCATAAAATGCTTGTTATTATTGCACATGTTTAGATGTGCAGCGGACAATGCAATCAAACAAACCTTATTTGTTTTGTAAAGTGGACTGCAATTCAGCAGACTGTTATATAGCAGCAAATTACTTTTTTTTTTTTTTTTTTTTTTCTGGGAAGCATTCCATTCCCTGATGTTAAGCTTGGACTGTTATGTTTCTGATTGCAGTTAGTAAACCAAGTGCATGATTGCTTTAAGAGAGCATTTTATGAAAGCCTCAGTCAGTTGAATCAAATTACCTTTTACATTTTCTGCTCTGCTACATGAATTTACTATTAAACATATTGTTAAATGAAGGGTCTGGCTTTTACTAACCCAGACAAATACATTTTTGTTATTATTTGTATTAGAGAGATCTATTTTCCATATTTGGTTAATATGATTTCGTTTTGCACAAGTAGAGATGTTTAATTTTAGCTAACATTTGTGATTTAAACTTTATGAGATAAGACTTGATCATGTCTTGTTTATGTTTTGTCAGAGCTGGTGCAGCCTTTGATATTTGATTCCCAGGTATTTTATATACTTATGATGAAATGAGGCGTTGGGCAGAGTGTGGATATTGCTCATCTGCTGATAACATAAAAAATGTATATAAATGATACCTCACAATATGAAGTTTGAGCAATGGGAAACTGTAAAGTTGTTTTCCCCTTTATGACTTTTCAGTGACATATTATATCAGTTGTATATTATAAAATGTATGTGAAATTGTTTCTTTTTATATGAAATAACTGTTTTTTTCTTATTAAAACCACAACCCATTCAAAAGGACTGAGCTTGCAGGAAGAGCAGACATCCTCATCTTATCTTTCTCTTATGCACAATGGTGCCCATATCTTATATCTTTATACTCAGAAGCCAATCCTTAGAGAGAAACATGGGAGGAAATTTTATATTACAGTTTCTTTTTGAAGGGGTTCATTTTCATTTGTTACATCTAAAAGAAAGTATTGTAAAATGTACTTGTTTTGTTCCAGTCTTGAATAAAACCTTTTGTTGTCATGCTGGTCCCTTTCTTCAAGTAAAGCTGCAGTATACAGGAAATACAGATTCAGATTCACGTTCCACTTTCCCTTCCTCCTTTCATGTCTTATGGAGGATAGTACTCTTCAAGAAACCTAAATTAATGACTTATAGGTGTGCAAACCCAAAAGGATCCTGAAGTTAATAGTATAAGAGGTAAGAGGACTAAACTACAAATGGTATCAGAATTTCATTGGATAACCATGTGCACCTTAGATTATATGACCACAATTAAAATATGTCTTAACCCAAAAGAAATAATCCAAGCTCATGAAAGAAGCAAAAAATTAAAACGAATCAATTTATTAAATGTTTAAAAAATTAAGCATTAAAAATGAAGCCAAACAATAGGAGATTCAAAAAACGGTTAATTTAAATTGAAATTCATTTAATTAAAATTCATTTAATTACTAAACTTTCAAAAAAGCTAATAAACTCTCAAAAGAATAAATAAATATAAATGCACATAAATTTATAAACTAATCTAACCCAATTTAATGACCGGTCCTAACTAATTCAAATAGATATTGGCTAAAAAGTACACAAATTACATATATTTAAACAATAAGTAGCAGATACCATATAATATTTAATAACAAAAAAAATAATAATAATGTTAAAAGTTCCTTCTTAAACAAAGGCTGATACTCTTTAATAAACTTCCAATTCAAGCGTATTTCTCCAAAAGCGTCCTCCAGATTTTTCAGCAGGATAAATACAAGGTGAAGATCATTCAAACCTCCCAGAAGGCGAGCGTATCTTGGTAAATGTGAGCCGTCTAGGTAGGAAACATAAGCGTCTGCTTAGGTAGATATCAAATGTTTCTCAAAGAAAAAGTGCATCGGTACTTACACATTAGTAACCGAAGATCTGCGCCACATCCGGTTCTCCTTTCTGCCAGGGGTCTCGGTTCGTCCTTAACACTCCACGAATCACCTCGGAGCTCAGACGCTGACCACTTCTAAAGGCAGACTCAAGGGAGATCCAGAAAGACCGCCAAACAGAAGAGCAACACCTGTGTAGGTGGAAAAAAGGCTGCAAACAGCCCTTGATTACAGGATCAGCTTGACAAAGACTTTGAAACGCGTTGCTCAGTGACTGTGTATTGCTTTGCTATTTTCTCACAAACTGATCCTGTAATCAAGGGCTGTTTGCAGCCTTCTTTCCACATACACAGGTGTTGCTCTTCCGTTTGGCGGTCTTTCCGGATCTCCCTTGAGTCTGCCATTAGAAGTGGTCAGCTTCTGAGCTCCGAGGTGATTCGTGGAGTGTTAAGGACGAACCGAGACCCCTGGCAGAAAGGAGAACCGGATGCGGTGCAGATCTTCGGTTACTGATGTGTGAGTACCGATGCACTTTTTCTTTGAGAAACATTTGATATCTACCTAAGCAGACGCTTATGTTTCCTACCTAGACGGCTCACATTTACCAAGATACGCTCGCCTTCTGGGAGGTTTGAATGATCTTCACCTTGTATTTTTCCTGCTGAAAAATCTGGAGGACGCTTTTGGAGAAATACGCTTGAATTGGAAGTTTATTAAAGAGTATCAGCCTTTGTTTAAGAAGGAACTTTTAACATTATTATTTTTTTTGTTATTAAATATTATATGGTATCTGCTACTTAGTGTTTAAATATATGTAATGTGTTTTTAGCCAATATCTATTTGAATTAGTTAGGACTGGTCATTAAATTGGGTTAGATTAGTTTATAAATTTATGTGTATTTATATTTATTTATTCTTTTGAGAGTTTATTAGCTTTTTTGAAAGTTTAGTAATTAAATGAATTTTAATTAAATGAATTTCAATGTAAATTGACCGTTTTTTTAATCTCCTATTGTTTGGCTTCCATTTTTAATGCTTAATTTTTTAAACATTTAATAAATTGATTCATTTTAATTTTTTTGCTTCTTTCATGAGCTTGGATTATTTCTTTGGGGTTAAGACATATTTTAATTGTGGTCATATAATCTAAGGTACACATGGTTATCCAATGAAATTCTGATACCATTTGTAGTTTAGTCCTCTTACCTCTTATACTATTAACTTCAGCATCCTTTTGGGTTTGCGCACCTATAAGTCATTAATTTAGGTTTCGTGGTTTTTGTAGAGAGTTTTGGGAATCTTCCTTTGCTATAGGTGTTTGTTTTTAGTTATTTTGCGCTTGTCTTAATTTTTCTTCTCGGGTAGTACTCTTTGACATGGGACGGGAGTTTTAGATGCAGGAAGAATGTTTCTGCGAAACTATCCTGACTCATTTTAACAACTCCACATGCAATCGGCATTGTCGAACTTCGCTTCCATGCCTGCTTTCTTCTCTCAAGTCCATGGCGGAGGCGAGGCTACTATCAGCCACACTTGAAAGGCCGTGTTCCTGTTCCACGGCGTAGATTCAGGTAAGATCGTTTCATTTTACTTCTTCATGAATGTACTGTAACTCATTTGTTCCTGCAAACTCACATGAAAAATACAGGGTCTCAGTGGGACTCCTTTATTATCTTGGAATCAAGGGTTAATATCTCCTGAGGGGGATTATTGAACAGGTTTTTTTTTTAATCATGTTTGTTATGTGATTCAATCTGCTTATTTGTAGTGTTAACTGGCCTTTCAAAGTGACGCGACCTTACGGTTGGGCACGCTTTCTTTGGACTGTAGGGTTCACCTTGTGACCGGGCGTGCCTATGTTCTGGTCTCCCATTTCCGCATTCCTAACTGTGTGGCAAAGTAGAATTTTTGTCCGCTGGTGTCTGGTTCATAGGAGGTGGTGAGTGCCCCAGCCACTGTGGGTGTCAGGTGCCGTTTTTAAATTGTTTTATATATAGTCCATTTTTGGGGTATCCTTTATCCAGTTATGGAGGATGCTGATGTTGTGATTGTTCAACTTTCTGATTAGGATTCTTCGTCCTGTGAAGAATGCGAATTGGCCCCATTGACTCATGTCAGTCAGTTATGTTCTGTAGGCTGTCCTAGAGCGCCTTGTTCCTCAGGCTCTGGGATTCAAGGGACTGCTGAGCCATACGCCTCGGGGGCCCTGTCCTCGAGGCGAGTTCCCTACCGCTCCCTACTACTACCACACATGCGGGTAACCCAGGTTATGTGTTTTCCTCCTCGGAGGGTGGATTGTTCCCACTGGAGGTTGGGGCACGTTTTTGCATTTACATACTTTTGGCACTTGCGCGTCTACAAAGTCCAGATGTTTATTTGCAATTGTGCTTGTGCCCGATTGTCTCAGGTCTTTCGGCCACTGGAGGGCATGTGCAGTTCCCTGTAGGTGTAACTGTTCCTGAGTGTTGTGCCTTTCGTTACAGGCGGGCTCGCCTTTGTGTTTTTCTCAGACACGTTTTTGAGCTGTTTGGGGACCCTATCCTTCTTGGTTATGGGACTCATCAGTCTCCTCTTTCGAATGGCTCACCTCGTTAGACATGGGGGGATGAAGTAATCTCCTTTAAGTCTTGTTATTGAGATCCTTCCCAGTTTTGTTGGAAGAACAGGGATTCCGTTAGGCTGGTTCTGTGGATCTGTCTGTTCTTCTTGGGCGTTAACCCTCGGGTTGCCTGATATTTTATTTTATCCGGTTAAGATGAATTTTTTTTTTATTACTTTTTTTCCTGCGGGAACTTAAAAGTCTCTGGGATCGATACTCGCTGTTTGCTTCTATAGAAGATGTTCGGGACACGTTAGTCCCATGTTGGTCTGTTTTTCTTCCTACCTCTCTGAGGGCGGATTTTAGCCAGCTTGGCAGTTATGACCCTGTTTGCAGGCTGGTCCTGCTTGGGTTCAGATCTTCTGTTTCGCGGCTTATTCAGACGCGTGGCGCCTATTATACCTTGCTGGTCAGGTTATTTATGTTATTTGTTTTACTAGTTGTCAGCTAAGCATTCTCAAGAGGACTTGCGGCTCTCGGATTGTTTTCAGTCCTAAATAGCCGTCGCTCTGGTGACTGGGTCAGTGAATTTTGCTGCGTCACTCTCTGTTGTTTCCGATACCCTCGGAACCTAGAGTATTCCTTCCCACATGGTGGGAAAATTAGAAGGTTTAGCGCCTGTTTCCGCCAGCGGGCGGTGTTGCTTTAGGAAATGGTCCTTTGTGGTTCTCTTCTTCTTTGAGACCTCTTGGATTGTCCCTTTCTCCTTGGGATGGGCCGCCTTTCTGGAGTTGGTTGTTCCTTTTTCGGGACATTAGACAGTAGGGTCCCTTTGGGCTCCGGTTAGAGGTCCTTTCCCGGTGTTGGGAATGCTCTGCATCTCTTTCTTGGGATAGAAGAGGTCCTAGTGGTTTTCCACTCATATGGTTCAGGTATTGCCATCCAGGTGGCACCCAAACCCATATTTTCCTGTCCTCTGACTTTGAATCTGAGGTGATGTGGAGGCTTTATGTTGCTCTGTTTGGGTGACTTGTCCTCACTGTTCCCCTTGTGTCCGGAACTCGGGCTAGCTGGACAGCTAGCTCTGCATACTAATGCTCTGTGGCTACTCTGTGCTGTTGCAAACTGAGGGTTGCTAGTTCGATCCCTGGTGAGGTCTACTCAGTCTTTCCTCCTTCGAGGTGTATGAAATGAGCAGCGCCTTGTGTGCCCTTCAGGGGATTAGCCGCACTTTTAAAGCACAATCATGTTAATGTTGCTTGGATGCCTGTTAGCTCTAGTGTCCTTTTATGGCCCTGGCTCTTTGGAGTGTCGGGCTTCTGCGAGGGGTGGTCTTTTTCCTTGGGTCGGGACTTGCAAGGGCTTCTTGCTCTTGTTATCCGGGTTATTCTGGATCTTTCCCTGGGAGGTCTGTTTTTTTATATCAGATGAGGGATTTATGTTCCTGGAAGATTGTTTGTTTAATCTAAACATTTGTGGGGCCTTGGCTTCTTGTCCTGATCTTCCAGTGTTCGAGTGTTTTACTCTGCGTTTTCTCTTTGTGGATCCCGCTGTAGGATGTTACCCGACCTTATAATCCTAGGACTGACCTGGGGTTCCAGGGTACTTGGGCTTTGCCCTTGTTTTGGCTGTTCTGTTTTACACCTTGGCCAGACTTACTGAGAGCCGGGGCTCCTTGAGGCTTGTCTTTTGCCGGATGATACGGTTCCCTAGGGACAGCCGACTAATGTGACCTGATGATGTGCTTTCCTGCCTAGCAAACAGAAGGTTTGCGGTTGCTCAGCTGTCACTTTTGCGCCTGGTATGTGTGCTAGCATGATGGTGTTTTAGGGGGTTCGTCAGTGACGTGGCCTTGTGTCCTCTCGGTTCTTCCTACGACTTCCTGTCTTATGGGCAGGTGTTTATCGACGCTCTCCTCTTCAGGGGGCTCGGTGTCCTCCTTACGGAGGTGTGGTTCCTTTTTTAGGGGCCTCTCCTGTGTTTGGGAGGTTGGAGCAGATGTTTATCTGGTTAGGGGATTGGTCTGCTCATTGAGTTTTCCTTTCCATCTAAGGGGGGTGCCGGCTCCGCATTGAGACTTAGTCTGGTGGCTTTGCTAGATCCCTTTGGTCTATTACCTGCTTGATTGTCTTTAGATTGAAGTGGCTGTGTCCATTCTTCTGCCCTTTTGGGGGCCAGTCTTGGGGTTCCTTTCAGTTCCCTTGCTTTCCAATCTGCCGCTGCTTGGGCTGGTCCGGCTAGGTGTAGGATCTGAGATCTGTTGTTCATCCTCAGGTCTTGGGGGTGACTGTGGACCTTTTTTGGAGGTTCTGTGCCTCTCCCCCTTTGTGATCTGTGAGTAGGCTTGGCGGCCTAGATTGCCTGGAGAGTGTCCTCTGTCTTGCAGGTTGGGCAATCTGTTATTTAGTTCGGCCGCTTCTTCCTTTTGGATAGGGTTTTTCCCTGTCATTACTACGGATGGCAGCGTGTCCCTCAGATGTTTTTTCTGAGTTTGTTACTTGTAATTTTCTGTTTGCTCAGTCTCTGAGTTCTGATGTTTTGAGGACTTTGTCTTCAGCTGTCTTTTTCGGTGCTGTTGCACGATGTTTGGGAGATGTTTCTACTCCTTGATGATGCCCGGTTTCTCCTTGTGGGTTGGGGCGTCGTCTTCTCTTGTTCTCAGGATCCATTCGGGTCTCTGTGGACTTGGTCTTCATTTGAAGGAGTTTTTTTCCTTTATGGATTCTGCTGTACCTTTGGGATATCCCTTTGGCTTCCCTTGTCTTCTCTCTTTTGGGGATTTTGGTACTGTACTAGGTAGAGTTGTGTAGGGACCGGCTGCTGGGCGACGGTTCTCCTTGAAGAGTGTTGGCTCAGTGAGTCTGCTTGCGGTTAGGCTTTCGGACTATGTGCGGGTCAGTGTCCATGGGGCCTTCTATTTTTTTTTGCCCGGCTCCGACGAAGCGGGGTTTGGTTGGGTTGTGGTTTTTCAGGCCTGGTGCCCTCAGAATGGGCCGCCTACTGTACCCTCCCGTTTTTGCATTCTGTGTCCTCTATGGTTTGGATATTGTTTTCCCAAAAGTAATGAATGCAGCTGTGGACTCTTTCCATTTATGAAGAAAAACTTAAATTATGCTTACCTGATAATTTTCTTTTCTTCAAATGGAAAGAGTCCACATCTCCCCATCCGTATATTTTCTGTGGGGCATCTTTATTTTTTATTCTTCTGGCACCTTTTCACCCTGGAATTTCTTCTACTGTTCCTTGTTCCTCGACTGGGGGATGAGGGAAGTGGGAGGAGTATTTAAGCCTTTGGCTGTGGTGTCTTATTTCCCAAAAGTAATGAATGCAGCTGTGGACTCTTTCTATCTAAAGAAAAGAAAATTATCAGGTAAGCATAATTGTAGTTTTTCCTGAGTTTAGAAATACCCAATGTTTACATGTTCTTTGCTTTTTTTGCAAGTTATAGGGCAATAAATACAAGTAGCACTTTCCAATTTCCAAACCATTTTTTTTCTCCAAATTAGCGATAGTTACATTGGAACACTGATATCTGTCAGGAATCCCTGAATAACCCTTTAAATGTATATTTTTTTTAGTAGACAACCCAAAGTATTGATCTTGGCCCATTTTGGTATATTTCATGCCATCATTTCACCGCCAAATGCGATCAAATAAAAAAAAAAGTTAACTTTTTTTACAAATTTTTTCACAAACTTTAGGTTTCTCATTAAAATTATTTACAAACAACTTGTGCAATTATGGCACAAATGGTTATAAATGCTTCTCTGTGATCCCCTTTATTCAGAAATAGCAGACAAGTATAGCTTTGGCATTACTTTTTGGTAATTAGAAGACCGCTAAATGCTACTGCACACCATACTTCTATCATGCCCAGCAGTGAAAGGATTAATTAGGGAGCTTGTAGGGTTCATTTTAGCTTTAGTGTAGTAGACAACCCAAAGTATAGATCTAGGCACATTTTGATATATTTCATGCCACCATTTCACCGCCAAATGCGATCAAATAAAAAAAAAATGTTCACTTTCTCACTAACTTTAGGTTTCTCACTGAAATTATTTACAAACAACTTGTGCAATTATGGCACAAATGGTTGTAAATGCTTCTCTTGGATCCCCTTTGTTCAGAAATAGCAGAAATATATGGCTTTGGCATTGCTTTTTGGTAATTAGAAGGCCGCTAAATGCCGCTGCGCACCACACTTGTATTATGCCCAGCAGTGAAGGGGTTAATTAGATAGCTTGAAGGGTTAATTTTAGCTTTAGTGTAGAGATCAGCCACCCACCTGACACATCCCACCCCTTGATCCCTCCCTGTCCACTCTCAAACAGCTCTATTTCCTCCCCCCACCTCACTATTGTCACCGCCATCTTTAGTACTGGCAGAAAGTCTGCCAGTATAAAAATAAAAAGTTTTTTTCCCCCTTAAATTATATATTTTCTGCAGTGTAGGATCCCCCTTACCACCTAACCTCCCTGAGCCCCCCCCCAACAGCTCTCTAACCCTCCCCCCACTAACTTTTTGCCTCCACTTTTTTTTACAATTTATCCCCACTTTTTTGTAGTGTAGCTGCCCCCTCCTCAATACACCCTCCCCCTCCCAGATCCCTTTCCCAACATTATTTTCCCCCTCCCTCTCCCACCCTCCTCTCCAAACTCCCTCTCGCACCAGTTAATATGAGCTTTTTTAGGCAGATAGCGGGCGCGCGGGCGCCTCCACCCCCTGAGCGTGCTCCCGTGCGCACCCGCGAGTCATTCCACACTGCTGGCCGGAAGTTTGCCAGCGATGGGCCGCCCACCCGCCTCCCTACAATGGCTCCCACCCACCAACAATCGGCATCATCTCTGGCCGATGCAAAGACAGCCACAGAGTGGCTCTCTCTTCATCGGTATGTAAAAAAAGGTATTGCAGTGATACCTCAATATCGAGGCATCACGGCAATACCTTGAAAGCATCTGGAAGCGATCAGGATCGCTTCCACCACTTGAAACCCCTGACGACGTACAGGGTACGTAGTTGGTCTTTAACAACCTTTTTTTGTAAGACATACCCTGTATGTCGTTGGTCGTTAAGGGGTTAATATAAAAAGGTTGGTTGTACAAAGCTGGGGAATGAGTAGTAAAGGTGTTATCTATCTTTTTAAACAATAACAAAATCAAGTAGACTGTCCCTTTAAATATCTCTTTAATAGCTTCTACTGACAGTAAGTAAATGGTGTCTTCTACTTTATCACAATTTGATGAATTACAATGAGTACACATTTCACTGCGTTCTGTATTCTCGGTTTCCTTTTTCTTACACTTTTTCTTTGTGTTTGATAAAATCTAATAAAAACATTTCTCTTTGACACAATATTTACTTTGTTGTTAACTGCTGATCAGAAGGTTAAGCACACAGTAAAAGAAAGGAATTTGGTTTACACTAACAAAATATACCATTTTATTTTTACAATACAATGTCTCTTTAAAGGGACAGTCAACTCCAAAAATGTTATTGTTTAAAAAGATAGATAATCCCTTTATTACCCATTCCCCAGTTATACACAGTCAACATGGTTATATTATTGGTTATATAATAATATACTTTTAACCTCTTTGATTACCTTGTATCTAAGCCTCTTTTGACATTCCCCTGATCACATGGCTATTTATTTATTATCATTTGACTTGCATTTTAACCAATTAGTGCAGCGTCATCCACAACTCCACTGCAGAGAGCACAATGTTATCTCTATGGCCCACAGGGATTAGCAGTCTCCAATAAAAAAAGCATGTGATAAGAGGCTGTCTGTAGTGGCTTAGAAACAGGCAGAAATGTAGAGGTTTAAATGTTATAAAGTATATTAATATAACAATGTTGGTTGTGCAAAACTGGGGAATGGGTAGTAAAGTTGTTATCTAACTTTTTAAACCATAAAATTTTTGATGTTGACTGTCCCTTTAAACGTACTGTAACTTTTATTTGTGGCTTTTATTTTTCGATAATATTACTATCTTTTGTTAATACCCTCATATTGCCAATACTTGTATATCAGGCAGGCAGTTTTTCTCCCCTCACAAGCAGTATCTGCATGCAATTAAACCCTACAAATCACTCTCCATGCTATTAAAGGCACTAGTGTAACCAGTAGTTTGACTATCAGTCAGTTGTGTCTCTCCTGTTTACACACAAGGTTTCATACATTGGTTGGATAATGTGTCCTATGTGGTAGAGAAAATTAATCTTAGACTTTCTAATTCATTCAGATTATTATTTGTGTTTGTTGTTCTATTTTCTACCAACCATCTATATAGCTTTATCTCAGCAGCCCATTATAGGGGCATAATAAAAACACCCATATAATAGCAACATATTTTATTTTTTTCAGTAATCTCTAGTTCTGTCTAGTTCAAGGGATACTAGCCCCAATTTTTTTCTTTCATGATTCAGATATTTTTATTTCATGATTCAGATAGAGCATGCAATTTTAAGCAACTTTCTAATTTACTCCTATCATCAATTTTTCTTTGTTCTCATGTTATCTTGATTTGAAAAAGCAGTAATAAAAGGTGAGAAGCCGGCCCATTTTTAGTTCAGCACCTCGGTAGCGCTTGCTGATTGGTTTGCTACATTTAGCCACAAGGTGCTAAATGTAGCAAACCCAGGTGCTGAAGAAAAAATGGTCCGGCTCTAAAGCTTATACAGTACTGCTTTTTCAAATCAAGATAACATGAGAACAAAAAAAAATTGATAATAGGAGTAAATTAGAAAGGTGCTTAAAATCTCATGCTCTATCTGAATCATGAAAGAAAAAAAATTGGGTTTAGTATCCCTTTTAAGCCTTTTGTACCAAAATAATAATATCCATTCAATGATAACAACAGAGATTTTTATTTCTGCCCCAGCGTTACAATTTGTCTCTTGCAATTCTGCTGCACAGCTATAAAAAAATTGTTTGATTTAACATAGAAACATCTATTTTGACAACAGATAATACCTAGAAGTCTGGTCATATCTCTTGAAGTAATCGTACGGCTTACATCAATGAGAGCATTACACGCATGTGCAAAAGAGCGCAAATGTTCCACAATGCTCTGATTATTGTAAATGATTGTAATATGGGCCATAAATTGCGCACATAGGCTCTGACGTGTAGAGGGTGGGACCGCAATACACGTCAGTTCAGTAGTATAATGAAAACCATGAGGGGCGGAGCTAAACGCCGCAATGAGAGGAATAAAAGAATGTGAATAAAAAATATAAAGTAAGTTGGAAAAAAAAAAAAAAAAGTTTGCAGTTTAGCTAGTGGAGGTATTAAAGGAACAGGAAACCCAAAATTTTTCTTTCATGATTTGGTTAGAACATACAATTTTAACAAATTTTCAATTTACTTTGATTATCAAATTTACTTCATTGTCTTGTTATCCTTTGCTGAAGGAACATCATTGCACTACTGACAGCTAGATGAACTCAGCTAGTTAGCCAATCACAAGAGACAAATATGTGCCGGCACGAATCAGCAGCTAGCTCCCACTAGTGTAGGATATGTGTGTATTCGTTTTCAACATGGGATACCAAGAGAATGAAGCACATTTGAGAATATAAGTTAATTTAAAAGTGTCTTAAAATGACATGCTTTATCTGAATCATGCAAATTTAATTTTGACTTTCCTATCCCTTTAAGATTACATATATACTATTATAATACACATGTTTACCATCACTTTAATATATGTATCATAGAAGGGACTGTTTGTCTGCAATCCCTTCTATGCTGATCCATTTCATATAAGCCTACAGACAAGCATTGCGGACTTACCTGTACCAATCTCTATAGCTGTAACATATAAATGGACTAGGCTGAAAGAAAGTACTTTTCTGTTTTTTAAACATTGTTATTTTATGTAAATTGTTTATTGTAACATTTTGATGTAATTTGTAATTACATTTTTAACCAATACTTTCTAAATATATTGATACCACTGCTGTATATTTTCCAGTCAGGTACTACAGATATTAAGCTGCTTTTAGCAGCGCGGTAGTTATCTCTAGTAAGAGTCTACTAGCTATATTGTCCTCTATGACATCAGTTTTATAAGGGTTTAGGGACTACTGCTTTATATTCGTGTTTTAAGCATCAGCGCTGTGACCAAATATTTGTTAATTTTGATATTTGTCCTATTTCCTTCTTTCCTTAACCCACTTAGGGGCAGTTATAAATAGGTCTCTGATTTTGGAGTCTGCACCTTTCCCTTTTAATAGAAAGAAGGAATAAGGGACAAATAAAAGGGGCATGAAACCCTATTTTTTAATTTTATGATTCAGATAGAGCAGTGTTTTTAATATATTTTGCAGCAAGTACGCTTACAGACATAAGTGTGCCCTAAGTACCCCATAAATATAACACATGAATATTATTAGTTAAAAAGAATAAGGCACTAGTGCATAACCCAGAAGGTTTGCAAAAAATAATGTATTAAGGTCAAGCCACTGAGTACCCCTTACCACAGCTCCAGGTACCCCAGGGGTACATGTACCACAGAATGAGACGCTAGGATATAGAGCATGTAACTTTCTAATTTAAACAACTTTCTAATTTACTTCTATTATCAATTTTGCTTCATTCTCTTGGTATCCTTTATTGAAGGAACAGCAATGCACTACTGGGAGCTAGCTGAACACAACAGGTGAACCAATGATAAGAGGCATATATGTGCAGATACCAATCAGCAGATAGCTCCCAGCTCCTGAGCCTACTTAGGTATGCTTTTCAACAAATAATTAGATAATAGAAGTAAATTGGAAAAATTGTTTAAAATGGTATGCCCTATCTGAACCATGAAATATTTTTTTGGGGGGGTTTTCATGCCCCTTTAGGCAATGAAAGTGCATTGCAAAGTTTTTTTTGTTTTTTTGTTTTTTTAAATACACATAATTAAACACTTTATAGAACAATCTCAAAATGTTTAAGGGGGCGATTTTTCAAGCTGAGGCGGACGGGGCGCACAAACGGTCCGCCATAGCTCACCTCTGGCAGGCTGAATTCCCCTGGCGGAATTTAGCATTACACATGAGCGCTGTTTTGCGCTTTTTGTGCAATCCAGCCGCACGCGGGCAGGAGCTGTCAATCTCCCCAGTAGGACTAGACCAGGGAGATTGAAATTCGCCACCTAAGAGGTGTCGAAAGGGTAAGGAAGCAGCGGTCTGATGATCGTTGCTTGTTAAATACGGCATGCAGGTTCCCTTGTGAGAACCTGCAGTCGTAGGCAGGTGAAAGCCTGCCAAAGAGGTTGATAAATCGACCCCTTAATGTTCATTTAATCTCTTCATCCATTTTGTTTTTAGCTAAGACAAATAGAAAGGACAGTGAATGTGTATATGTGAATGAAAACCTCTTGGCCAACCTTCCCAAATCTTTATAAAAACAAATGGAAAAGTACTTTGAATATAAAGGATATATAGTATATAAAGAATATAAAGAAGAAAACATAATTTATGTAAGAACTTACCTGATAAATTAATTTTTTTCATATTGGCAAGAGTCCTTGAGCTAGTGACGTATGGGATATACAATCCTACCAGGAGGTGCAACGTTTCCCAAACCTCAAAATGCCTATAAATACACCCCTCACCACACCCACAATTCAGTTTAACGAATAGCCAAGTAGTGGGGTGAAAAAGAAAGGAGTAAAAAGCATCAACAAAGGAATTTGGAAATAATTGTGCTTTATACAAAAAAATCATAACCACCATAAAAAGGGTGGGTCTCATGGACTCTTGTCAATATGAAAGAAATTAATTTATCAGGTAAGTTCTTACATAAATTATGTTTTCTTTCATGTAATTGGCAAGAGTCTATGAGCTAGTGACGTATGGGATAGAAATACCCAAGATGTGGAACTCCACACAAGAGTCACTAGAGAGGGAGGGATAAAATAATAACAGCCATTTTCCGCTGAGAAAATTAAATCCACAACCAAAAAAATAAGTTTTTCTCATAAATGAAAGAAAAAACTTAAAACATAAGCAGAGGAATCAAACTGAAACAGCTGCCTGAAGAACTTTTCTACCAAAAACTGCTTCCGGTAGAATTTAGTAAATTTATGAAAAGAAGACCAAGTTGCTGCTTTGCAAATCTGATCAACTGAAGCTTCATTCTTAAAAGCCCACAACGTGATCTAGTAGAATGAGCTGTAATTATCTGAGCCGGGGCCTGACCCGACTCCAAATAAGCCTGAAGAATCAAAAGCTTTAACCAAGATGCCAAGGAAATGGCAGAAGCCTTCTGACCTTTCCTAGAACCAGAAAAGATAACAAATAGACTAGAAGTCTTCCTGAAATCTTTAGTAGCTTCAACATAATATTTCAAAGCTCTTACCACATCCAAAGAATGCAAGGATTTCTCCAAAGAATTCTTAGGATTAGGACACAAAAAAGGGACAATTTCTCTATTAATGTTTTTAGAATTCACAACCTTAGGTAAGAATTTAAATGAAGTCCACAAAACTGCTTTATCCTGATGGAAAATCAGAAAAGGAGATTCACAAGAAAGAGGAGATAATTCAGAAACTCTTCTAGCAGAAGAGATGGCCAAAAGGAACAACATTTTCCAAGAAAATAGTTTAATGTCCAAAGAATGCATAGGCTCAAAAGGAGGAGCCTGTAAGGCCTTCAAAACCAAATTAATACTCCAAGGAGGAGAGATTGATTTAATGACAGGCTTGATACGGACCAAAGCCTGTACAAAACAGTGAATATCAGGAAGCTTAGCAATCTTTCTGTGAAATAAAACAGAAAGAGCAGAGGTTTGTCCCTTAAAGGAACTTGCAGTCAAACCTTTATCCAAACCATCCTGAAGAAACTGTTATATTCTATGAATTCTAAAAGAATGCCAGTAGAATTTATGAGAAGAACACCATGAAATATAAGTCTTCCAAACTCGATAATAAATTTTCCTAGAAACAGAATTACGAGCCTGTAACATAGTATTAATCACAGAGTCAGAGAAACCTCTATTACTAAGCACTAGGCGTTCAATTACCATACCTTCAAATTTAAGGATTTGAGATCCTGAATGAAAAACGGACCTTGAGACAAAAGGTCTAACCTTAATTGAAGTGGCCAAGGTTGGCAACTGGACATCCCGACAAGATCCGCATACCAAAACCTGTGGGGCCATGCTGGAGCTATCAGCAACACAAACAATTGTTCCATGATAATTTTGGAGATCACTTTTGGAAGAAGAACTAGAGGCAGGAAGACATAAGCAGGTTGGTAACACCAAGGAACTGCTAACGCATCCACTGCTTCCGCCTGAGGATCTCTGGACCTGGACAGGTACCTGGGAAGTTTCTTGTTTAGACAGGATGCCATCAGATCTATTTCTGGAAGACCCCACATCTGAACAATGAGAAAACACATCTGACGGCTGAGATAATCCGCTTCCCAATTGTCTATACCTGGGATATGAACCGCAGAAATTAGACAGTAGCTGGATTCCGCCCAAGCAAGTATCCGAGATACTTCTTTCATGGCTTGGGGACTGCGAGTCCCACCATGATGATTGACATATGCCACAGTTGTGATATTGTCTGTCTGAAAACAAATGATTGGTTCTCTCTTCAACAGAGGCCACACCTGAAGATCCCTGAAGATAGCACGGAGTTCTAAAATATTGATTGGTAACCTCGCCTCTTGAGGTTTCCAAACCCCTTGTGCTGTCAGAGATCCCCAGACAGCTCCCCAACCTGAAAGACTTGCATCTGTTTTGATCACAGTCCAGGTTGGACGAACAAAAGAGGCCCCTTGAACTATATGATGGTGATCTAACCACCACATCAGAGAGAGTCGAACATTGGGATTTAAGGATATTAATTGTGATATATTTGTATAATCCCTGCACCATTGGTTCAGCATACAAAGCTGGAGAGGTCTAATATGAAAACGAGCAAAGGGGATCGCATCCAATGCTGCAGTCATGAGACCTAAAATTTCCATGCACATAGCCACTGATGGGAATGACTGAGACTGAAGGTTCAGACAAGCTGAAACCAATTTTAATCATCTCTTGTCTGTTAGAGACAAAGTCATGGACACTGAATCTATCTGGAAACCTAAAAAGGTGACCCTTGTCTGAGGAATCAAACAACTTTTTGGTAAATTGATCCTCCAACCATGTCTTTGAAGAAACAACACTAGTTGATTTGTGTGAGATTCTGCAGAATGTAAAGACTGAGCTAGTACCAAGATATCGTCCAAATAAGGAAATACCGCAATACCCTGTTCTCTGATTACAGTGAGTAGGGCACTGAGAACCTTAGAAAAAATTATTGGAGCTGTCGCTAGGCCAAACGGAAGAGCGACAAATTGTTAATGTTTGTCTAGAGAAGAGAATCTCAGAAACTGATAATGGTCTGGATGAATCGGAATATGAAGATATGCATCCTGTAAGTCGATTGTGGACATATAATGCCCTTGCTGAACAAAAGGCAGAATAGTCCTTATAGTCACCATTTTGAAAGTTGGCACTCCAGAACTGGCCTGAAAGAATTTTCTTTCTTTGGGACAATGAATAGATTTGAATAAAACCCCAGACCCTGTTCCTGAAACGGAACTTATTGATGGATAATATATGGATTTACTGGGATGCGTGAGAGAAAAAAAAACCTTCTCATAGGAGGTCTTACTCCTAATCCTATTCGGTACCCTTGTGAGACAATACTCTGAATCCAATGATTTTGGACAGAATCTTCCCAAATGTTTTGGAAGAATTTTAATCTGCCCTCTACCAGCTGAGCTGGAATGAGGGCCGCACCTTCATGCAGACATGGGGGCTGGCTTTGGTTTCATAAACGGTTTGGATTTATTCCAACTTGAAGAATGTTTCCAATTGGAACCAGATTCTTTGGGGAAAGGATTAGGTTTTTGTTCCTTATTTTGTCGAAAGGAACGAAAGCGGTTAGAAGCTTTAGATTTACCCTTAGGTCTTTTATCCTGAGGCAAAATAACTCCCTTCCCCCCAATGACAGTTGAAATAATCGAATCCAACTGAGAACCAAATAACTTATTACCTTGGAAAGAAAGAGATAATAATCTAGACTTAGATACCATGTCAGCATTTCAATATTTAAGCCACAAAGCTCTTCTAGCTAAAATAGCTAAAGACATAGATTTAACATCAATTTTGATGATATCAAAAATGGCATCACAAATAAAATGATTAGCATGTTGAAGCAAGCGAACAATGGTAGACAAATCAGGATCCGTTTCTTGTTGAGCTAAACTTTCCAACCAAAAAGTTGAAGCAGCTGCAACATCAGCCATAGAGATGGCAGGCCTGAGGAGATGACCAGAATATAAATAAGCTTTCCTTAGATAAGATTCAAGTTTCCTATCTAAATGGTCCATAGGAATAGTAGTACGTTTAGCAAGAGTAGAAATAGCCCCATCAACTTTGGGGATCTTTTTCCAAAACTCCAATCTAACTGCTGGCAAAGGATACAATTTTTTAAACCTTGAAGAAGGAATAAAAGAAGTACCAGGCCTATTCAATTCCTTAAAATTCATATCAGAAATAGCATTAGGAACTGGAAAAACCTCTGGAGTAACCACAGAAGGTTTATAAACAGAATTTAAACGTTTACTAGTTTTAATATCTAGAGGACTAGTTTTCAATGTAATCAACACTTCTTTTAACAAGGAACAAATATACTCCATTTTAAATAAATAAGTAGATTTATCAGTGTCAATATCTGAAGAAGGATCTTCTAAATCAGATAGATCCTTGTCAAAAGAGGATAATTCAGTATGTTGTCGGTCATTTGGAATTTCATCAACTTTATGAGAAGTTTTAAAAGACCTTTTATGTTTATTAGAAGGCAGGATGGCAGACAAAGCCTTCTGAATCACATCAGCAATAAAATCTTTTAAATTCACAGGTATATCTTGTACATTAGATGTTGAAGGAACAGGCATAGTACTATTACTGATGGACACATTCTCTGCATGTAAAAGCTTATCATGACAACTATTACATACCACAGCTGGAGATATAATCTCCACAAATTTACAACAAATGCACTTAGCTTTGGTAGCACTGTTATCAGGCAGCAGGGTTCCAACAGTGGTTTCTGAGACAGGATCAGATTGAGACATCTTGCAAATGTAAGAGAAAAAACAACATATAAAGTAAAATGATCAATTTCCTTATATGTTTTAGGAATGGGAAAAAATGCAAACAGCATAGCCCTCTAACATAGAAAAAAGGCAAGAGTCACATAGGAATGGGGTATTAAATAATGAAATTATTTGGCGCTAAGTATGACGCACAACGTAACTGAAATATTTTTTTTTGGTGCTAACAACATCCGGAAATGACATACTTGCGTCATTGAAGACGCAACCTTGTGCAAGGAACTCTGCGTCAACTAAGATGCCGGAAATGACAAATTTGCGTCATTGGACGTAACTTCGCGCCAAAAAAATTCTCGCGCCAAGAATGACGCAATAAACTTCTGCATGTTGCACCCTCACGAGCCTAATTTTGCCCGCAAAATTTAATGGAAAAAAACATTCAATAGAAAAAAATATAAGTACAATACATATATTTAGAACTTTATATTAATACATAAAGTGCCAAACCATAGCTGAGAGTGTCTTAAGTAATGGAAGCATACTTAACAAAAGACACCCATCCACATATAGCAGATATCCAAACCAGTACTGAAACAGTTATCAGTAGAGGTAATGGAATATGAGAGTATATCATCGATCTGAATAAGGGAGGTAGGAGATGAATCTATATGACCGATAACAGAGAACCTATGAAATAGATCTCCCATGAGGAAAACCATTGCATTCAATAGGTGATACTCCCTTCACAACCCTCTGACATTAGCTGTACTCTGAGAGGAATCGGGCTTCAAAATGCTGAGAAGCGCATATCAACGTAGAATCTAAGCACAAACTTACTTCACCACCTCCATAGGAGGCAAAGTTTGTAAAAACTGAATTGTGGGTGTGGTGAGGGGTGTATTTATAGGCATTTTGAGGTTTGGGAAACTTTGCCCCTCCTGGTAGGATTGTATATCCCATACGTCACTAGCTCATGGACTCTTGCAAATTAAATGAAAGAAAAATGTTTGATTCTTTAAGAACAATTGCTTAAATGACTGACAGAACAAGATATTTATGGTCTGGTTTTTCCCTGACAATGCCTGGGTCCAGCTGACGTTAATTCTCTTCCATATGCATCCCTCCAAGACTTTGCATATGCAGTACACAAATCAGTTTTACTATGTAACATGGCTGTGTGTTAACAGCACCATTTTACTTGTTACTAGTTCAATACATATTTATTCTGTATTTTTCTTTCTTATCCTTTTTAATTACATTTGATAGCCTAGAATAAAAAATCAGCAAAAAATAGAAACATTGTTCCTCATTGTTTATATTATTTCTTTCTGACAGAGCCCTACATATTTTTAAGAAAAACACAGCAGGTGACATTATTTATGGTAGATCCTATTTCTATTAATTGGTGTTTAGGGGCAGATATATTTATTGTGGAATGTCATGGGACTTAATAAACAAAGTTATGTAAACCTGGTACCTGTATTGGAAACTTGAGATCATTTAATTGTATTAAATGGTTATTTGCAGGTGATACATAATAGTCGTTGTTATTTACTCAGCTCAGTAATACTCAAGTGCACATTTATGAGAGGCCCTGTTGGGAATAGTTCCTATGACCCTAATGTTTAACCACTTTGCTACCGGGAATTTCAGAGAAAAACTTGCCCAAAATACCATGAGATTTTTAGCATTTTTGCTATAACTCCATTTAAACTGAAATAGAACCTTGTTTTTTTGTTGTTGTTTTTTTTAATTTACCTTTCAAAACTAAATATAATTTTTTAGTAGACAACTCAAGGTATTGATCTAGTCCATTTTGGTATATTTTATGCTACCGTTTTTCTGCAAATGTGATCATATTAAAAAAATAGTTAACTTTACACAAACTTTGGGTTTCTCACTGAAATTATTTACATACCACTTGTGCAGTCATAACACAAATGGTTGTAAAAGCTTCTCTAGGATCCCCTTTGTTTAGAAATAGCAGACATGCATGGCTTTGCGATTGCTTTTTGGTAATAAGAAGGCTGCTAATTGCAGCTTCGCACCACACTTCTAATATTCCCATTAGTGAAATATAATTGTATTGTAGGTATTACACATCCACTTAACACCTCACACCAAACAGATCACTCACAAACATCTCTCCTCCCTTTGCCCCTCTATTGGTCACCACCATCTTAGGTACTGGCAGACAGTCTGCCAGTATGCAGTTTTAGGTCATTTTTTCAATCAATATTATTTTATGTTTTGTGCATTGTAGGGATCCCTCCCACCTCCCTGATCCCTCTAAAACAGCTCTATTACCCTTCCCCTCTCACTAGTAGCAGCCATCATAAGAACTGGCAGCTGTCTGTCAGTACCCATTTTATAGTAAAAAATGTTTTAAATTATTTATTAATAAAAATGTTTTCTTTACTGTAGGGAACCCCCTCCCTCTCCAAGAGATTGTTCATAGTGAACCCCTTTCCTCTGTCATAGCCTTTTTTTATAGCTTAGGGAACACTCCCTCCCCCTCCCTCACCAAATAATTTTTTCTCTAGGGTAGGGAACTCTCCCCTTCTTCCCATCTCTCCTCCTTCCCGTGATGAGCTGCCCACACACCTCCATCCTTCCCTCCTACACCATCCACGGTTTTACTATAAGCTGATACAGACAATGACACAGAGTGTCACTGTCTTTATCCGTGACCTGCCTTCATATGGCAAAGGATGAATGTTCACTTCTTTCTTACCATATGAAGGCAGGTGCCTTCTGCCGCTAGCTACATTCTCCACTGTCAGAGTTGACAGCAGGGACCACAGCATGAGCCAGAGTGTTGGATGTAGGTACTATGTCAACACAGTACGTTGGGCAAAGTACTGTGTGATTTAGTATCTATGTCCATTTAGCTTAAAGGGACATTAAACTGCTGGATATAACTTCAGTAGCATGATTACTATTTACCATCCTATCGTTTTCCCTCCTGTACCTGCGGCTCTATTTAAAACTGTTCTCTTAATTTAACTCATTACAGAATCCAGTTGGTAAAGCTCTGCATTTTATACTGGGCGCCACCATCTTGTTGCACACGTATAGTTGCATCCTGTGACAGAAGCAGTGCACTTTTACAGAACTGGATTTTCGCCAGCTGTACCTTGCACTTCTGTTTAACTCACACAATAGAAAGTGGAAGTGTTATATTTATTTGTTATGTAACTTTTAAACTGTGCAAAAAATGGCAAAAATGTAAGTTCCAAGATAGCGGCACCCAGTATGAAGAGGTAGAGCTTCATTAACTGATAACTGTAAGGGGTTAAAATAAGAGAGACTTTGAAGACAACTACAGGCACTGGAGGAAAAAAACAATAGAAAGGTGAGTAGTAACCATGTTACTGTAGCCCTACTTTGTAGTTTTAATGTCCCTTTTAAGCAACTATTAAAGGGACACTGTACCCAAAATTTTTCTTTCATGATTCAGATTGAGCATGAAATTTTAAGCAACTTTCTAATTTACTCCTATTATCAAATTTTCTTCATTCTCTTGGTATCTTTATTTGAAATGCAAGAATGTAAGTTTAGATGCCGGCCCATTTTTGGTGAACAACCTGGGTTGTCCTTGCTGATTGGTGGATAAATTCATCCACCAATAAAAAACTGCTGTCCAGAGTACTGAAACCAAAAAAAAGCTTAGATGCCTTCTTTTTCAAATAATGATAGCAAGAGAACAAAGAAAAATTGATAATAGGAGTAAATTAGAAAGTTGCTTAAAATTGCATGCTCTTTCTGAATTACAAAAGAAAACATTTGGGTACAGTGTCCCTTTAAGGTAGGCAAATTCACCAACTAAGCCATCTCACTTGCTTACCTTCTTGTTTTATGTTATAGTTGAATTTGAATGAACATATTTACTTGTAGAGTACATATATTTGTATGCACGCTGTCTCTAATATTCTTTTTTAATGGTTCATAATTTTCCTGACTCCTAGTTGAATATATATCATCTTCTGTTTAAAAATAAATAAATCTGCTGTGGCTTTAACCCCTTAATGACCAAGGACGTACGCAACACGTCCTCAAAAAAAATACAGTTAATGACCGAGGACGTGTGGCGTACGTCCTTGGTCTGGAAAGCAGCTGGAAGCGATCCTGCACGCTTCCAGCTGCTTTCCGGTTATTGCAGTGATGCCTCGATATCGAGGCATCCTGCAATAACCCCCCTTGGCCATCCGATGCAGAGAGAGCCACTCTGTGGCCCTCTCTGCACCGGACATCGGTGGCCGGTATCGTTGGTGGGTGGGAGCAAGTCTGGGAGGCGGGTGGTCGGCCATCGATGTGCCGAATGGAGTGGAGGGGGGCGGGATCGGGGGCGGGAGGGGCGGGAGCGCGCACGTGCACGGGGGGCGGCGGGCGGGCGCGTGCACGGGGCGGGAGCGGGAGGGAACCGCTGCACTACAGAAAAATAAACTGGGAAAAGTAAAAAAAAATAAAGTTTTTAAAGCTGTAAATAAACGGCTAAGGGACCTGGAAGGGGTGGGGGGTTGATCTTGGGGGGGGGAAGCTACACTACAGAAAAGATCATTTAAAAAAATAAAAAGGCACATTTTTTTTACTACACTGGGTACTGGCAGACAGCTGCCAGTACCCAAGATGGCGCCCATTAAGGCAGAGGGGGAGGGTTAGAGAGCTGTTTGGTGGGGGATCAGTGAGGCTGGGAGCTAAGGGGGGATCCTACACAGCAGCATATGTAAATATGCTAAAAAAAACACAAAAAAAGCCCAAATATAGCTTTTATTTCTCCAACATAGGTGTGTCCGGTCCACGGCGTCATCCTTACTTGTGGGATATTCTCCTCCCCAACAGGAAATGGCAAAGAGCCCAGCAAAGCTGGCCATATAGTCCCTCCCAGGCTCCGCCTACCCCAGTCATTCTCTTTGCCGTTGCACAGGCAACATCTCCACGGAGATGGCTAAGAGTTTTTTTGGTGTTTAAATTTAAATTAGAACATCTCCACGCACTACTTAAGGAGGTATTATCTACTCTGGATGATTGTGACAATTTGGTCATTCCAAAGAAATTATGTAAGATGGACAAGTTCCTAGAGGTTCCGGTGTCCCCTGATGCTTTTCCTATACCCAAGCGGGTGGCGGACATAGTAAATAAGGAGTGGGAAAGGCCCGGCATACCTTTTGTTCCTCCCCCTATATTTAAGAAATTATTTCCTATAGTCGACCCCAGAAAGGACTTATGGCAGACAGTCCCTAAGGTCGAGGGGGCGGTCTCTACTCTAAACAAACGCACTACTATTCCCATAGAAGATAGTTGTGCTTTTAAAGATCCTATGGATAAAAAATTAGAGGGTTTGCTTAAAAAGATGTTTGTTCAGCAAGGTTACCTTCTACAACCAATTTCATGCATTGTTCCTGTCACTACAGCAGCGTGTTTCTGGTTCGAAGAACTAAAAAAGTCGCTCAATAAAGCATCTTCTTATGAGGAGGTTATGGACAGAGTTCAAGCACTTAAATTGGCTAACTCTTTTACCTTAGACGCCACTTTGCAATTAGCTAGATTAGCGGCGAAAAATTCAGGTTTTGCTATTGTGGCGCGCAGAGCGCTTTGGCTAAAGTCTTGGTCAGCGGATGTGTCCTCCAAGAACAAATTGCTTAACATCCCTTTCAAGGGTAAAACGCTGTTTGGCCCTGACTTGAAAGAGATTATTTCAGACATCACTGGGGGAAAGGGCCACGCCCTTCCTCAGGATAGGTCTTTTAAGGCTAAAAATAAGCCAAATTTTCGTCCCTTTCGCAGAAACGGACCAGCCTCATATTCTACACCCTCTAAGTAAGAGGGTAATACTTCTCAAACCAAGCCAGCCTGGAGACCGATGCAAGGCTGTAACAAGGGTAAGCAGGCCAAGAAACCTGCCACTGCTACCAAAACAGCATGAAGTGTTGGCCCCCGATCCGGGACCGGATCTGGTGGGGGGCAGACTTTCTCTCTTTGCTCAGGCTTGGGCAAGAGATATTCAGGATCCTTGGGCGCTAGAAATAGTTTCTCAAGGTTATCTCCTGGAATTCAGGGAACTACCCCCAAGGGGAAGGTTCCACAGGTCTCAATTATCTTCGAACCAAATAAAATGACAGGCATTCTTACATTGTGTAGAAGACCTGTCAAGAATGGGAGTGATTCATCCTGTTCCATTAGGAGAACAAGGGATGGGGTTTTACTCCAACCTGTTCATAGTTCCCAAAAAAGAGGGAACATTCAGACCAATTTTAGATCTCAAGATTCTAAACAAGTTTCTAAGGGTTTCATCGTTCAAAATGGAAACCATTCGAACGATCCTTCCTACCATCCAGGAAGGTCAATTCATGACCACGGTGGATTTAAAGGATGCGTTCCTACATATTCCTATCCACAAGGAACATCTTCGGTTCCTAAGGTTCGCCTTTCTGGACAAGCATTACCAGTTTGTGGCACTTCCATTCGGGTTAGCCACTGCTCCAAGGATTTTCACAAAGGTACTAGGGTCCCTTCTAGCGGTGCTAAGACCAAGGGGCATTGCAGTAGTACCTTACTTGGACGACATCCTGATCAAGTGTCGTCTCTGTCAAAAGCAAGGGCTCATACGGACATTGTCCTAGCCTTTCTCAGATCTCACAGGTGGAAAGTGAACATAGAAAAAAGTTCTCTGTCCCCGTCAACAAGAGTTCCCTTCTTGGGAACAATAATAGTTTCCTTAGAAATGAAGATTTTTCTGACAGAGGCCAGAAAATAAAACTTCTAGGCTCTTGTCAGGTACTTCATTCTGTTCTTCTTCCTTCCATAGCGCAGTGCATGGAAGTAATAGGTTTGATGGTTGCGGCAATGGACATAGTTCCTTTTGCACGAATTCATCTAAGACCATTACAACTGTGCATGCTCAGACAGTGGAATGGGGATTATACAGACTTGTCTCCGACGATCCAAGTAGATCAAAGGACCAGAGATTCACTCCGTTGGTGGCTGACCCTGGACAACCTGTCACAGGGAATGAGCTTCCGCAGACCAGAGTGGGTCATTGTCACGACCGACGCCAGTCTGGTGGGCTGGGGCGCGGTCTGGGAACCCCTGAAAGCTCAGGGTCTATGGTCTCGGGAAGACTCTCTTCTCCCGATAAACATTCTGGAACTGAGAGCGATATTCAATGCTCTCAAGGCTTGGCCTCGACTAGCAAAGGCCAAATTCATAAGGTGTCAATCAGACAACATGACGACTGTTGCATATATCAACCATCAGAGGGGAACAAGGAGTTCCCTGGTGATGGAGGAGCATCCGGGGGAGTGGGAACTCCATCCGGAAATCTTTGCCCAAATAACTCAATTATGGGGCATTCCAGACATGGATCTGATGGCCTCTCGTCAGAACTTCAAGGTCCCTTGTTACGGGTCCAAATCCAGGGATCCCAAGGCGACTCTAGTGGATACAATAGTAGCACCTTGGATCTTCACCCTAGCTTATGTATTCCCACCGTTTCCTCTCATTCCCAGGCTGGTAGCCAGGATCAATCAGGAGAGGGCTTCGGTGATTTTGATAGTTCTGCGTGGCCACGCAGGACTTGGTATGCAGACCTGGTGAATATGTCATCGGCTCCACCATGGAAGCTACCTTTGAGACAGGACCTTCTTGTTCAGGGTCCATTCGAACATCCGAATCTGGTTTCCCTCCAACTGACTGCTTGGAGATTGAACGCTTGATTCTATCAAAGCGTGGGTTTTCCGATTCTGTAATAGATACTCTTATTCAGGCTAGAAAGCCTGTAACTAGAAAAATTTACCATAAAATATGGAAAAAATATATCTGTTGGTGTGAATCTAAAGGATTCCCATGGAACAAGATAAAAATTCCTAAGATTCTTTCCTTTCTACAAGAAGGTTTGGAGAAAGGATTATCTGCAAGTTCTCTGAAGGGACAGATCTCTGCTTTATCTGTTTTACTTCACAAAGGGCTGGCAGCTGTGCCAGACGTTTAAGCGTTTGTTCAGGCTCTGGTTAGAATCAAGCCTGTTTACAGACCTTTGACTCCTCCCTGGAGTCTTAATCTAGTTCTTTCAGTTCTTCAAGGGGTTCCGTTTGAACCCTTACATTCCGTAGATATTAAGTTATTATCGTGGAAAGTTTTGTTTTTTGGTTGCAATTTCTTCTGCTAGAAGAGTTTCTGAGTTATCTGCTCTGCAGTGTTCTCCGCCCTATCTGGTCCATGCAGATAAGGTGGTTTTGCGTACTGAGCCTGGTTTTCTTCCGAAGGTTGTTTCCAACAAAAATATTAACCAGGAGATAGTTGTACCTTCTTTGTGTCCGAATCCAGTTTCAGAGAAGGAACGTTTGTTACACAATTTGGACGTAGTCCGTGCTCTAAAATTCTATTTAGAGGTTACTGAAGATTTCAGACAAACATCTTCTTCGTTTGTTGTTTATTCTGGTAAAAGGAGAGGTAAAAAAGCAACTTCTACCTCTCTTTCCTTTTGGCTTAAAAGCATTATCAGATTGGCTTTTGAGACTGCCGGACGGCAGCCTCCTGAAAGTATCACAGCTCACTCCACTAGGGCTGTGGCTTCCACATGGGCCTTCAAGAACGAGGCTCCTGTTGACCAGATATGTAAGGCAGCGACTTGGTCTTCACTGCACTCTTTTGCCAAATTTTACAAATTTTATACTTTTGCTTCTTCGGAGGCTATTTTTGGGAGAAAGGTTTTGCAAGCCGTGGTGCCTTCCGTTTAGGTGACCTGATTTGCTCCCTCCCTTCATCCGTGTCCTAAAGCTTTGGTATTGGTTCCCACAAGTAAGGATGACGCCGTGAACCGGACACACCTATGTTGGAGAAAACAGAATTTATGCTTACCTGATAAATTACTTTCTCCAACGGTGTGTCCGGTCCACGGCCCGCCCTGGTTTTTTAATCAGGTCTGATGAATTATTTTCTCTAACTACAGTCACCACGTTACCATATGGTTTCTCCTATATATATTTCCTCCTGTCCGTCGGTCGAATGACTGGGGTAGGCGGAGCCTGGGAGGGACTATATGGCCAGCTTTGCTGGGCTCTTTGCCATTTCCTGTTGGGGAGGAGAATATCCCACAAGTAAGGATGACGCCATGGACCGGACACACCGTTGGAGAAAGTAATTTATCAGGTAAGCATAAATTCTGTTTTTAGTACTGGCAGAGTTTCTGCCAGTACTTAAGATGGCGGGGACAATTGTGGGGTGGGGGAGGGAAGAGAGCTGTTTGGGAGGGATCAGGGGGTCTCATGTTTCAGGTGGGAGGCTGAGCTCTACACTAAAGCTAAAATTAACCCTGCAAGCTCCCTACAAGCTACATAATTAACCCCTTCACTGCTAGCCATAATACACGTGTGAAATGCAGCGGCATTTGGCGGCCTTCTAATTACCAAAAAGCAACGCCAAAGCCATATATGTCTGCTATTTCTGAACAAAGGGGATCCCAGAGAAGCATTTACAACCATTTGTGCCATAATTGCACAAGCTGTTTATAAATAATTTCAGTGAGAAACCTAAAATTGTGAAAAATTTAACGTTTTTTTTAATTTGATCGCATTTGGCGGTGAAATGGTGGCATGAAATATACCAAAATTGGCCTAGATCAATACTAGGGGTTGTCTACTACACTACACTAAAGCTAAAATTATCCCTAAAGGCTTCCTACATGCTCCATAATTAACCCCTTCACTGCTGGGCATAATACACGTGTAGTGCGCAGTGGCATTTAGCAGCCTTCTAATTACTAAAAAGCAACGCCAAAGCCATATATGTCTGCTATTTCTGAACAAAGGGGATCCCAGAGAAGAATTTACAACCATTTAAGCCATAATTACACAAGCTGTTTGTAAATAATTTCAGTGAGAAACCAAAAGTTTGTGAAAAAATTAGTAAAAAAGTGAACGATTTTTTGTATTTAATCGCATTTGGCGGTGAAATGGTGGCATGAAATATACCAAAATGGGCCTAGATGAATACTTTGGGATGTCTACTAAAAAAAATATATATACATGTCAATGGATATTCAGAGATTCCTGAAAGATATTAGTGTTCTAATGTAACTAGCGCTAATTTTGAAAAATAATGGTTTGGAAATAGCAAAGTGCTAATTGTATTTATGGCCCTATAACTTACAAAAAAAGCAAAGAACATGTAAACATTGGGTATTTCTAAACTCAGGACAAAATTTAGAAACTATTTAGCATGGGTGTTTTTTGGTAGTTGTAGATGTGTAACAGATTTTGGGGGTCATAGTTAGAAAAAGTGTGTTTTTTTCAATTTTTTCCTCATATTTTATATTTTTTTTTATAGTAAATGATAAGATATGATGAAAATAATGGTATCTTTAGAAAGTCCATTTAATGGCGAGAAAAACGGTATATAATATGTGTGGGTACAGTAAATGAGTAAGAGGAAAATTACAGCTAAACACAAACACCGCAGAAATGTAAAAATAGCCTTGGTCCCAAACGGACAGAAAATGGAAAAGTGCTGTGGTCATTAAGGGGTTAATAAACTGTACAATATTTTTAGCATTCCTTCTTACTAATCATGCCAATAAGGCAGATTAGTCTGAGCCTGTCAGAAGTATGTTTTTCTTCTTTATTTAATCGGCCAGAACTGGAGGAATCCGTGAAGCTTCATAAAGATGTCTTTGAAATCCTAAACTGAAAATATGTAAATGTATTTGCCTGTGTGTGTAGGTTTTACATGTGCACATCTGTAACATGCTGATTATACAGCTGGGATTTTCTGCTGCTGATTCCCCAACCAATCAGCTGAGGTTTTCTGAGGACACAAGAAAAAACATTTGTGAAAATCAGAAAACATCATTTTGTGTATGGGAAATGTACTAACAATATAGCATCACAAACAAGCTTAAGTAGAAATGCATTTCTGCATAATTTATTTTATACTAAAGCCACACATGCTCATTAAAGTGATGGTAAATCCTAGGATTTACCAGTGCTACAAATAAAGGGACTTTCAGCAATAAAGTATAAAATACTTCATACTGAAACTCCCTTTATTTGCCTGCAGCTTATGCCGCACTTACCGACTCAGGCCGCCACAGCAGAATACTATTTTTTTAATGAGGTGGCATTTACACCTCTTAGCCAATACCTGTGCTGGCCAATCGGCATTATGCCAGATCGCTAGCACTATGTTGGTTAACATCACCTCATTGATAAAATAGTGTTCTGCCAAGGAAGGCCTGAGGCGCTCAGCACGGCATATGCTTCAGGCAAATAAAGGAACTCTCAGCGTAAAGTTTTTTATACTTCATGACTGAAAGTCCCCTTTATTTGTAACACTGGCAAATCCTAGCGTTTCAAAAACTTAAGTATTTACATTTGTTTTAAAAAAAATTGTAGCATGATAAAAGCTGTTTAAATATATATGTACAAACGGCCCTGGAACAGTAATTACTTTTACAGGTAGCATTTTGCTAAAACACAAGTATTATGTAAAAATGCTTCTATACCAAAGTGAAATGCATTCACACGCATTTCAGTTTTGAATTTAAAGGGACTGTAAACACTAAATACATTTAATACACCTCTCTCAAGTGCTGCCATTTTGTAACCTAGATAACACTGCAGGTATTCAAAGGAGAGTTGCTGCACAAGTGCCAAGACATCAGCACTGATAAGTAAGGAAAGACAAATTTCAACATGGTGGTACCAATGACAAGAGGAACCTCAATACTATACTTATACAATATTCTTTAGTGTTTAATGTCTATTGACCATACACTTCTGTGTGTTTAAGTAGAAGTGCTGCTTGGAATCCATGGAGCACTGCTGGTTCCGAGTGAAAATAGCTGCTGATCCAATCAGTAGTGCTAGTTGTACATTTTAGTTGTGCAGCTAGTTCTGCTGATTGGATCAGCGGCGGATTCCACTCAGGACCAGCACTACTCTGCAGGTCCTGAGCAGCACTTCTACTGTGTGTTTAACCTCTTTGCAGGGGTTAAACACACAGTAGTGTAGGTTTGACTGTTATGGCCCTTTAAGACTTACACTTAAATTTAGTCACATATCTAATATATTTTATATTTGGCACGTACCTAAATATGTTTTTAAAGAGAAAGTCAACGTTAAAATTTTTATTGTTTAAAAAGTTAGATAACGCCTTTACTACCCTTTCCCCAGCTTTGCACAACCAACATTGTTATATTAATATACTTTATTACATTCAAACCTCTAAATGTCTGCCTGTTTCTAAGCCACTACAGACAGCCTCTTAATCACATGTTTTTTTATTTTCTTTTCACAAAAGGAGAGTGCTAGTTCATTTGAGCCATATAGATAACATTGTGCTCAACAAATCTAAAATACAAGTCAATAGAAAATGAATAAAAAGTCATGTGATTAGGGGGCTGTCAAATGAGGCTTAGATACAAGATAATCACAAAGGTAAAAAGTGTATTAATATAACTGTGTTGGCTGTGCAAAACTGGGGAATGGGAAATAAAAGGGATTATCTATCTTTTTAAACAGTTGACTGTCATATATTCTGAAGTCAAATCTAAATTGCCTATAGGCAGTGTATTTCCTGAAACACAAACGGACTTTAAATAGCTGGCATAGCCCTCACACCCAAAGCAGAACATGCTGTGATCTGAGATGTCATCACAGAAAATGAAGCAAATCTGCAGAAAGATTGGGACACATGCAGAAACTGTTAGTGCTTTCACATCATTCAAGTATTTTATTATTTAAAGGTACAATAAACACCTTGAGATTTTTTTTATAAAAACTATTTATTTAAGCATAATGAAACTACTTTGCAATATATTTTCTTTATTTGCCCACTTTTCAAGTAATTTAGCTCTGAAAATTAAGCACTTTCTAATTCTCAGAACTTGAAATGCTCTTTGCTGACATATCTCTCCCTAATTGGTTTTATCAGCTAACAAGTGCAAAACAATGCAATTATGACAGTGGCTAGTAGATACTGTAAGTGCATTTGGATCCTTCATAAGGATCCAAATGTGGAAGTAGGCGGCCACTTGTGCCGTTCGGCTCTTTTGAGAGTTGGTGCTCTGTCAGAATTGGCTCCTTTGTCAGAATCTGCTACCTCTCTCTGACTGCGCATGCTCTGTATTACGTAATCACACTCCACATATGGTAAATAGGAATGTGTGGAATGCGATTATGTAAATCAGCAACATGCACACTCAAAGGATATTCTGGAACACATCTGTAGTGAATAGTAATTGTTTTTATTTTACTATTGTTAACATATTAACTTTAACCTGATGTATATTTCACAAGATCAGACCTGATCATTTTTATTTCCATCCCTAGAAATATTTATTTATGTAGCCTTTGCATTCAACTTGAAATTAGATCCCCTACTTGTGTATAAAATTACTCATGGGGTAGATTTACCAAGCAGTGGAGGCTTCAATCTACCCCCGATGTTTCTGGGTCGCCGGAAACATAAAGTAAGAAGCAGCTGCTCCTTAACTCGTCTGCAATCATCCTTGATCCGATCAAGATGATTTACACTCCCTTCTATTGGCCGCGAATGTGCAGGGGCGGCATTGCCTAAGCATTTCACCAGAAATGCTTGTGCAATGTTTTTTCTTTAACAATGTTAAATGCCGACAGCGTATGCTGTCGGCATTTAGCGATGGCGGGCAGACATGATTCTCTGTCCGGTATTTGATAAATCGGCCCATTTAGGAATTTATTGATATGACCTTTTTTTTTTTACTTTTCTTGTGATAAATACTTACACTTATGAATATATTAGTTAAATGTGCAGCTGTCTAATCTCACCAAAAGGTTATTAGCCAGAAAGGTTTAATACATCTCTGTGAACTGAGTGGATGATAATAGAAAGGGGAGAAGAAATAACGGGAGGCAGAATAATCAATTGAATAATAGAGAATAAGGGAATGGGGGAGGAAGGAAGAGCAGAGGAAAAAGGAGACAGGAAGATGCACAGTGACACTTTACATCTGTCTCGTAACTGGCCACAGAATAGCAGGGATATGCCTGTATTGGGTAATATTAAATAAAATAATAGAAATGGTTTGCTGCAAGACTACCACAAGAAAAATCTTACATACAATAGTTAAAAGGGACAGTCTAGTCAAAATGTAACTTTCATGATTCAGACAGTGTATGCAATTTTAAACAACTTTCCAGCTGCTAGTTTCTAGCTGCTAGTATGACCAAGTTTATACATTTCCAATCCTTATCTGCCACCTTTTTACTTAAAAAAATATTTGCTCTAGGTCAAAGTAAAAATAATTTTTAAAGATTTTACTGACCCAGAATTCTAATTTGGACCAAAATTGTCTTATTAAGGGACATTCCTAAATAAGGTGAATTAAGTCAGCAGCATAGAGACTGCATTTTGGGCACTTATTAAATTGACTATTTCTCCAAGCTACTCCTCTTTTCGGAATGTAATATATCCTGTAAATTAGCTTCAGGTGCGATTCCCTCCATGTCGCTGATAAAGTAGTTTTTTCCACCCGTCTAATAGATCCCTGTATAACCTCAGTGTTGACCTCCTCCCCAACATCATGTTCCCATAATCTAGATAGTATTTCTAGATTATTTTGGCCTTCTAGGGCGATGGTAAGCCTGCACCCTGGGGAAATGGAAAAGATACCCTGTTTAACCAAATTTACCCAAAAGTCTATTTTTTCCCACCCTTATTCAAATCCATTATTTTTAATAAGATCATCTACATAATATCTGGGCTGCAGGTATGCAAAAAATAAAAAAAAATAAACAACCCTGTTGGGAAGCATGTATTCTAATTTTTAATGTTTCAAAAGTTTTGATTGCTTTTTCCTCTAGGCTCAAAATCTGGCAGGTATACTTTAAACCCTTATTAGATCAATTTGTAAATATGGCCGAATTTGTCCCTTCAGGGAAAGCCGGATTCCCTAACCACTTTGACCATCCAAATATATTTCCTTGTTTTGTGCAGTTTTTGCCAGGCCCATATAGGATAATATATAGTACGTCTTAATTTCAACTGGGAGTTTATTACATGGAATATGTAAAATGTTCTAAACCAGATAAGGTTCAAGGAGATTTTTTTCTACATCAGGAACTGTATAATATGAAGATTCTTCTAGCCATTCTACATTCTAGCCAGCTTCCCTAAACATATCCAGTTATAATATTAAACATATGGGAGTGCTAAACCACCTTTATCTCTGGGGAGACATAACCTAGTTATAGCTATTCTTGGTTTCTTATTATTCCAAATGAACCGTGAAAAGGCCGACTGCAAAATGTTTGTCTTTTTTTTTAAGTGGGACAGGAATGTTTTGCATAAGGTAGATTAATTTGGGTAAAATAATATTTAGTTCAACTTGAGAACTGAAGTAAATTGTAAGGGATAAAAAATAAAATTCACAAACACATCAAAAACATATTAAAATAAAACTATTACACTCGCATATACAACGTTTTAATATTATTATTTTTTTCATATTATGGGCTCGATTTATTATTGATTATGTTTTTCCAGTCCCTAAGAGGTTTTCGGAAATTATTACTAAGGAATGGGATAGACCAGGTGTGCTGTTCTCTCCCCCTCCTGCTTTCAAAAAGATGTTTCCCATAGATGCCGCCATGCGGGACTCGTGGCAGACGGTCCCTAAGGTGGAGGGAGCAGTCTCTACCCTAGCTAAGCGTACAACTATCCCCGTCGAGGACAGTTGTGCTTTCCTAGATCCTATGGATAAAAAATTGGAGGGTCTCCTTAAGAAAATTTTTATACATCAAGGTTTTATTCTCCAGCCTCTTGCATGCATAGCCCCATTTACTGCTGCAGCGGCTTTTTGGTTCGAGTCCCTTGAGGAGGCTCTGCCGTTTTTCAGTTAACCAAACTAACTGCTAAGAATTCAGGTTTTGCCATTTCTTTCATGTAATTAGCAAGAGTCCATGAGCTAGTGACGTATGGGATATACATTCCTACCAGGAGGGGCAAAGTTTCCCAAACCTCAAAATGCCTATAAATACACCCCTCACCACACCCACAATTCAGTTTTACAAACTTTGCCTCCCGTGGAGGTGGTGAAGTAAGTTTGTGCTAGATTCTACGTTGATATGCGCTTCGCAACAGGCTGGAGCCCGGTTTTCCTCTCAGAGTGCAGTGAATGTCAGAGGGATGTGAAGAGAGTATTGCCTATTTGAATTCAATGGTCTCCTTCTACGGGATCTATTTCATAGGTTCTCTGTTATTGGTCGTAGAGATTCATCTCTTACCTCCCTTTTCAGATCGACGATATACTCTTATATACCATTACCTCTACTGATTCTCGTTTCAGTACTGGTTTGGCTATCTACTATATGTAGATGAGTGTCCTGGGGTAAGTAAGTCTCATTTTTTGTGACACTCTAAGCTATGGTTGGGCACTTTATATATAAAGTTCTAAATATATGTCTTTAAACTTATATTTGCCATGATTCAGGATGATCAGTATTCCTTATTCAGACAGTCAGTTTCATTATTTGGGATAATGCATATGAATGATTATTTTTTCTTACCTTAAAAATTGACTTTTTTTCCCTGTGGGCTGTTAGGCTCGCGGGGGCTGAAAATGCTTCTATTTATTGCGTCATTTTTGGCGCAGACTTTTTTGGCGCAAAAAAAATTGTCATTTCCGGCGCCCTAATTGACGCTGGAAGTTGTTCGTGTTTGCGTCATTTTTTTGACGTTTTTTTGCGCCAAAAATGTCGGCGACACCGGATGTGGCGTCATTTTTAGCACCAAAAAATTTAGGCGTTGTTCTTAGCGCCAATAATGTGGGCGTCATTTTTGGCGCCAAAAAATGTGGGCGTCATTTTTGTCTCCACCTTTTTTTCACATTATTTCAGTCTCATTTTCCATTGCTTCTGGTTGCTAGAGGCTTGTTCGTTGGCATTTTTTTCCCATTCCTGAAACTGTCATTTAAGGAATTTTGATAAATTTTGCTTTATATGTTGTTTTTTCTTTTACATATTGCAAGATGTCTCAAATTGACCCTGGATCAGAATCTACTTCTGGAAAGACGCTGCCTGATGCTAGTTCTACCAAAGTTAAGTGCATTTGTTGTAAACTTGTGGTAACTGTTCCTCCAGCTGTAGTTTGTGATGAATGTCATGATAAACTTGCTAATGCAGATAGTATTTCCATTAGTAATAATCCATTACCTGTTGTTGTTCCCTCAACATCTAACGCTCAGGATGTTCCTGTTAATATAAAAGAATTTGTTTCTAAATCTATTAGGAAGGCTCTGTCTGTTATTCCTCCTTCCAGTAAACGTAAAAGGTCTTTTAAAACTTCTCATATTTCAGATGAATTTTTAGATGACCGTCATCATTCTGACTTGTCTGTTTCTGATGAGGATTTATCTGGTTCAGATGATTCTGTCTCAGATATTGACACTGATAAATCTTCATATTTATTTAAAATGGAATTCATTCGTTCTTTACTTAAAGAAGTTTTAATCGCATTAGATATGGAGGAGTCTAGTCCTCTTGTTACTAAATCTACTAAGCATTTAAATTCGGTTTTTAAACCTCCTATAGTTATTCCAGAAGTTTTTCCTGCCCCTGATGCTATTTCTGAAGTAATTTCTAGGGAATGGAATAATTTGGGTACTTCATTTACTCCTTCTCAAAGGTTTAAGAAATTGTATCCTGTGCCATCTGACAGATTGGAGTTTTGGGACAAAATCCCTAAAGTTGATGGGGCTATCTCTACGCTTGCTAAACGTACTACTATTCCTACGGCGGATAGTACTTCCTTTAAGGATCCTTTAGATAGGAAGATTGAATCCTTTCTAAGGAAAGCTTATTTATGTTCAGGTAATCTTCTTAGACCTGCTATTTCTTTGGCTGATGTTGCTGCCGCTTCCACTTTCTGGTTGGAGACTTTAGCGCAACAAGTGTCAGACCATAATACTCATAGCATTGTTAAACTTCTTCAACATGCTAATAACTTTATTTGTGATGCCATTTTTGATATCATTAGAATTGATGTCAGGTATATGTCTTTAGCTATTTTAGCCAGAAGAGCTTTATGGCTTAAAACTTGGAATGCAGATATGTCTTCTAAGTCAACTTTGCTTTCTCTTTCTTTCCAAGGTAATAAATTATTTGGTTCTCAGTTGGATTCTATTATTTCAACTGTTACTGGGGGGAAAGGAACTTTTTTGCCTCAGGACAAAAAATCTAAAGGTAAATACAGGGCTGCTAATCGTTTTCGTTCCTTTCGTCAGAATAAGGAACTGAAGCCTGACCCTTCCCCTAAAGGAACGGTTTCTGTTTGGAAACCTTCTCCAATCTGGAATAAATCCAAGCCTTTTAGAAAGTCAAAACCAGCCCCCAAGTCCACATGAAGGTGCGGCCCTCATTCCAGCACAGCTGGTAGGGGGCAGGTTACGATTTTTTAAAGACATTTGGATCAATTCGATTCACAGTCTTTGGATTCAGAACATTGTTTCCCAAGGGTACAGAATAGGTTTCAAGGTAAGGCCGCCTGCGAGAAGATTTTTTCTCTCTCGCATTCCAATAAACCCAGTGAAGGCTCAGGCATTTTTGAAATGTGTTTCAGATCTAGAGTTGGCTGGAGTAATTGTGCCAGTTCCAGTTCTGGAACAGGGTCTGGGGTTTTACTCAAATCTATTCATTGTACCAAAGAAGGAGAATTCCTTCGGACCAGTTCTGGATCTAAAGATATTGAATCGTTATGTAAGGACACCAACATTCAAAATGGTAAGGACTATTCTGCCTTTTGTTCAGCAAGGGCATTATATGTCTACAATATATTTACAGGATGCATATCTTCATATTCCGATTCATCCAGATCACTTTCAGTTTCTGAGGTTGTCTTTTCTAGACAAGCATTACCAGTTTGTGGCCCTTCCGTTCGGCCTAGCAACAACTCCAAGGATCTTTTCAAAGGTTCTCGGTGCTCTTCTCTCTGTAATCAGAGAACAGGGTATTGCGGTATTTCCTTATTTGGACGATATCTTGGTACTTGCTCAGTCTTCACATTCTGCAGAATCTCATACGAATCAACTTGTGTCGTTTCTTCAAAGACATGGTTGGAGGATCAATTCATCAAAGAGTTTGTTGATTCCTCAGACACAGGTAACCTTTTTGGGTTTTCAAATAGATTCAGTGTCCATGACCTTGTCGCTAACAGAAAAGAGACGTCTGAAATTGGTTTCAGCCTGTCAAAACCTTCAGTCTCAATCATTCCCTTCGGTAGCTTTATGCATGGAAATTCTAGGTCTCATGACTGCTGCATCAGACGCGATCCCCTTTGCTCGTTTTCACATGCGACCTCTTCAGCTTTGTATGCTGAACCAGTGGTGCAGGGATTATACAAAGATATCACAATTAATATCCTTAAATCCCAATGTACGACACTCTCTGACGTGGTGGACAGATCACCATCGTTTAGTCCAAGGGGCTTCTTTTGTTCGTCCAACCTGGACTGTGATCTCAACAGATGCGAGTCTGTCAGGTTGGGGAGCTGTATGGGGATCTCTGACAGCGCAGGGGGTTTGGGAATCTCAGGAGGCGAGATTACCAATCAACATTTTGAAACTCCGTGCGATTTTCAGAGCTCTTCAGTTCTGGCATCTTCTGAAGAGAGAATCGTTTATTTGTTTTCAGACAGACAATGTCACAACCATGGCATACGTCAATCATCAGGGTGGGACTCACAGTCCTCAGGCTATGAAAGAAGTATCTCGGATACTTGTATGGGCGGAATCCAGCTCCTGTCTAATCTCTGCGGTTCACATCCCAGGTGTAGACAATTGGGAAGCGGATTATCTCAGTCGCCAGACGTTACATCCAGGCGAATGGTCTCTTCACCCAGAGGTATTTCTTCAGATTGTTCAAATCTGGGGACTTCCAGAAATAGATCTGATGGCCTCTCATCTAAACAAGAAACTTCCAAGGTATCTGTCCAGATCCAGGGATCCTCAGGCGGAGGCAGTGGACGCGTTGTCGCTTCCTTGGAATTATCATCCTGCCTATATCTTTCTGCCTCTAGTTCTTCTTCCAAGAGTGATTTCCAAAATTCTAATGGAACGTTCGTTTGTACTGCTGGTAGCTCCAGCATGGCCTCACAGGTTTTGGTATGCGGATCTCATTCGGATGGCCAGTTGCCAACCTTGGACTCTTCCATTAAGACCAGACCTTCTATCTCAAGGCCCTTTTTTCCATCAGGATCTCAAATCATTAAATTTGAAGGTATGGAAATTGAACACTTGATTCTTAGTCATAGAGGTTTCTCTGACTCAGTAATTAATACTATGTTACAGGCTCGTAAATCTGTGTCTAGGAAGATTTATTATCGAGTCTGGAAGACTTACATTTCTTGGTGTTCTTCTCATAAATTCTCCTGGCATTCTTTTAGCATTCCTAGAATTTTACAGTTTCTTCAGGATGGTTTGGATAAAGGTTTGTCTGCAAGTTCTTTGAAAGGACAAATCTCTGCTCTTTCTGTTCTTTTTCACAGAAAGATTGCTAATCTTCCTGATATTCATTGTTTTGTACAGGTTTTGGTTCATATCAAACCTGTCATTAAGTCAATCTCTCCTCCTTGGAGTCTTAATTTGGTTCTGAGGGCTTTACAAGCTCCTCCGTTTGAACCTATGCATTCTCTGGACATTAAATGACTTTCTTGGAAAGTTCTGTTCCTTTTGGCTATCTCTTCTGCTAGAAGAGTTTCTGAGTTATCTGCTCTTTCTTGTGAATCTCCTTTTCTGATTTTTCATCAGGATAAGGCAGTGTTGCGGACTTCATTTAAATTTTTACCTAAGGTTGTGAATTCTAACAACATTAGTAGAGAAATTGTTGTTCCTTCATTGTGTCCTAATCCTAAGAATTCAAAGGAGAGATCTTTACATTCTTTGGATGTAGTAAGAGCTTTGAAATATTATGTTGAAGCTACTAAAGATTTTAGAAAGACTTCTAGTCTATTTGTTATCTTTTCTGAGTCCAGAAAAGGTCAGAAGGCATCCGCCATTTCTTTGGCGTCTTGGTTAAAGTCTTTGATTCATCATGCTTATGTAGAGTCGGGTAAATCCCCGCCTCAAAGAATTACGGCTCATTCTACTAGGTCAGTTTCTACTTCCTGGGCGTTTAGGAATGAAGCTTCTGTTGATCAGATTTGCAAAGCAGCAACTTGGTCTTCTTTGCATACTTTTACTAAATTCTACCATTTTTATGTTTTTTCTTCTTCTGAAGCAGTTTTTGGTAGAAAAGTACTTCAGGCAGCTGTTTCAGTTTGATTCTTCTGCTTATAATTTCAGTTTTTTTCATTATTGAGATTAAAACTATTGTTTTGGGTTGTGGATTATTATTTTTCAGCGGAATTGGCTGTCTTTATTTTATCCCTCCCTCTCTAGTGACTCTTGCGTGGAAGTACCACATCTTGGGTATTTATTATCCCATACATCACTAGCTCATGGACTCTTGCTAATTACATGAAAGAAAACATAATTTATGTAAGAACTTACCTGATAAATTCATTTCTTTCATATTAGCATGAGGCCCACCCTTTTTTTGTGGTGGTTATGATTTTTTTGTATAAAGCACAATTATTCCAATTCCTTATTTTGATGCTTTCACTCCTTTCTTATCACCCCACTTCTTGGCTATTCGTTAAACTGAATTGTGGGTGTGGTGAGGGGTGTATTTATAGGCATTTTGAGGTTTGGGAAACTTTGCCCCTCCTGGTAGGAATGTATATCCCATATGTCACTAGCTCATGGACTCTTGCTAATATGAAAGAAATGAATTTATCAGGTAAGTTCTTACATAAATTATGTTTTTGGCGCGTAGGGTGCTATGGCTTAAGTCCTGGTCAGCAGACGTTACTTCAAAGTCTAAACTTCTTAACATCCCCTTCAAGGGACAGACCCTATTCGAGCCTGGTCTGAATGAGATCATTTCTGATATTACTCAGGATAGGTCCAATAAGTTAAGGACCAAACAGAATAATTTTTGTTCTTTTCGAAACAAGAGGGAAATTTTGCCCAGGCTTGGAACAAGGGGAAGCAGGCCAAGAAACCTGCGGCTGCCTCTAAGACAGCATGAAGGAGTAGCCCCCGATCCGGGACCGGATCTAGTGGGGGGCAGACTTTCTCGCTTCGCCCAGGCTTGGGCAAGAGACGTCCAGGATCCCTGGGCGCTAGAGATTGTTTCCCAGGGATATCTACTGGAATTCAAAGGGTCATCTCCAAAGGGGAGATTTCATCTCTCACAACTATCTGTAAACCAGATAAAAAGAGAGGCATTCTTACGTTGCGTTCAAGACCTACTGGTTATGGGACTGATCCACCCAGTTCCAAGAGAGGAACAGGGGCTGGGTTTCTATTCAAACCTGTTTATAGTTCCCAAAAAAGAGGGAACTTTCAGACCTATCTTGGATCTCAAGATCCTAAACAAATTTCTCAGGGTCCCATCATTCAAGATGGAGACAATCCGAACCATCCTCCCTATGATCCAGGAGGGTCAATATATGACTACAGTGGACTTAAAGGATGCTTATCTCCACATTCCGATTCACAGAGATCATCATCAGTTCCTCAGGTTCGCCTTCCTAGACAGGCATTACCAGTTTGTGGCTCTTCCCTTCGGGTTAGCCATGGCACCAAGAATCTTTACGAAGGTTCTAGGGTCCCTTCTGGTGGTTCTAAGGCCACGGGGCATAGCGGTAGCCCCTTACCTAGACAACATTCTGATTCAGGCGTCGACTTTTCAAATCACCAAGTCCCATACGGACATTGTTCTGGCCTTTCTGAGGTCTCATGGGTGGAAAGTGAACATAGAAAAGAGTTCTCTCTCTCCTCTTAAGAGTTTCCTTCCTAGGAACTCTAATAGATTCAGTAGAAATGAAAATTTTCTGACAGAAGTCAGGATATCAAAGCTTCTAACCTCTTGCCGTGCTCTTCATTCCACTTCTCGGCCATCAGTGGCTCAGTGTATGGAAATGATCGGCCTAATGGTAGCGGCAATGGACATAGTTCCGTTTGCCCGCCTACATCTCAGACCACTGCAACTTTGCATGCTCAACCAGTGGAATGGGGACTACACAGATTTGTCTCCTCTGGATCAAGAGACCAGGAATTCTCTTCTCTGGTGGTTATCTCGGGTCCATCTGTCCAGGGGAATGAGTTTCCGCAGGCCAGAGTGGACTATAGTGACGACAGATGCCAGCCTTCTGGGTTGGGGCGCAGTCTGGAACTCCCTGAAGGTTCAGGGTTCGTGGACTCAGGAGGAAGCTCTCCTTCCGATAAACATTCTGGAACTAAGAGCGATATTCAATGCTCTTCGGGCTTGGCCTCAACTAGCTGCGGCCAAGTTCATCAGATTTCAGTCGGACAATATCACGACTGTAGCCTATATCAACCATCAGGGGGGAACAAGGAGTCCCCTGGCCATGATGGAGGTTTCCAAGATAATTCTATGGGCAGAGATTCACTCTTGCCATCTCTCAGCTATCCATATCCCAGGAGTAGAGAACTGGGAGGCGGATTTTCTAAGTCGGCAGACTTTTCATCCGGGGGAGTGGGAGCTACATCCAGAGGTATTTGCCCAGCTGATTCATCTATGGGGCAAACCAGAACTAGATCTGATGGCGTCTCATCAGAACGCCAAGCTTCCTCGTTACGGGTCCAGGTCAAGGGATTCCCAGGCAACGCTGATAGATGCTCTAGCAGTGCCCTGGTCCTTCAGCCTGGTTTATGTGTTTCCACCATTTCCTCTCCCCCCTCGTCTGATTGCCAAGATCAAGCAGGAGAGAGCTTCAGTGATTTTGATAGCACCTGCGTGGCCACGCAGGACTTGGTATGCAGTTCTGGTGGACATGTCATCCTTCCCACCATGGACTCTGCCGCTGAGGCAGGACCTTCTACTCCAAGGTCCATTCAAACATCCAAATCTAGTTTCTCTGCGTCTGACTGCTTGGAGATTGAACGCTTGATTTTATCAAAGCGTGGTTTCTCTGAGTCGGTCATTGATACCTTGATTCAGGCTCGAAAGCCTGTCGCCAGGAAAATTTATCATAAGATAAGGTGTAAATATCTTCATTGGTGTGAATCCAAGGGTTACTCGTGGAGTAAGGTCAGGATTCATAGGATACTATCTTTTCTCCAAGATGGATTGGAAAAGGGATTATTGGCTAGTTCCTTAAAGGGACAGATGTCTGCTCTGTCTATTGTTTTACACAAGCGTCTGGCTGATGTTCCAGACGTTCAGGCGTTTTGTCAGGCTTTGGTTAGAATCAGGCCTGTGTTTAAACCTGTTGCTCCGCCATGGAGTTTAAATTTAGTTCTTAAGGTTCTTCAAGGGGTTCCGTTTGAACCCTTGCATTCCATAGATATCAAGCTGTTATCTTGGAAAGTTCTGTTTTTAGTAGCTATCTCTTCGGCTCGAAGAGTTTCAGAGTTATCTGCCTTGCAGTGTGATTCCCCTTATCTGATCTTCCATGCAGATAAGGTAGTTTTGCGTACCAAACCTGGGTTTCTTCCTAAGGTAGTATCTAATAGGAATATCAATCAGGAAATTGTTGTTCCGTCACTGTGTCCTAATCCTTCTTCAAGGAAGGAACGTCTGTTACACAATCTTGATGTGGTTCATGCTTTATAGTTTTATTTGCAAGCTACTAAGGATTTTCGTCAAACAGCTGCATTGTTTGTTGTCTACTCTGGAAAGAGGAGAGGCCAAAAGGCTTCGGCAACTTCTCTTTCTTTTTGGCTAAGAAGCATAATCCGTTTGGCTTATGAGACTGCTGGCCAGCAGCCTCCTGAAAGAATTACAGCTCATTCTACTAGAGCGGTAGCTTCCACATGGGCTTTTAAAAATGAGGCCTCTGTTGAACAGATTTGTAAGGCGGCAACTTGGTCTTCGCTTCATACTTTTTCCAAATTTTACAAATTTGATACTTTTGCTTCTTCGGACGCTATTTTTGGGAGAAAGGTCTTACAGGCAGTGGTGCCTTCCGTTTAAGTACCTGCCTTGTCCCTCCCTTCATCCGTGTCCTAAAGCTTTGGTATTGGTATCCCACAAGTAATGGATGAACCCGTGGACTGGATACACCTTACAAGAGAAAACAAAATTTATGCTTACCTGATAAATTTCTTTCTCTTGTGGTGTATCCAGTCCATGGCCCGCCCTGTCACTTTAAGGCAGGTGTTTTTTATTTTTAAACTACAGTCACCACTGCACCTATAGTTTCTCCTTTTTTCTTGCTTGTCTTCGGTCGAATGACTGGGGGTGGCAGTTAGGGGAGTAGCTATATAGACAGCTCTGCTGTGGGTGTCCTCTTGCAACTTCCTGTTGGGAAGGAGAATATCCCACAAGTAATGGATGAACCCGTGGACTGGATACACCACAAGAGAAAGAAATTTATCAGGTAAGCATACATTTTGTTTTTTTTATTTATTAGTAGTCTCTGCTATTTATTGTGAGGAATGGTCTAAACCAGATAACCTGTATTAGAATTCTTCCAGCATGTTGCACAATTCTTTTTTATAATCTGTTAACAGATTAGTTAGGATGTTCCAAAGATTGATACACCTGTTTCCAGGTTCAAGACCTGCCATCACTTTAAAATGTATATGTCTTCTTTTAAACATCCTGTGGTCATGAATAGACTCTGTTTTCCGGAAAAGTGATTCTAGCAGATGGCTTTATTTACACTATAATTTGCCAGTGTCTGTTCTGCACATTTAAGCAGTATTTGGCTTTATTCTTAGATAAGTCAGCTGTGATTAAGCTGCATATTTATTCTTTAGTGCTATTTTTTTTTATATTCTTGATAAAACATCTACTATCAGAACCTTTTCTGGTTAAGATCACAGGGTCTTGTGGTCTTAATCCAGTGCTGATGTTCGTGGTTCCAAATATTCTTTTTGGGTACCTCATAAAAGATTTTTTTGTCTTGATTTGAAATTTGATATTAAATAGATTACAGATGGCAAGAGATGATTTTACTGCTTAAACCATCTTGTGGGGGAGGGCTATTATATATATTTTTTTTTTTACCCAGTACATTGAAAAAGGGCAACAATGTAATAACAAACAATTATCAAGCAAGAAGGTCTTACAACAACATCTAATCAATCAAGACTATAGTTTAAAACTGTGTCTGTATAGAAATGATAAGAAACCAAGTGCTAACTATCATATTAGAAGTGGTATCTGTTACTCTGTTAAGCATGAAGACTTAAGTTAGGTCACTTTTGGACCTTGCAGCTATAATCTGTATAATAGAAAGGGAAGAACAATAAAATAAATAACTTCCTTAAATAATGTTGTAACCCAACAAATATAGGAATTGCAAATATAAGAAAAAGGATAGTGAGGGGTACTCGTAAATGGTTTGTAGAAAGAGCATATAACAAAATGGAAATAGTAAACCCCAAAATGGTTAAATATGTAGATATATTTTTGGTGTATATCAAGCATTTGTTAAGCTATTAACCAAAAATAAAGCAAAACGCTATACCACAGCCATAATTGAAGTTCCAGGTGAGAGGTACATGTAAGTTTGTGAGAGTTTCTACCCATTCTAGAAGGTCTGGAGCAATCACTGATGAATCTTGTTGTTTACTTGCATTATAAGAACTTGGATTGATTGATAAGTAGAAATCTGTCAAGTTAGCTGGAATTTGTAATCTTTTTTTTTTCTTTCACGGGGCATATTCAGTGCAACAGGACTTTTTCATGGGTTCTCCCACTATGGGTGGCAGGAACAGTTGTGGCAGATAAGCATAGAAGATGGTCCGCAATTGGTATAGATCCTCTGCTCCAGAAGATCCATAACTTACTGCAGTCTGGCTATGTTTGGGGCAATAAATATGCTAACCGATCACTGGGATATAACTACTCAGCTGAGGTACAGATACTAACCATTCACATGTGCCCTCAGTACCTTAATGACATGATTACGTTTTATAAACAGAGTTGTATTTGTTGTAAAATTAGGAAAGCAGCTATCACACACAAATATTTGATTCTTTCACCACCCTGACATTTTTCGGAATCCACCTGGATGCAGCATAGGCAAACGAATCATAAAGAAAAAAAACACGTAACCGCCTGCACAAAATATTAACGAAAAAACACGTAACTGCCCGCACGAAATAACAAAAAACCACGTAACTGCCCGTACAAAACAACAAAAAAACCTAACCGCCCACACGAAATAACAAAAAAACCTAACCACCCACACAAAGTATAGCAAAAAAACATAACCGCCCGCACAAAGTATAACAAAATGAAAACCTAACCGCCCGCACAAAGTATTAACAAACGCCTAAACCGCCAACCCCCACATTGCAAAATAATAAAGTAATTAACCCCTAATCCACAAATTAAACTTTGCAAATAACATAATTAAAATATTAACCCCTAAACCGCCAACACCCCACATCGCAATAAACCAAACTAACCTATTAACCCCTAAACCGCCAACCCCTCACATCGCAATAAACCTAATTAACCTAATAACTCCTAAATTGCCAACCCCCCACAACGCAAAAAACTAATTTAATTACTACATAAAATAAAAAATACTAAGTTACAATTAAAATAAAAATGCTAACATTAATTTAAAAATAAAACCTAACATTAAATTACAAAAAAATATCTAAAATTACAAAAAATCAAAAAGTCTAAAATGACTGAAAAAATAAACAAAATTATCAAAAATTAAAAAATTAAACTGAATCCCTATGAAAATAAAAAAGCCCCCCAAATAAAAACAACCCTAATCTAAACTAATAGCTTTTAAAAGGCACTTTTGTAGGGCATTGCCCTAAGTCAAACAGCTCTTTTAGATGTAAAAAATACTAAGTCCCCCCTAACGGAAAAAAACCCCCACCCACCAAAACCCCAAAATAAAAAACCTAACACTAAAAAACCTAAACTACCCATTGCCCCTAAAGGGGCATTTGTATGGGCATTGCCCTTAAAAGGGCATTCAGCTCTTTTACTGCCCTTAAAAGGGCAATCATTTCTTTTACAGCCCAAAAAACCCTAATCTAAAAAAAAAAGCCTAGGACTAAGACCCAAATAGGTACTCACCATTCCTGAAGTCCAGTGGAGAAGGTCTTCTTCCAGACGGCTCCATCATCTTCTATCTTCATCCGTAGCAAAGACGGCGCGGAGCTGGCTTCCCTGATGCATGGATCCTCAGAGGCGTCGGTCCTCAGCAGCGTGGAGGCTCCTCTTCATGCGATTATCTGCCGCACTCTGAAGATTGAATGCAAGGTACCCCATTTACATAGGAAAACCTTGGATTCCTATTGGCTGAAATTTTGAAATCAGCCAATAGGATGAGAGCTACTGAAATCTTATTGGCTGATTTGAACAGCCAATAGGATTTCAGTAGCTCTAATCCTATTGGCTGATTTAAAAAAATTCAACCAATAGGAATGCAAGGTACCCCAATTTGAATGCAGTACCTTCCATTAAATTTTTAGTGTAAGACGGAGATCGGATGAAGAGGAGCCTCCACGCCGCTGAGGCCTGTCGCTCCGGATCCGCGCTTTGGGGAAAACCGCTCCGCATGAAGATAGAAGATGATGGAGCCGCCTGGAAGACCTTCACTGCCGGACTTCAGTATCTATTTAGAGCTTAGTCTTAGGCTTTTTTTTATTTTTTGGGGTGGCTTTTTTTTTTTAGATTAGGGTTTTTTGGGCTGTAAAAGAGCTGATTGCCCTTTTAAGGGCAATGCCCATGCAAATGCCCCTTTAGGGGCAATGGGTAGCTTAGGTTTTTTTAGACTTCATCATTTTTATTTCGGGGGGGTTGGTTGGGTGGGGGGTTTTACTGTAAGGGGTAATTGGTAATTTTTTTTAGGTAAAAAAGCGGTTTAACTTTGGGCAATGACCTGCAAAAGCCCTTTTAAGGGCTACTGGTAGTTTAGTATTAGATTAGGGGGTGTTTTTATTTTGGGGGGATTTTTTATGTTTATAGGGGTATTAGTTTAGGTTTAAAACAAAATAGTTGGTAAGCTTTGTTTATTTTTTTCTGTAATTTTACATTTTTTATTTTTTGTAATATTAACTTTGGGGTTTGTATTTTTTTTTTTAAATAGACTGCCCTCTGGACAGGCTTATCGCCTAGTTAGCAAGATATTGTACAGCGCGACTATAATTTAATTGTGGCCATTTTACTTGTGTAAAGAAAGCCGCCTACTTTTCACAAATCCTTAACTAAAAACCTACTCACTATTTATTATGATCTCAACTTAGAGAAAATGTTTTTCTTGGAAATGATGGGGAGCTGTAATAGAAAGCTCAACACTAATATAATGAGGTTTTACTACCAAAAACCATTATCTTGTATTTCTTTATTATAATATGTATAGAAGTAGTGCAGAGGGGATTGGCTGCTGCCCCTGAGGAATGTTTGAAATAATGTAAATTAAAAGCAGACCATTTGTTGTTTATGGTGCTTGCTTTTAACAGCAGTCTCAACGCTCTTGATTTCACTGAGCTGCACAGCCCTTTGTCGTCAGTTCAGTTTGCTGGATGTCCCATAAGCTTTCAGAATTGCTCAAGATGGCAGAACAATAAAAATGTAAGTTACATATAGTAAACTTTGTATCCTACAACCTATTAAACAAGGATTATTCTCCTAAGCAATACACAGCTTCAGCTCAGATTGACCGTGACAGCGGATCACAGTGAGGTTGTTTCATCTAACCTGCTGCACTTTTGCTGGCATTTCCTCAAAGTTTGCTCACATCACTGAGGAAACCTCAGATTAGGTGCAAGACATGTTATATGGTGTTCTGTCACAATGTATCTGTGCTGAAGCAGCAATAAAGGCGTTTTCAGCGTGGCAAAACCAAGGCCCCTGCCCAGCCGGCATTATCTGATTACTAAAGGAACATTTGCTAACTTCCTAGTCAAAATCTCATTTGGGAAAGTTAGCTTTTTTCACATAGAGCTCAGATATGTCACATGATATCATTTAGATAACATTTATCAGTGTTATAACAAAGTCAGGGAATGGCAATAGAGGGTTAAATAATTGGTTGGAACATTTGGGGTCCTTGCTCTGCTATGTGGATCTGATAGAGAAGTGTACAATCTAGTTTAATGGATCTCTGTTCTTTATGTGTGTAATATTTGATTTGAAGTACATTTACATGGATTTGAATGCTTTCTTGTGAGCTCAGTGTTTACTGTGATAAAGACCCAGACACCCCTTGTCAGTGTGGGAGGCTGCAGAATAACGTAGCTCTTCATTAGGTACCAGTCACCTGAATGAAATTTGATTCATTATTAACTTGAATTCACCCCATTTTTCACCATGTTGAATAAGTGCATGTGATGGGTCATTTGTCTTGTTTGGTACAACAGATGGGCTTTTCTTTAACTACCTGCCACACTCCCTTTGTTAATGGGGTAATTGTAAAAATCCACCCTTTGAGAATGATCCTTCCTGTTGCAATTCTGTGCTTATCCTATAATGAGTTTGCAAACAAGATTGATAACTTGCACTATACCCTGTCTCCTAAATACATATTTTAACTAAATACGTAATTGAATAGATAAATAATGTTCCTTATTTTTTTCTTTTAGAAGCACAAATCACAGCCATTCGTGATTTAAAAAAAAAAGAAGAAATAAAACTTTTCTTGGCTGAACCTTCTACTTATCGGGCTTTTGTTACTATAATTAACACAATCACAGCTTTTCTTCATTATTAAAAAGGCCATTCTTTAGAAGAAATGTGTTCACATAAGAAAATTAACTTCCAACACACTCAACCAAACATCTGCTAAAAGCATTTGTAGCACACTGATTTCTAAAAAACAGTGATTTGTTCCCCTTAATCTAGAAGTTTTGTATAAAAAAATAATTGTCACATTTTTATAATGTTCTTTTGGAAACACATTGTGTCTTTCATTGTTACTGCTACAAATTCCTCTTTTACGCTAACATTGTATTTAAATGATTAAACATTTTTGATGTTGGTATATGTATTAAGGGACAGTCAAGTCAAAAATAAACTTTCTTGATTCAGATGGGGCATGCAATTTTAAACAACTTTTCAATTTACTTTTAGCATCAAATTTGCTTTGTACTCTTGGTATTCTTTGTTGAAAGCTAAACCTAGGTAGGCTCATATGCTAATTTCTAAGCCTTTTAAGGCCGCCTCTTATCTCAGGGGATTTTGACATTTTGTTTACAGCTAGACAGCGCTAGTTCATGTGTGCCATATAGATAACATTGTGCTCATGCCCGTGGAGTTACCTAGGTGTCAGCACTGATTGGCTAAAATGCAAGTCTATCAAAAGAACTGAGATAAGGGTGCAGTCTGAAGTGGCTTAGATGCAAGGTAATCACAGAGGCACAACGTTTATTAATATAACTGTGTTGGTTATGCAAAACTGCAGAATAGGTAATAAAGAGATTATCTTTTTAATAGAAATTCTGGAGTGGACTATCCCTTTAAGTAAACTGCTCGTAATTACATCATTGTCTATAGTCTTCCAATAGATTAACATATCAGGATAGGCTTAACTATATTACACCAAATTAACACCTTGTTTTTGAATGGTGAAATTCCACTAAACACCTTCCTTATTTGGATTTGACAATCTACAATTTTCAAACTTAAATTAAAGGAAAAGGGGGCAAAAAATAATGAAAGTATGGGGAATGATTCTGGGCGGCCAATATGGCTGAATTACTTTGACGCTTAAATGACACACTGATTAAACCATTGTTCAATATTCCTCTGTACCTAGGCCACAATATATTTAAAACTCTATAGTCACCCCTATTATTATACCAGTTGACTTACTATGTGAGCACTTTAGTATATCCATATAACACCATTTATACAAGGGCTACTATCTCATGTGAACTTGGCTAAACATATTGTTTTACATGGTGTGCAGTGTCTAATCTTTATTAAGCATTGTGATTTATAGCCCTGCACTGGTACTTATCTCTCATATCACTGTGTTATATGCCATCTGGGGCCCAGAAATGTCCTCCTGTATTATTAGGAGATATAAAATTTACCTTATACTATTTCATTTATTTTTTACACAATATATTTCCCTATACCTAGCCTATATGTGACTTTGCCCAAAAATGTGCCACTTTATTATTCACTGTGGAGAACGCCTAAATAGTATGTTTTGATGAATATAGGGGATAATAAAAAAAAAAAGAAAAAAAAAAAGGTTTGTCATTTGGGACCCAAAAGTGGTCTCTTTAGATAGAGACTACCTCCTTTAATTGGGTTATATACTGATGGGGTCCAAAAGTGGCCTCATGCGTCATCCTAGAGGTATATAGAGTATTAGGCATGCTATTCGCATATGGTGTCCATGGATTTCCCCTGTATACTTCAAGTATTATGCTATATGATGTATTATTCTGTTCTGTTGTTCCATATTACATGTATGCTTTGTATTAAACCTCAAATATAAAAAAACAAATAATGAAAGTATACTGCAAATTTGTTTTACTGTGCATAATTAAGTATTTTAAATTATAATCTCAACGTGTTTACGGTCTCTTTTTTTAAAACTGTTATCTTGAGTTTTAGAGTTACTGTTAATTATATACATTCTGACTGATGGGTAATGTTGGCTTATTGTACATTACATTATTACATTATTGTATATTGTTTAAAGTAAAGCTAAAATGTCAAAATTACTTGATTATCATTCCAAAAGAAATCTCAGCTCTTTTGTGTAAAAATTTGTGCTTGTCCGACACTCCCTAGAGCAGGGCCCTAGAGGGTCATAAAGCAAATTCTGCAATCTAGGTTCTTAAAATGCTGCAAACCAATAATGGTATAAATCATTAAAACCTGTCATTTTTTAATTACTCCAAATAAATTGCATTAAAGTGCCCTTTCTTCTGTTAAGTGTGATCAGTCCACGGGTCATCATTACTTCTGGGATATTACTCCTCCCCAACAGGAAGTGCAAGAGGATTCACCCAGCAGAGCTGCATATAGCTCCCCCCCTCTACGTCACTCCCAGTCATTCTCTTGCACCCAACGACTAGATAGGATGTGTGAGAGGACTATGGTGATTATACTTAGTTTTATATCTTCAATCAAAAGTTTGTTATTTTAAAATAGCACCGGAGTGTGTTATTACCTCTCTGGCAGAGTTTGAAGAAGAATCTACCAGAGTTTTGCTATGATTTTAGCCGGAGTAGTTAAGATCATATTGCTGTTCTCGGCCATCTGAGGAGTGAGGTAAACTTCAGATCAGGGGACAGCGGGCAGATGAATCTGCATAGAGGTATGTAGCAGTTTTTATTTTCTGACAATGGAATTGATGAGAAAATCCTGCCATACCGATATAATGTCATGTATGTATACTTTACACTTCAGTATTCTGGGGAATGGTACTTTACTAGAATTACACTGTAAGAAATACATAAAGCTGTTTAATAACTAGAGATTATGTTTAACGTTTTTGCTGGAATGTAAAATCGTTTTCATTTGCTGAGGTACTGTGTGAATAAATGTTTGGGCACTATTTTTCCACTTGGCAGTTGCTTAATCTGTTTTTCTGACAGTTTCTGTTCTCCCTCACTGCTGTGTGTGAGGGGGAGGGGCTTTTTTTTGGCGCTTTTACTATGCATCAAATATTTCAGTCAGCAACTCATTGTATTCCCTGCATGATCCGGTTCATCTCTACAGAGCTCAGGGGTCTTCAAAACTTATTTTGAGGGAGGTAATTTCTCTCAGCAGAGCTGTGAGAATTATAGTTTGACTGAGATAAAAAACGTTTATTCTGTAATTTGTTTCCTGCTTTCAGAATTTGTTATCTTTGCTAATGGGATTAAACCTTTGCTAAAGTTGTGTTGTTTAAAAGGTTTTATATTGCAACCCCTTGCATGCATTGCGCCGATCACGGCTGCAGCGGCATTCTGGATTGAGTCTCTGGAAGAGAACATTGGTTCAGCTACTCTGGACGACATTACGGACAGGCTTAGAGTCCTTAAACTAGCTAATTCATTCATTTCGGAGGCCGTAGTACATCTTACTAAACTTACGGCGAAGAATTCAGGATTCGCCATTCAGGCACGCAGGGCGCTGTGGCTAAAATCCTGGTCAGCTGATGTTACTTCTAAGTCTAAATTGCTTAATATACCTTTCAAAGGGCAGACCTTATTCGGGCCCGGGTTGAAAGAGATTATCGCTGACATTACAGGAGGTAAAGGCCATGCCCTGCCTCAGGACAAAGCCAAAGCCAAGACTAGACAGTCTAATTTTCGTTCCTTTCGTAATTTCAAAGCAGGAGCAGCATCAACTTCCTCTGCACCAAAACAGGAAGGAGCTGTTGCTCGCTACAGACAAGGCTGGAAACCTAACCAGTCCTGGAACAAGGGCAAGCAGACTAGGAAACCTGCTGCTGCCCCTAAAACAGCATGAATTGAGGGCCCCCGATCCGGGATCGGATCTAGTGGGGGGCAGACTTTCTCTCTTCGCCCAGGCTTGGGCAAGAGATGTTCAGGATCCCTGGGCGCTAGAGATAATATCTCAGGGATACCTTCTGGACTTCAAATACTCTCCTCCAAGAGAGAGATTTCATCTGTCAAGATTGTCAACAATCCAGACAAAGAAAGAGGCGTTTCTACGCTGCGTACAAGAGCTCTTGTTAATGGGAGTAATCCATCCAGTTCCACGATCGGAACAGGGACAGGGGTTTTACTCAAATCTGTTTGTGGTTCCCAAAAAAGAGGGAACTTTCAGACCAATCCTGGACTTAAAGATCCTAAACAAATTCCTAAGAGTTCCATCGTTCAAGATGGAGACTATTCGGACAATTTTACCTATGATCCAAGAGGGTCAATACATGACCACTGTAGATTTAAAAGATGCTTACCTTCACATACCGATTCACAAAGATCATTATCGGTACCTAAGGTTTGCCTTCCTAGACAGGCATTACCAGTTTGTGGCTCTTCCATTCGGATTGGCTACAGCTCCAAGAATCTTCACAAAGGTTCTGGGTGCTCTTCTGGCGGTACTAAGACCGCGGGGAATCTCAGTAGCTCCATACCTAGACGACATTCTGATACAAGCTTCAAGCTTTCAAACTGCCAAGTCTCATACAGAGTTAGTGCTGGCATTTCTAAGGTCACATGGATGGAAGGTGAACGAAAAGAAAAGTTCACTCGTTCCACTCACAAGAGTTCCCTTCCTGGGGACTCTTATAGATTCTGTAGAAATGAAGATTTACCTGACAGAGGACAGGCTAACAAGACTTCAAAGTGCTTGCCGCACCCTTTATTCCATTCAACACCCGTCAGTGGCTCAATGCATGGAGGTAATCGGCTTAATGGTAGCGGCAATGGACATAGTACCCTTTGCACGCTTACACCTCAGACCACTGCAACTGTGCATGCTAAGTCAGTGGAATGGGGATTACTCAGACTTATCCCCTTCTCTGAATCTGGATCAAGAGACCAGAAATTCTCTTCTATGGTGGCTTTCTCGGCCACATCTGTCCAGGGGGATGCCATTCAGCAGACCAGACTGGACAATTGTAACAACAGACGCCAGCCTTCTAGGTTGGGGTGCCGTCTGGAATTCTCTGAAGGCTCAGGGACAATGGAGTCAGGAGGAGAGTCTCCTGCCAATAAACATTCTGGAATTGAGAGCAGTTCTCAATGCCCTCCTGGCTTGGCCCCAGTTGACAACTCGGGGGTTCATCAGGTTTCAGTCGGACAACATCACGACTGTAGCTTACATCAACCATCAGGGAGGGACAAGAAGCTCCCTAGCTATGATGGAAGTATCAAAGATAATTTGCTGGGCAGAGTCTCACTCTTGCCACCTGTCAGCAATCCACATCCCGGGAGTGGAGAACTGGGAGGCGGATTTCTTAAGTCGTCAGACTTTTCATCCGGGGGAGTGGGAACTTCATCCGGAGGTCTTTGCCCAAATACTTCGACGTTGGGGCAAACCAGAGATAGATCTCATGGCGTCTCGACAGAACGCCAAGCTTCCTCGTTACGGGTCCAGATCCAGGGATCCAGGAGCAGTCCTGATAGATGCTCTGACAGCACCTTGGGACTTCAGGATGGCTTACGTGTTTCCACCCTTCCCGTTGCTTCCTCGATTGATTGCCAGAATCAAACAAGAGAGAGCATCAGTGATTCTAATAGCACCTGCGTGGCCACGCAGGACTTGGTATGCAGACCTGGTGGACATGTCATCCTGTCCACCTTGGTCTCTACCTCTGAAACAGGACCTTCTGATACAGGGTCCCTTCAAACATCAAAATCTAACTTCTCTGAAGCTGACTGCTTGGAAATTGAACGCTTGATTTTATCAAGACGTGGATTTTCTGAGTCAGTTATTGATACCTTAATACAGGCTAGGAAACCTGTTACCAGAAAGATTTACCATAAGATATGGCGTAAATACCTATATTGGTGTGAATCCAAAGGTTACTCTTGGAGTAAGGTTAGGATTCCTAGGATATTGTCTTTTCTACAAGAAGGTTTAGAAAAGGGTTTATCTGCTAGTTCATTAAAGGGACAGATCTCAGCTCTGTCCATTCTGTTACACAAACGTCTGTCAGAAGTTCCTGACGTCCAGGCTTTTTGTCAGGCTTTGGCCAGAATTAAGCCTGTGTTTAAAACTGTTGCTCCACCATGGAGTTTAAACCTTGTTCTTAATGTTTTACAGGGCGTTCCGTTTGAACCCCTTCATTCCATTGATATAAAGTTGTTATCTTGGAAAGTTCTATTTTTAATGGCTATTTCCTCGGCTCGAAGAGTCTCTGAATTATCAGCCTTACATTGTGATTCTCCTTATTTGATTTTTCATTCGGATAAGGTAGTCCTGCGTACTAAACCTGGGTTCTTACCTAAGGTAGTTACTAACAGGAATATCAATCAAGAGATTGTTGTTCCTTCTTTATGCCCAAATCCTTCTTCAAAGAAGGAACGTCTACTGCACAACCTGGATGTAGTCCGTGCTCTAAAATTTTACTTACAGGCAACTAAGGAATTTCGACAAACGTCTTCTCTGTTTGTCATTTACTCTGGGCAGAGGAGAGGTCAAAAAGCTTCCGCTACCTCTCTTTCTTTTTGGTTTCGTAGCATAATTCGTTTAGCTTATGAGACTGCTGGACAGCAGCCTCCTGAAAGAATTACAGCTCATTCTACTAGAGCTGTGGCTTCCACTTGGGCCTTCAAGAATGAGGCCTCTGTTGAACAGATTTGCAAGGCTGCAACTTGGTCTTCGCTTCATACTTTTTCCAAATTTTACAAATTTGACACTTTTGCTTCATCGGAGGCTATTTTTGGGAGAAAGGTTCTTCAGGCAGTGGTTCCTTCTGTATAAAGAGCCTGCCTATCCCTCCCGTCATCCGTGTACTTTTGCTTTGGTATTGGTATCCCAGAAGTAATGATGACCCGTGGACTGATCACACTTAACAGAAGAAAACATAATTTATGCTTACCTGATAAATTCCTTTCTTCTGTAGTGTGATCAGTCCACGGCCCGCCCTGTTTTTAAGGCAGGTAAATATTTTTTAATTTATACTCCAGTCACCACTTCACCCTTGGCTTTTCCTTTCTCGTTGGTCCTTGGTCGAATGACTGGGAGTGACGTAGAGGGGGGGAGCTATATGCAGCTCTGCTGGGTGAATCCTCTTGCACTTCCTGTTGGGGAGGAGTAATATCCCAGAAGTAATGATGACCCGTGGACTGATCACACTACAGAAGAAAGGAATTTATCAGGTAAGCATAAATTATGTTTTTACATACAAAACCAATAAAGTTTCAATTGTCCTATTAAAATAAATAAATGGACCATTACTGATAAACAGGTGGATCTATGCGAGTAAAAAAATGTCTAAGTTTGCACCTTTGTCAGTGTATTTAAATTTGTAAACAAATTGTATACTCAGTCTCACTTATTACTGTCACATTGACACCACATGCCTCATATACACACATCCTGGAATAAACGTGCCTTTAACACACATATACAAGCGCATGCTATTTCTCCAACATTGGTGTGTCCGGTCCACGGCGTCATCCTTACTTGTGGGATATTCTCTTCCCCAACAGGAAATGGCAAAGAGTCCCAGCAAAGCTGGCCATATAGTCCCTCCTAGGCTCCGCCCACCCCAGTCATTCTCTTTGCCGTTGCACAGGCAACATCTCCACGGAGATGGTTTAGAGTTTTTTTGGTGTTTTAATGTAGTTTTTATTCTTCTATCAAGTGTTTGTTATTTTAAAATAGTGCTGGTATGTACTATTTACTCTGAAACAGAAAAGGATGAAGATTTCTGTTTGTAAGAGGAAGATGATTTTAGCAGACAGTAACTAAAATCGATTGCTGTTTCCACATAGGACTGTTGAGATGAAGTAACTTCAGTTGGGGGAAACAGTTAGCAGACTTTTCTGCTTAAGGTATGACTAGCCATATTTCTAACAAGACTGTGTAATGCTGGAAGGCTGTCATTTCCCCTCATGGGGACTGGTAAGCCATTTTCTTAGTCAAACATACAGAATAAAGGGCTTAATAAGGGCTAAAAAACTGGTAGACATTTTTATGGGCTAAATCGATTGCTTTATTTGGGCATATTATTCAGATTTAGGCTAACAATTGGCATTTATAATCTTGGGGAACGTTTATAAAACGGCAGGCACTGTGTTGGACACCTTTTTCAGTCAGGGGGCCTTTCTAGTTATAGACTGAGCCTCATTTTCGCGCCATTACTGCGCAGTTGTTTTTTGGAGAGCAGGGCATGCAGATGCATGTGTGAGGATCTAAGAATCACTAAAAAAGCTTCTAGAAGGCGTCATTTGGTATCGTATTCCCCTCTGGGCTTGGTTGGGTCTCAGCAAAGACTATAGCTGGGACTGTATAGGGGTTAAATTTTAAAACGGCTCCGGTTCCGTTATTTTAAGGGTTAAAGCTCTGAAATTTGGTGTGCAATACTTTTAATGCTTTAAGACACTGTGGTAATTTTTTAACAATTCCTTCATACTTTTTCACATATTCAGTAATAAAGTGTTTTCTGTTTGAAATTTAAAGAGACAGTAACGGTTTTATTTTAAAACGTTTTTTGTGCTTTGTTGACAAGTTTAAGCCTGTTTAACATGTCTGTACCTTCAGATAAGCTATGTTCTATATGTATGAAAGCCAATGTGTCTCCCCATTTAAATTTATGTGATAATTGTGCCATAGTGTCCAAACAAAGTAAGGACAGTACTGCCACAGATAATGATATTGCCCAAGATGATTCCTCAGATGAGGGGAGTAAACATGATACTACATAATCTCCTACTGTGTCTACACCAGTTTTGCCCACGCAGGAGGCCCCTAGTACATCTAGTGCGCCAATACTTATTACCATGCAACAATTAACGGCTGTAATGGATAACTCCATAGCAAATCTTTTATCCAAAATGCCTACTTATCAGAGAAAGCGCGATTGCTCTGTTTTAAACACTGAAGAGCAAGAGGGCGCTGATGATAATTGTTCTGTCATACCCTCACACCAATCTGAAGGGGCCATGAGGGAGGTTTTGTCTGATGGAGAAATCTCAGATTCAGGAAAAATTTCTCATCAAGCTGAACCTGATGTTGTGACATTTAAATTTAAATTAGAACATCTCCGCGCACTGCTTAAGGAGGTGTTATCTACTCTGGATGATTGTGACAACTTGGTCATTCCAGAGAAATTATGCAAGATGGACAAGTTCCTAGAGGTTCCGGTGCCCCCCGACGCTTTTCCTATACCCAAGCGGGTGGCGGACATAGTAAATAAGGAGTGGGAAAAGCTCGGCATACCTTTTGTTCCCCCCCCTATATTTAAGAAATTATTTCCTATGGTCGACCCCAGAAAGGACTTATGGCAGACAGTCCCCAAGGTCGAGGGGGCAGTTTCTACTCTAAACAAACGCACTACTATTCCTATCGAAGATAGTTGTGCTTTCAAAGATCCTATGGATAAAAAATTAGAAGGTTTGCTTAAAAAGATTTTTGTACAGCAAGGCTACCTTCTACAACCAATTTCATGCATTGTTCCTGTCACTACGGCAGCGTGGTTCTGGTTCGAGGAACTAGAAAAGTCGCTCAGTAGAGAAACTCCATATGAGTAGGTTATGGACAGAGTTAACGCACTTAAATTGGCTAACTCTTTTATTTTAGATGCCGCTTTGCAATTAGCTAGATTAGCGGCGAAAAATTCAGGGTTTGCTATCGTGGCGCGCAGAGCGCTTTGGCTAAAGTCTTGGTCAGCGGATGTGTCATCCAAGACAAAATTGCTTAACATCCCTTTCAAGGGTAAAACTTTATTTGGACCAGAATTGAAAGAGATTATTTCAGACATCACTGGGGGAAAGGGCCACGCCCTTCCACAGGATAGGTCTTTTAAGGCTAAAAATAAGCCTAATTTTCGTCCTTTTCGCAGAAACGGACCAGCCTCTAATTCTGCATCCTCTAAGCAAGAGGGTAATACCTCACAACCCAAACCAGCCTGGAAACCAATGCAAGGCTGGAACAAGGGTAAGCAGGCCAAGAAGCCTGCCACTGCTAACAAAACAGCATGAAGGAGTAGCCCCCGATCCGGGACCGGATCTGGTGGGGGGCAGACTCTCTCTCTTTGCTCAGGCTTGGGCAAGAGATGTTCAGGATCCTTGGGCGCTAGAAATAGTTTCTCAAGGTTATCTCCTGGAATTCAAGGAACTACCCCCAAGGGGAAGGTTCCACAGGTCTCACTTATCCTCAAACCAAATAAAGAGACAGGCATTCTTACATTGTGTAGAAGACCTGTTAAAAATGGGAGTGATACACCCAGTTCCAATAAAGGAACAAGGAATGGGATTTTATTCCAATCTGTTCGTAGTTCCCAAAAAGGAGGGAACGTTCAGACCAATTTTGGATTTGAAGATCCTAAACAAATTTCTCAGGGTACCATCGTTCAAAATGGAAACTATTCGAACGATTCTACCCACCATCCAGGAAAGTCAATTTATGACTACCGTGGATCTAAAGGATGCGTACCTACATATTCCTATCCACAAGGAACATCATCAGTTCCTAAGGTTCGCTTTTCTGGACAAGCATTACCAGTTTGTGGCCCTCCCATTCGGGTTGGCCACTGCTCCAAGGATTTTCACAAAGGTGCTAGGGTCCCTTCTAGCGGTTCTAAGACCAAGGGGCATTGCAGTAGTACCTTACTTGGACGACATTCTAATACAAGCGTCATCTCTGTCAAAAGCAAAGGCTCATACGGAGATCATTCTAGCCTTTCTCAGATCTCACGGATGGAAGGTGAACAAAGAAAAAAGTTCTCTGTCCCCGTCAACAAGAGTTCCCTTCTTGGGAACAATAATAGATTCCTTAGAAATGAGGATTTTTCTGACAGAGGTCAGAAAATCAAAACTTCTGAGCTCTTGTCAAGTGCTTCATTCTGTTCCTCGTCCTTCCATAGTGCAGTGCATGGAAGTAGTAGGATTGATGGTTGCAACAATGGACATAGTTCCTTTTGCACGAATTCATCTAAGACCATTACAACTGTGCATGCTCAAACAGTGGAATGGGGATTATACAGACTTGTCTCCAATGATTCAAGTAGATCAAAAGACCAGAGATTCACTCCGTTGGTGGCTGACCCTGGACCATCTATCCCAGGGAATGAGCTTCCGCAGACCAGAGTGGGTCATTGTCACGACCGACGCCAGTCTGGTGGGCTGGGGCGCGGTCTGGGAATCCCTGAAAGCTCAGGGACTATGGTCTCGGGAAGAATCTCTTCTCCCGATAAACATTCTGGAACTGAGAGCGATATTCAATGCTCTCAGAGCTTGGCCTCAACTAGCAAAGGCCAAATTCATAAGGTTTCAATCAGACAACATGACGACCGTTGCATATATCAATCATCAGGGGGGAACAAAGAGTTCCCTGGCGATGAAAGAAGTGACCAAAATAATTCAATGGGCGGAGGATCACTCCTGCCACTTGTCTGCGATCCACATCCCAGGAGTGGAAAATTGGGAAGCGGATTTTCTGAGTCGTCAGACGTTCCATCCGGGGGGAGTGGGAACTCCATCCGGAAATCTTTGCCCAAATAACTCAATTATGGGGCATTCCAGACATGGATCTGATGGCGTCTCGTCAGAACTTCAAGGTCCCTTGCTACGGGTCCAGATCCAGGGATCCCAAGGCGACTCTAGTAGATGCACTAGTAGCACCTTGGACCTTCAACCTAGCTTATGTATTCCCACCGTTTCTTCTCATTCCCAGGCTAGTAGCCAGGATCAATCAGGAGTGGGCCTCGGTGATCTTGATAGCTCCTGCGTGGCCACGCAGGACTTGGTATGCAGACCTGGTGAATATGTCATCGGCTCCACCATGGAAGCTACCTTTGAGACAGGACCTTCTTGTTCAGGGTCCATTCGAACATCCAAATCTGGTCTCCCTCCAACTGACGGCTTGGAGATTGAACGCTTGATTTTATCAAAGCGTGGGTTTTCAGATTCTGTTATAGATACTCTGGTTCAGGCTAGAAAACCTGTAACTAGAAAAATTTACCATAAGATATTGAAAAAATATATCTGTTGGTGTGAATCCAAAGGATTTCCATGGAATAAGATAAAAATTCCTAAGATTCTCTCCTTTCTACAAGAAGGTTTGGAGAAAGGATTATCTGCAAGTTCTCTAAAGGGACAGATCTCTGCTTTATCTGTCTTACTACACAAAAGACTGGCAGCTGTGCCAGATGTTCAAGCATTTGTTAAGGCTTTGGTTCGGATTAAGCCTGTTTACAGACCTTTGACTCCTCCCTGGAGTCTAAATCTAGTTCTTTCAGTTCTTCAAGGGGTTCCGTTTGAACCTTTACATTCTATAGATATTAAGTTACTATCTTGGAAAGTTTTGTTTTTGGTTGCAATTTCTTCTGCTAGAAGAGTTTCAGAGTTATCTGCTCTGCAGTGTTCTCCGCCCTATCTGGTGTTCCATGCAGATAAGGTGGTTTTGCGTACTAAGCCTGGTTTTCTTCCTAAAGTTGTTTCTAACAAAAATATTAACCAGGAGATAGTTGTACCTTCTTTGTGTCCGAATCCAGTTTCAAAGAAGGAACGTTTGTTACACAATTTGGACGTTGTCCGTGCTCTAAAGTTCTATTTAGAGGCTACTAAAGATTTCAGACAAACATCTTCCTTGTTCGTCGTTTATTCTGGTAAAAGGAGAGGTCAAAAAGCGACTTCTACCTCTCTTTCCTTTTGGCTTAAAAGCATTATCCGATTGGCTTACGAGACTGCCGGACGGCAGCCTCCTGAAAGAATCACAGCTCACTCCACTAGGGCTGTGGCTTCCACATGGGCCTTCAAGAACGAGGCTTCTGTTGACCAGATATGTAAGGCAGCGACTTGGTCTTCACTGCACACTTTTGCTAAATTTTACAAATTTGATACTTTTGCTTCTTCGGAGGCTATTTTTGGGAGAAAGGTTTTGCAAGCTGTGGTGCCTTCCGTTTAGGTAACCTGATTTGCTCCCTCCCTTCATCCGTGTCCTAAAGCTTTGGTATTGGTTCCCACAAGTAAGGATGACGCCGTGGACCGGACACACCAATGTTGGAGAAAACAGAATTTATGCTTACCTGATAAATTACTTTCTCCAACGGTGTGTCCGGTCCACGGCCCGCCCTGGTTTTTTAATCAGGTCTGATGAATTATTTTCTCTAACTACAGTCACCACGGTACCATATGGTTTCTCCTATATATATTTCCTCCTGTCCGTCGGTCGAATGACTGGGGTGGGCGGAGCCTAGGAGGGACTATATGGCCAGCTTTGCTGGGACTCTTTGCCATTTCCTGTTGGGGAAGAGAATATCCCACAAGTAAGGATGACGCCGTGGACCGGACACACCGTTGGAGAAAGTAATTTATCAGGTAAGCATAAATTCTGTTTTCTCCCAATCATGCCATATACAGAGCTGTTTCAGTGCTACTTAAAGTGTCTGAATTTAGTAAAACAAAAATGAGTCTGATTAATGGAAGTGCATGTAATCCAAAGCAATAACATTTATATATAAAATGAAAACATTTCAGAAAATGTCATTTAAATTAAATGATCTAAACTTAGCTTATAGCGTTTTCAAAAGTGGCGATGCTAGAATTATACTTTTCACAGAATACCTAATGATGGCTATTACTGGCAGGGAACTTTTCGTTCTATTGTGGTTTCAATACTTTTTGTGAAGTTGAGCTTTGACCTTGCCAGTTGACTTTTAGAAAGCGTGCTGTACAACAAGTAGCACAAAATTCCAATAAAATTTTAAAGAGCACTTTTCCCCCCTGGGTGCTAAGCTTTATTTTTTTAATATTTTACTTTTTTTCCCCCCAGATCCCCAAGACGTATACTGTTGGTAAGGTTAGGCGATTACCTTTCCAACGGTGTCTTGGGGGTCTGTAGCTGCTTAGATGCCCGAGATACAGGCTTCTAAGCAGCATGCCCCCTTTTCCTATACTTTACATTGTCATTTTGTTAATAAAGTTGCGCGGTGATGTCACTGCGTCATTGCGCGTGATGTCACCACACAAAACGTGAAGCCCCAGCAATGCCTGTCACTGTACAGGCACGATCGCTGGGGTAGGAGCAGGTGGGAGCCCCCAGATCTCTCTCAAGGTGGGAGAGTGCTAGCGACAGCTCTGAGCCGTTGTTAGCACCAGAGTGGGAAACTCTGCAACGGCTCAGAGCCGTCGTTAGCACTCAAAGGGTTAATATTGTTTCATTTTTGTAGAAAAGAATGCTATCATTCATGGCTACAGTATGCAAACATGGTGGTACCTTTATAGCAGCTAAATGACTGCATAGCACCACAAATCACAAGTAAAACCTACCTCCTCTTCTAAGCTGATTATTAAAGGGACATTCTAATGCAAAAATGATATACCCTAATTTGTTAGAGCAGGCAGTTAATGACCCTACCTTGTTATGTGAAAAGCTCACACAAAAGGGTTAAACTCAGGGACAGTCTACTCCAATATTTTTATTGTTTAAAAAGCAAGATAATCCCTTTATTACCCATTGACTTGCATTTTAGCCAATTAGTGTAGTGTTATCCACAACCGACGGGCATGAGCACAATGTTATCTAGATGGCCCACATGAACTAGCAGTCTCCTGTTGTGAAAAGCTAATAAAAAAGCATGTGATAAGAGGCTGTCTGGTCCAAAGAGAAAAACAGCTGGTAAGCCCCACCAGCAGTGGCAGTCGCACTACTCCGCCAGTCATTGGCTGTGTTGCACCTGCAGCACTCGTGGCTTCATATGCAGGGGATAAACACATAGAGTTGGAGCCTTTTAATTACTTTACACATTACATATGTCATAATGACATAATTGCTTTAAAACTGATGTTGTTGTTTTCTTTCATGTAATTAGCAAGAGTCCATGAGCTAGTGACATACGGGATATACAATCCTACCAGGAGGGGCAAAGTTTCCCAAACCTCAAAGTGCCTATAAATACACCCCTCACCACACCCACAATTCAGTTTTACAAACTTTGCCTCCTATGGAGGTGGTGAAGTAAGTTTGTGCTAAGATTTCTACGTTGATATGCGCTTCTCAGCATTGTTGAAGCCCGATTCCTCTCAGAGTACAGCGAATGTCAGAGGGACGCGAAGGGAGTATCACTTATTTGAATACAATGATTTCCCTAACGGGGTCTATTTCATAGGTTCTCTGTTATCGGTCGTAGAGATTCATCTCCTACCTCCCTTTTCAGATCGACGATATACTCTCAATTTACCATTACCTCTACTAATAACTGTTTTACTACTGGTTTGGCTATCTACTATATGTGGATGGGTGTCTTTTGGTAAGTATGTTTTTTATTACTTAAGACACCTCAGCTATGGTTGGGCACTTTATGCATTTATACAAAGTTCTAAATATATGTATTGTACTTATATTTGCCATGAGTCAGGTTCATGAATTTCCTTCTGCAGACTGTCAGTTTCATATTTGGGGAATATAAACATTTTTTTTAAAGAAATTTATTTCTTACCTGGGGTTTAGTCTTTTTTTCAATTGACTACTTCTTGCAAATTGTGGGTATTAGGCCCGCGGGTGCGTCAAATGCTAAACTTTATTGCGTCATTCTTGGCGCGAAAATATTTTTGGCGCGAAAAAATAAGTCTATGACGCAACTTCATCATTTGCGGCGTCATACTTGACGCCGAGACCTTTCACACGGTTGCGTCATTAGTGACGTGAGTGTGTCATTTCCGGTTATTTTTGGTGCCAAAAAAGTTTTAGTTACGTTGTGCGTCATACTTGGCGCCAAACTTTTTCATTATTTCAATACCCCATGAATGTTTGTCTCTTGATTGTTTTCTCTATCAGAGGGCTATGCTATTTGCATTTTTTCCCATTCCTGAAACTGTCATATAAGGAAATAGATAATTTTGCTTTATATGTTGTTTTTTCTCTTACATTGTGCAAGATGTCTCAATCTGATCCTGTCTCAGAAGTTTCTGCTGGAACATTGCTGCCTGACATCGGTTCTACCAAAGCTAAGTGCATTTGTTGTAAAATTGTAGAAATTATTTCGCGAATGTCATTTGTAATAGTTGTCATGATAAACTTTTACATGCAGATAGTGTATCCATCAGTAATAGTACATTGCCAGTTGCAAGTCCTTCAACTTCTAATGTGCATGATATACCTGTAAATTTTAAAGAATTTGTTTCTGATTCTATCCTGAAGGCTTTGTCTGCATTTCCACCTTCTAATAAACGTAAAAGGTCCTTTAAAACTTCTCATTTAGCTGATGAAATTTCAAATGACCAACAACATAATAATTTATCCTCTTCTGATGAGGATCTATCTGATACAGAAGATCCTTCCTCAGACATTGACACTGACAAATCTACTTATTTATTTAAAATAGAGTATATGCGTTCTTTATTAAAAGAAGTGTTAATTACTTTGGATATTGAGGTAACCAGTCCTATTGACGTTCAGTCTAATAAACGTTTAAATGCTGTTTTTAAACCTCCTGTGGTTTCTCCAGGGGTTTTTCCTATTCCTGAGGCTATTTCATATATGATTTCTAGGGAATGGAATAAGCCAGGTACTTCTTTTATTCCTTCTTCAAGGTTTAAGAAATTGTATCCTTTACCAGCAAAATCTATAGAGTTTTGGGGAAAAATCCCCAAAGTTGATGGGGCTATTTCTACTCTTGCTAAACGATAGATAGATAGAAGATAGTACTTCCTTTAAGGATCCTTTAGATAGGAAGCTTGAATCTTATCTAAGGAAGGCCTATTTATATTCAGGTCATCTTCTCAGACCTGCAATTTCTTTGGCTGATGTTGCGGCTGCATCAACTTTCTGGTTGGAAAATTTAGCGCAACAAGAATTGGATTCTGACATATCTAGCATTATTCGCTTACTGCAACATGCCATTTTTGATATTATCAAAATTTAATGTTAGATCCATGTCTTTAGCTGTATTAGCTAGAAGAGCTTTGTGGCTTAAATCTTGGAATTCTGATATAACATCTAAATCTAGATTACTATCTCTTTCTTTCCAAGGTAATAATTTATTTGGTTCTCAGTTGGATTCTATTATTTCAACTATCACTGGGGGAAAGGGAGTTTTTCTGCCTCAGGATAAAAAACCTAAGGGTAAATCTAAGGCTTCTAACCGTTTTCATTCCTTTCGTCAGAATAAGGAACAAAAACTCAATCCTCCCCCCAAGGAATCTGCTTCCAATTGGAAGCCTTCCTCAAATTGGAATAAATCCAAGCCATTTAGGAAACCAAAGTCTGCCCCTAAGTCCGCATGAAGGTGCGGCCCTCATTCCAACTCAGCTGGTAGGGGGCAGATTAAGGTTTTTCAAGGATATTTGGATAAAATCTGTCCAAAATCATTGGATTCAGAGCATTGTCTCCCAAGGGTATTGAATAGGATTCAGAGTAAGACCTCCTGTGAGAAGATTTTTTCTCTCACGTATCCCTGTAAATCCAGTAAAAGCTCAGGCTTTCCTGAAGTGTGTTTCAGATCTGGAGTCTTCAGGGGTAATCATGCCAGTTCCTCCTCAGGAACAAGGTTTGGGGTTTTATTCAAACCTATTCATTGTACCAAAGAAAGAAAATTTATTCAGACCAGTTCTGGATCTGAAAATTTTGAATCGTTATGTAAGAGTACCAACTTTCAAGATGGTGACTATAAGGACTATTCTGCCTTTTGTTCAGCAAGGACATTATATGTCCACAATAGACTTGCAGAATGCATACCTTCATATTCCGATTCATCCAGAACACTATCAGTTTCTGAGATTCTCTTTTCTAGACAAGTATTACCAATTTGTTGCTCTTCCATTTGGCCTAGCAACAGCTCCAAGAATCTTTTCAAAGGTTCTGGGTGCCCTACTATCTGTAATCAGAGAACAGGGTATTGCGGTGTTTCCTTATTTGGACGATATCTTGGTACTAGCTCAGTCTTTACGTACTGCAGAATCTCACACAAATCAACTAGTGTTGTTTCTTCGGAAACATGGTTGGAGGATCAATTTACCAAAAAGTTTATTGATTCCTCAGACAAGTGTTACCTTTTTAGGCTTCCAGATAGATGCAGTGTCCATGACTCTGTCTCTAACAGACAAGAGACGTTTAAAATTGGTTGCAGCCTGCCAGCACCTTCAGTCTCAGTTATTCCCTTCAGTGGCTATGTGCATGGAAGTTTTAGATCTCATGACTGCAGCATCGGACGCAATCCCCTTTGCTCGTTTTCACATGAGACCTCTACAGCTTTGTATGCTGAATCAATGGTGCAGGGATTATACAAAGATATCACAATTAATATCCTTGAATCCCAATGTACGACACTCTCTGACATGGTGGATAGATCACCATCATTTAGTTCAAGGGGCTTCTTTTGTTAGGCCAACCTGGACTGTGATCACAACAGATGCGAGTCTTTCAGGTTGGTGAGCGGTTTGGGGATCTCTGACAGCACAAGGGGTTTGGAAATCTCAAGAGGCGAGATTACCAATAAATATTTTAGAACTCGTGCAATTCTCAGAGCTCTTCAGTTTTGGCCTCTGCTAAAGAGAGAGCCGTTCATTTGTTTTCAGACAGACACTATCACAACAGTGGCTTATGTCAATCATCAGGGTGGGACTCACAGTCCTCAAGCTATGAAAGAAGTATCTCGGATACTTGTTTGGGCGGAATCCATGTTCCTGTCTAATCTCTGCGGTGCATATCCCAGGTGTAGACCATTGGGAGGCGGATTATCTCAGCCGCCAGACTTTACATCCAGGGGAGTGGTCTCTCCATCCAGATGTGTTTTCTCAGATTGTTCAGATGTGGGGTCTTCCAGAGATAGATCTCATGGCCTCTCATCTAAACAAGAAACTTCCCAGATACTTGTCCAGATCCAGGGATGTTCAGGCGGAAGCAGTGGATGCGCTGACACTTCCTTGGTGTTATCATCCTGCTTACATTTTGCCGCCTCTAGTTCTCTTTCCAAGAGTGATCTCCAAAATCATCATGGAACAGTCATTTGTGTTGCTGGTGGCAGTATGCGGATCTGGTTCGGATGTCCAGTTGCCCGCCTTGGCCACTTCCTTTACGGTCAGACCTACTATCTCAAGGTCCGTTTTTCCATTAGGATCTCAAATCATTAAATCTGAAGGTATGGAAATTGAACGATTAGTACTAAGTCATAGAGGTTTCTCTGACTCAGTGATTAAAACTATGTTACAAGCTCGTAAATCTGTCTCTAGAAAGATTTATTATAGAGTTTGGAAGACTTACATTTCATAGTGTTCTTCTCATAAATCCTCCTGGCATTCTTTTAGAATTCCTAGAATTTTACAGTTTATTCAGTATGGTTTGGATAAGGGTTTGTCTGCAAATTCCTTGAAAGGACAAATCTCCGCTCTTTCTATTTTATTTCACAGAAAGATTGCTATACTTCCTGATATACACTGTTTTGTACAGGCTTTAGTTCGTATTAAGCCTGTTATTAAATCAATTTCTCCTCCTTGCAGTCTTAATTTGGTTCTGAAGGCTTTACAGGCTCCTCCATTTGAACCTATGCATTCTTTGGACATTAAACTACTTTCTTGGAAAGTGTTGTTTCTTTTGGCCATCTCTTCTGCTAGAAGAGTTTGAGTTATCTGCTCTTTCTTGTGAGTCTCCTTTTCTGATTTTTCATCAGGATAAGGCAGTTTTGCGGACCTCTTTTCAATTTTTACCTAAGGTTGTAAATTCTAACAACATTAGTAGAGAAATTGTTGTCCCTTCCTTGTGTCCTAATCCTAAGAATTCTTTGGAAAGATCCTTACATTCTTTGGATGTGGTAAGAGCTTTGAAATATTATGTGGAAGCTACTAAAGATTTCAGGAAGACTTCCAGTCTATTGGTTTTATTTTCTGGTCCTATGAAAGGTCAGAAGGCTTCTGCTATTTCCTTGGCTTCTTGGTTGAAACTTTTGATTCATCAAGCTTATTTGGAGTCGGGTCAGGTCCCGCCTCAGAGAATTACGGCTCATTCTACTAGATCAGTCTCCACTTTGTGGGCTTTTAAGAATGAAGCTTCAGTTGATCAGATTTGCAAAGCGGCAACTTGGTCCTCTTTGCATACATTTTCTAAATTCTACCATTTTGATGTATTTGCTTCTTCGGAAGCAGTTTTTGGTAGAAAAGTTCTTCAGGCAGCTGTTTCATTTTGATTCTTCTGCTTTTGATTTAAGTTTTTTTCTTTCAAAAATGAAAATAAACTTATTTTTTTGGGTTGTGGATTAATTTTTTCAGCGGTAAGGGTAGGGCAAATCTTTCAAAATTCTTATATCAAAAACTTTTGCATGGAAAAACACATTTGTAGAATAGAGATAAGCTTGAAACAGAACACGGCAGGGGTCAAGTCAAGGGGGAACGCATGGGAGCGGAGTTCCTGCACTATTTTTGCAGGAGGAACTAAGTTCTCTCTGGAGAGAGAACAGTAACACTTCAGTTAACACTGCTGATACTGCTGGGAGGAGCTAGAACACAGTACGGTTAGAGGGATAGTGAGATCCTCTAGTAATGGGCAGTAACACTTCCTACAATACACTAAATGCAAGCCTGTCAGCAGTCCTGCTGTGTGATCACCCAACACTGTCTGAAACACATGGTGCTTACATTTCTGTGTGGCTTGCTCTGGGGTTATTTAGCTCTCCTCAGCAGAAATAGGACTATTGCACCTTAAGTGGGCGAGACTCACAGAGGAGGATTCTCAGGCCCAAAGGCAACCATTCAACCCTTCATTGGATTTAATTTGCTTTCATTAACCAAAGTGTATAGATTATATACATACAAATACAGTGTGTGTGTATGTCTATATAAAACAATATTAATTGTGAGGGGGGTGAAAGTCTTGGTGAGTTCCCACACTTTTTTTTGTAAGACTTGACCCCTGAAACACAGCAAATGAAACAAATCCTTGTTTTAAATACCAACAGCTTCAATACGAGTTTGGGAAAGTGTTGAGGGTACTATATTAGCCCCATGAGTCTATCCATTGACAGTCACTGGCTACGACGTAATAAGCTTTATGAAGTGGTTGAGCGGCCCAATTTATTGAGCCCGAGAGTCTCAGTGTGGTCTCATCTAGGGATACCTCTGGTAATTTCCAATGCTTTGGAGCACCATGTGCATTGTCAGGGAATTCATTTTGCAGCGTGTTTTCTTTTCTATTGTTGGCTGGAGCAGCGTTGTAAGATGTGGAGGAAAATTAACCTGTCCTGCCGCAATCACACCTCAAGGACATTAAGACATTACGAAGTTCACTGTATATACACTGATCGGCATCTTGGAGTGTTCACGTTTCCATAATTGCTCTATACACAGGATTACTATTACAGTGCACATATACTTTCTACTTCGTGTGCTTTAACTGCATTGTTTGTTTGTAAGATGTGGAGCTTGACGACACCTGTGGCTGTCCAGGAGCCCCCCCCCAAGCACCTGTACAGACACTTCCAGCGTTTTTATCTGGCCCATCTGCATAGGCATATTCAATAGCTCAACAGGGTCCAAAAATAGTGGAGTTGCAACAGATGGATATGGTATTCTGTCGCCAAGAGATGTGTAAATGGTGCTTGCAGTGACAGTAGATGAGATACATATGTGAGTCGGAGGTCCCGTTGTAGAGTGTGACTCTTTGGGCAAAAAAAAAGATATTGCAAGGCTTCCCTTGCGGTGTAATCAATGCGGTTGTGCTCTTTGCTGTATTTTCGCCGTTCTGTAATCCTGCCTCAGGTGAGCCATGAGAAGATGCAAGTGTTGCGCTGCTTTCACTGCAGAAACTCAGCAGAAAATCATAAGGGGCTCTGTCAAGTAAATTCAGCATGCGTCTCTTAATATTTCTCTTGTAAGGTGTATCCAGTCCACGGATCATCCATTCCCAACAGGAAGTTGCAAGAGGACACCCACAGCAGAGCTGTCTATATAGCTCCTCCCCGAACTGCCATATCCAGTCATTCTCTTGCAACTCTCAAAAAACATGGAGGTAGTAAGAGAGAAGTGGTGAAATGTAGCTGTTATTTTGCTTCAATCAAAAGTTTATTATTTTTAAATGGTACCGGAGTTGTACTATTTTGTTCCAGGCAGAAAAATAGAAGAATTTGCCTGTGATTTCTATGATCTTAGCAGGTTGTAACTAAGATCCATTGCTGTTCTCACACATGACTGAAGCGAGAGATAACTTCAGCGGGGGAATGGCGTGCAGGTTATCCTGCTATGAGGTATGTGCAGTTAAGATTTTTCTAGAAGATGTGAATGCTAGAAAATGCTGCTGATGCCAAATTTATGTAAGGTAAGCCTGAATACAGTGATTTAATAGCGACTGGTATCATGCTTACTTTCTGAGGTAATACTCTTTTATATTTACAATATAAAATGTTTGCTGGCATGTTTAAACGTTTTTATATATACTTTGGTGATAAAACTTTATTGGGGCCTAGTTTTTTCCACATGGCTGGCTTAAATTTGCCTAGAAACAGTTTCCTGAGGCTTTCCACTGTGTTACTATGAGTGGGAGGGGCCTAATTTAGCGCTTTTTTGCGCAGTAACTTTTACAGACTGAGACATCCAGCTTCCTCCAGGTGTCCCCTGAATGCTATAGGACATCTCTAAAGGGCTCTTAGGCTTTCCAAAATCGTTTGTTGGGGAAGGTAGGCCCACAGCAAGGCTGTGGCAGTTTAGTGTGACTGTTAAAAAACGTCTATATCGTTTTTTTGATCAGTTTTTTGAACTAAGGGGTTAATCATCCATTTGCAAGTGGGTGCAATGCTCTGTTAGCTTATTATACACACTGTAAAAATTTCGTTTGATTTACTGCCTTTTCTCTTGTTAAGTGTATCCAGTCCACGGATCATCCATTAATTGTGGGATATTCTCCTTCCCAACAGGAAGTTGCAAGAGGATCACCCACAGCAGAGCTGCTATATAGCTCCTCCCCTCACTGTCATATCCAGTCATTCTCTTGCAAGCCTCAACCAAGATGGAGGTCGTAAGAGGAGTGTGGTGTTTTATACTTAGTTTATTCTTCAATCAAAAGTTTATTTTTAAATGGTGCCGGAGTGTACTGTTTATCTCAGGCAGTATTTAGAAGAAGAATCTGCCTGCGTTTTCTATGATCTTAGCAGAAGTAACTAAGATCCATGGCTGTTCTCACATATTCTGAGGAGTGAGGTAACTTCAGAGAGGGAATGGCGTGCAGGTTTTCCTGTAATAAGGTATGTGCAGTTAATATTTTTCTAGGGATGGAATTTGCTAGAAAATGCTGCTGATACCGAACTAATGTAAGTAAAGCCTTAAATGCAGTGAGAGCTACTGGTATCAGGCTTATTAATAGAGATGCATACTCTTATAAAAATGTATTTGGTGATAAAACTTATTGGGGCCTAGTTTTTTTCCACATGGCTGGCTTGAATTTGGCCTAGACACAGTTTCTTTAGGCTTTCCACTGTTGTAATATGAGTGGGAGGGGCCTATTTTGCCGTTTTTTTGCACAGCAAAAATTACAGACACAGACATCCAGCTTCTTCCTGCATGATCCAGGACATCTCTGGGGGGCTCAAAAGGCTTCAAAGTCATTGATACTTTAATACAGGCACAAAAGCCTGTTACCAGGAAAATCTACCACAAGATATGGAGTAAATATCTTTATTGGTGTGAATCCAAGTATTACTCATGGAGTAAGGTTAGGATTCCTAGGATATTGTCTTTTCTCCAAGAGGGCTTGGACAAAGGATTATCAGCTAGTTCCTTAAAGGGACAGATTTCTGCTCTGTCTATTCTTTTGCACAAGCGCCTGGCAGAGGTTCCAGACGTCCAGGCATTTTGCCAGGCTTTGGTTAGAATTAAGCCTGTGTTTAAACCTGTTGCTCCCCCGTGGAGCTTAAAGTTGGTTCTTAAAGTTCTTCAAGGAGTTCCGTTTGAACCCCTTCATTCCATTGATATTAAACTTTTATCTTGGAAAGTTCTGTTTTTGATGACTATTTCCTCAGCTCGGAGAGTCTCTGAGCTATCTACCTTACAATGTGATTCTCCTTATCTGATTTTTCATGCAGATAAGGTAGTCCTGCGTACCAAACCTGGGTTTTTACCTAAGGCGGTTTCTAACAAGAATATCAATCAAGAGATTGTTGTTCCATCATTGTGTCCTAATCCTTCTTCAAAGAAGGAACGTCTTTTACATAATCTGGACGTAGTCCGTGCCTTGAAGTTTTACTTACAAGCTACTAAAGATTTTCGTCAAACATCTACCCTGTTTGTCATTTACTCTGGACAGAGGAGAGGTCAAAAAGCTTCGGCAACCTCTCTTTCCTTTTGGCTTCGGAGCATAATATGCCTAGCCTATGAGACTGCTGGACAGCAACCCCCTGAAAGGATTACCGCTCATTCTACTAGAGCTGTGGCTTCCACCTGGGCCTTTAAAAATGAGGCCTCTGTTGAACAGATTTGCAAGGCTGCGACTTGGTCTTCGCTTCACACTTTTTCCAAATTTTACAAATTTGATACTTTTGCTTCTTCGGAGGCTGTTTTTGGGAGAAAGGTTCTTCAGGCAGTAGTTCCTTCCGCTTAATCCTGCCTTGTCCCTCCCATCATCCGTGTACTTTAGCTTTGGTATTGGTATCCCATAAGTAATGGATCATCCGTGGACTGGATACACTTAACAAGAGAAAACATAATTTATGCTTACCTGATAAATTTATTTCTCTTGTAGTGTATCCAGTCCACGGCCCGCCCTGTCCTTTTAAGGCAGGTCTAAATTTTAATTAAACTACAGTCACCACTGCACCCTATGGTTTCTCCTTTCTCTGTTTGTTTACGGTCGAATGACTGGATATGACAGTGAGGGGAGGAGCTATATAGCAGCTCTGCTGTGGGTGATCCTCTTGCAACTTCCTGTTGGGAGGAGAATATCCCATAAGTAATGGATGATCCGTGGACTGGATACACTACAAGAGAAATAAATTTATCAGGTAAGCATAAATTATGTTTTTTCACTGTTTTTCAAATTCTGACAAAATTTGTTTCTCTTAAAGGCACAGTACCGTTTTTTATATTTGCTTGTTAACTTGATTTAAAGTGTTTTCCAAGCTTGCTAGTCTCATTGCTAGTCTGTACAAACATGTCTGACATAGAGGAAACTCCTTGTTCATTATGTTTAAAAGCCATTGTGGAACCCCCTCTTAGAATGTGTACCAAATGTACTGATTTCACTTTAAGCAATAAAGATAATATTTTGTCTTTAAAAAATTTATCACCAGAGGAATCTGACGAGGGGGAAGTTATGCCGACTAACTCTCCCCACGTGTCAGATCCTTTGACTCCCGCTCAAGGGACTCCCGCTCAAATGGCGCCAAGTACATCTAGGGCGCCCATAGCGTTTACTTTACATGACATGGCGGCAGTCATGGATAATACACTGTCAGCGGTATTAGCCAGACTACCTGAATTTAGAGGAAAGCGAGATAGCTCTGGAGTTAGACGAAATACAGAGCATACTGACGCTTTAAGAGCTATGTCTGATACTGCCTCACAATATGCAGAAGCTGAAGAAGGAGAGCTTCTTTCTGTGGGTGATGTTTCTGACTCAGGGAAGATGATGCAACCTGATTCTGATAGCTCTACATTTAAATTTAAGCTTGAACACCTCCGCGTGTTACTCAGGGAGGTTTTAGCTGCTCTGAATGACTGTGATACAATTGCAGTGCCAGAGAAATTGTGTAGACTGGATAGATACTATGCAGTGCCGGTGTGCACTGATGTTTTTCCAATACCTAAAAGGTTTACAGAAATTATTACTAAGGAATGGGATAGACCAGGTGTGCCGTTCTCTCCCCCTCCTATTTTTAGAAAAATGTTTCCAATAGACGCCACCACACAGGACTTATGGCAGACAGTTCCTAAGGTGGAGGGAGCCGTTTCTACTCTAGCAAAGCGTACTACTATCCCTGTCGAGGACAGTTGTGCTTTCTTAGATCCAATGGATAAAAAGATAGAGGGTTACCTTAAGAAAATGTTTATTCAACAAGGTTTTATCCTACAGCCCCTTGCATGCATTGCTCCTGTCACTGCTGCTGCGGCGTTCTGGTTTGAGTCTCTGGAAGAGGCTTTACAGGTAGCGACTCCATTGGATGACATACTTGACAAGCTTAGAGCACTTAAGCTAGCCAATTCTTTTGTTTCTGATGCCATTGTTCATTTGACTAAACTAACGGCTAAGAATTCTGGTTTTGCTATCCAGGCGCGCAGAGCGTTATGGCTTAAATCATGGTCAGCTGATGTTACTTCAAAGTCTAAGCTGCTTAACATTCCCTTCAAGGGGCAGACCCTATTCGGGCCTGGTTTGAAGGAGATTATTGCTGATATCACTGGAGGAAAAGGTCATGCCCTTCCTCAGGATAGGTCCAAATCAAGGGCCAAACAGTCTAATTTTCGTGCCTTTCGAAACTTCAAGGCAAGTGCGGCATCAACTTCCTCTAATGCAAAACAAGAGGGAACTTTTGCTCAGTCCAAGACGGTCTGGAGACCTAACCAGACCTGGAACAAGGGTAAGCAGGCCAAAAAGCCTGCTGCTGCCTCTAAGACAGCATGAAGGAACGGCCCCCTATCCGGTAACGGATCTAGTAGGGGGCAGACTTTCGCTCTTCGCCCAGGCGTGGGCAAGAGATGTCCAGGATCCCTGGGCGTTGGAAATTATATCCCAGGGATATCTTCTGGACTTCAAGGCTTCCCCCCCAAAAGGGAGATTTCACCTTTCACAATTATCTGCAAACCAGATAAAGAGAGAGGCATTCTTACACTGTGTACAAGACCTTCTAGTTATGGGAGTGATCCATCCAGTTCCAAAGGAGGAACAAATTTTACTCAAATCTGTTTGTAGTTCCCAAAAAAGAGGGAACCTTCAGACCAATTTTGGATCTAAAGATAAACAAATTCCTCAGAGTTCCATCATTCAAGATGGAGACTATTCGTACCATCCTACCTATGATCCAGGAGGGTCAAAACATGACTACAGTGGATTTAAAGGATGCTTATCTTCACATTCCGATACACAAAGATCATCATCGGTTTCTCAGGTTTGCCTTCCTAGACAGGCATTACCAGTTTGTAGCTCTTCCCTTTGGGTTAGCTACAGCCCCAAGAATTTTTACGAAGGTTCTGGGGTCACTTCTGGTGGTCCTAAGCCTGGGGGCATAGCAGTGGCCCCTTATTTAGACGACATCCTGATTCAGGCGTCAAACTTCCAAATTGCCAAGTCTCATACGGACATAGTGTTGGCATTTCTGAGGTTGCATGGGTGGAAGGTGAACGAGGAAAAGAGTTCTCTATCCCCCCTCACAAGAGTTTCCTTCCTAGGGACTCTGATAGATTCTGTAGAAATGAAAATTTACCTGACGGAGTCCAGGTTATCAAAACTTCTAAATTCCTGCCGTGTTCTTTATTCCATTCCTCGCCCTTCGGTGGCTCAGTGCATGGAAGTAATTGGCTTAATGGTAGCGGCAATGGACATAGTGCCGTTTGCACGCCTACATCTCAGACCGCTGCAACTCTGCATGCTCAGTTAGTGGAATGGGGATTACACAGATTTGTCCCCTCTACTAAATCTGGATCAAGAGACCAGGGATTCTCTTCTCTGGTGGCTATCTCGGGTCCATCTGTCCAAAGGTATGACCTTTCGCAGGCCAGATTGGACAATTGTAATGACAGATGCCAGCCTTCTAGGTTGGGGTGCAGTCTGGAACTCCCTGAAGGCTCAGGGATCGTGGACTCAGGAGTAGTCACTCCTTCCAATAAACATTCTGGAACTAAGAACGATATTCAATGCTCTTCAGGCTTGGCCTCAGCTAGCGACAATGAGGTTCATCAGATTTCAGTCGGACAACATCACAACTGTGGCTTACATCAACCATCAAGGGGGAACAAGGAGTTCCCTAGCGATGTTAGAAGTCTCAAAGATAATTTGCTGGGCAGAGATTCACTCTTGCCAGCTATCAGCTATCCATATCCCAGGTGTAGAGAACTGGGAGGCGGATTTTCTAAGTCAAAAAACCAAAAGAGATGTATGAGGGCACCAAAACACTTAAACAATAGTGCTGCTACAGTCCCGTATCATAAATACCACAGGGAATTTATCCTTATAGTATACCCAGTGTGCTCTCTATAAATCGCTTGGCAGTTATCACGGTTTGACCAAATTCAACAGTGGGATACAAGTGAGTTCGTGTATGTGCACGATGTGGTCTCACCTTTATCGACAGTCCAAGGGATATCCTTTATGCAGGGCCTTCTGTTGCTTCCATAGCATCCATAGGTAGGTAAGAACTACACTTTCTTTCCAATCCGTTTATGCCGCACTTCATTCGGAACTTTTACAGAGGCGCCGTAAATTTACGCCCACCCGGGGGCGTGTCCGATATGGACTGGGCAATCCTCCAACCGGATGATTCCAGGCCGCAATAGAGATTGACGTCACACCAGAGTTTCACCAATCCGATGCACCCTCAAGGACCGCACCTTCTCGGCAACGAGTCAGCGACTCTGCATAGTATGTTGATGCCGATTTAGCGTCCAGGATAACCAAGCACTCCGGGGATAATTAGGGTAGCACAAAGCAGGGATACTAGCGCTCTCCAGGCAAAAAGATCCACCACAGCAAGAAAGAAGATGAGAGCGCTAGTAATTATAGATAAAACATAACCTTTATTTGGTTATTAAAAAGTAGAACAGACAGTCATTATTAGAACGAATAGAGGGGGTACCTCTGGCTGGCAGGCTTACGCGTTTCGGCTAGGCCGTAATCATAGCATATTGATGTCAGCCACAGGTGTGCTTTTTATACATAATTGCACCATCATCATTGGATAAAACAAACATGTCATTAAAAACAATAACACGCCCAGAATCTGTTTAACCCCTTACATTTAGAAGGTAATATGGACTCATTTGAACAATTCAAAAAACATAAATTAATCAATAAAAGGTGTTGTTTGTTACTATACAGGTTGTTATATATATATACTGGCACAAATGCAGTTTTGTTGGTTCAAACATTGCAAACTTCGCTTAATACGTATGTGCACAAACAACTTGAATACCAATTTTGATATAAATGGACATAGACATATGGGTTAAATGGAGTCAGATAATATCCTACTTGTACTATTCAGACTATATTGATCACAATGCATAACGTTATGTTTGTAAAACAGAAAAAGATATATATATGAATAGAATTGAACACAACAAGATCAGTTTGTGTAACCGTATGCTGCTGGATTAATGTGTATATATGTTTTATGTATGTTATAGCACATACCCAAATGGACACAATTTAGACTGTGATAGAGCATACTACATATGCTTTAGAATATATGGATACTATAGTATCTAAATGCTTCAGATACGAAAGAGGAAGTGACACTGTTCTATGCAATGCAGTTAGTAGCTGCAGGCTTGCTCCTGATCCATATTTTCAGAGCATGTATATGTATATATATAGATCTTAAAGATTACCTTATATATTACATGAGTATGTACCCATCACAGATAAATTGGACTGTGGTCAATATATATAATGGTAAACAATACTCAATGGTAACAATAAGGTAATAAATCCAAAGTATATTGGATTATATGCAGGGAGTGAACCAACTGAGGTAGGAGACATCAGGAATTTTAAGGAGAGGAGTAGAAGAAAGAGGGGGAATAGAAGAATACTCAAATGATTGTATCCAAGTAATCATATCAATATGTATGGTAGTCTATCTAACAGACTAGACTAGAGACCCCAAGGTATGGTAATTTATTCCCAATAGTTTATAAGGTCGAACTCAGAGTTCAGACCTCTTGGTATCCTAGTATCTAGCTTGAAGATCCATAGCATCTCTCTCTTGGATAGTGCTATTTCCCGATCTCCCCCACGCTTGGGTCTCAATACCATATCTATAGGTTGCCAAGAAAAACATGTTAAGTTTTTACCATGGATCTCAGCAAAGTGGTGTACCAGGGGGGTGGTAGCTTTTCCCACCCTGATAGTGGACAGGTGCTCAATAATTCTTGTTCTAATCTCCCTGGTGGTGAGTCCTATGTACTGCTTTCCACATGCTGTGCATGTGATACAGTAGATGATGTAGGTAGATGTACAATTCATGCAGAAATTGATGTCATAAGTTTTTCCTGTCACCGTCGAAGTGAATTGTTCTGACACAGTCAGATATTCACACGCCCCACATCTAGAGCTACCGTATCTATAGGAGCCTTTACAACTTAACCAGGCACTACCCTGGGAAGCATCTCTTGTAAGGACTGTCGGAGAAAGTATATTACCCAGAGATCGATTTCGTCTATAGGAGCACCTGAGCCCCTCTTTGACACACTGTATGAGTCTATCATCTGCAATTAACATTCCAAAGTGTTTTTTAACAATGTTGCAGACATCCTCATATTGAGCACTATATTCAGTGACAAACGTCACACATCTCTGGGCTTTGCTCTCTTTGGGCGGTTTATCTTTGAGTAATTCACACCTATCCACTTTGTCCACCTCTTTATATGCTCTATTCAAAATTCTTTTTGGATAGCCTCTTTGAGATAGTCGTTTTTTAACTTCTACCATTTGTACTGTGCTCTCTCCAGTTTCAGAACAATTCCGTTTGGCTCGCATGAGCTGACCTTTTGCGATTGCATATGGCACATGCTTAGGGTGACAGCTCTTAGCATGCAATACAGAATTTCCTGATATGGGTTTTCTGTATAGACTTGTTTCAACAGTGCCATTAGGGTTACCCTTTAGCACTATATCCAGAAAGTTAATCTTAGTATATTCAACTTCACTAGTGAACCTCAAACCAATATCATTGGCATTAAGGTCCCTTAGGAAGTTCCCCAGATCATCATGTTCACCATGCCAGATCAAGATCAAATCATTGATAAAGCGTCGATAAAAGGTGATAGAGCCACGCTGGGGATTTCTATCTCCAAAGATGTGGGACAGTTCCCACCAACCCATGAATAGGTTGGCATAGGAGGGGGCAAATTTCGCCCCCATAGCCGTCCCACATCTCTGCAGGTAGAACACCCCCTCAAGCTCAAAAAAATTATGAGTTAGTAGAAACTCAGCTACTTGTAGAATATACTTTTGAAACTCCTTAGAAAAGGAGGACCAATTCTTTAGGAAGAATGATAGTGCTTCTAACCCCTTAGAGTGTGGAATGGAGGAATAGAGGGCTGTTACATCTATGGTAACCCATAGACTCTTTCCTTCCACCCATACGACATCTTGTACTAGATTCATAAGATGTTTCGTATCTCTGAGAAAGCTAGGGAGAGCCAGAACGAAAGGATAAAGAATCATATCCAACCGTTCAGACAACCGTTCAAATAATGAACCTATGCCACTGACTATCGGACGTCCTTTTACATCAGTCAGAGACTTATGCACCTTTGGGAGGTGATGAAACAAAGGAGTGACTGGATGTTCAACATACAGATATGACAGTGTATCATTATCTATAAAGTCACTCTCTGCTCCTTCATCCAAAAGGTGCATAAGTTCTCTTTTAAAGCGGTGTGTAGGGTTAGCCGATAGAACTGTATAACAATTTATATCGTTTAGCTGTCGGAGGGCTTCATTGATATATTGGGCCCTGTTCATAACCACAACTGAGCCACCCTTGTCCGCATTTTTAATAACCAAGTTTCGGTTATTAGACAGATAATTCAAAGCTTCCATTTCCGCTTCATTAAGGTTACCAGGGGTGTTTTTTGTAGAGTCAGCTAAAAGCTTTAAATCATTCTCTACTCTCTTGTAGAATTTTTCTACCACTTGGCCCCTGCTATGTACCGGATAGGACTTTGATGGAGGCTTTAAACATTTTACTCTATTCACCTCCTGTGGTGAGTCAGATCTATTACTCTCCACCAGGAGACTATTGAGTGAAACCAGATCACATGATTCGGAGAATGTGAGATCAGTATTTAAATTGGTAGTAACCCAATGGATATTTTGTTCCACATTGGGTGACATAGTGTTGTCGTTTGAAAAATAACCCTTAAGTGTAATATTGCGAACCAGCCGGTTCAAATCTATTACTGTGTGAAAGAGATTGAAATTGGTAGTTGGAACAAATCCTAAACCAAGGCTCAGTACACGCATCTGGGCATCAGTTAACACTATGTCAGAGAGATTTATGACACAAGTCATTTGTATTTTATTTGATTCCTTGCCTCCCTGAGTCTGTATCCCCCTCTCCCCTGACCTGATGTCCCCCCCCCCCCTGTCTGGGTTGCTCTGGGGCAAGGAAAAAACCTGTTGTAAATGTTCTTGTCCGATGTCAGAGTTAGCAGACTTATCCTGCCGTTTATTATCAGTCTCATTTGTCTTATTTGAGGTTTTTACAGGTTCACTGGTTTTGTATTTACTCCCTGTATCTCCCTTTCTGTTATCATATACTATTCCTGTGCTCTTGTGTGGTACTATCCGGGTGTCTTTTACTTCACTTGGAGTGTGTTTTAAAATACCCCTACGTGCTGTCACCTCATCTCCACTAGTGCTGTCACCTGAGTCAGCCTCTGTGTCAGAAAATGACACTTGTGACTGTCTCCTGCCTCTTCTGTTTCATCTCCCTCTGTTTCTATTCTGCAGTCTGCGAAGCTGCGTCCGTCTAGTACGGTTCCAAATATACACTGAGTCTGTGTCATAGTCTGTTTGATCTCGAATATATTTGTTGTGTTTAACATTAATAACCGATTTCTTAATTTCAGCTATAGTATCTCTTAGGACTATATCAAATCTGCCATAGTCTATATCATTTTTTCTAGAATTTAGTTCGACCTGTATCTCACTGATACTATCTCTAACACATGATAGCATTTTTGATTTGTAATCACAAAGTAATATCATCAATCTTACAGAGCACTCAGTTAGTATCACATTCCATGCTTTTATAAACTCAGAATCATTTGTATCAAAGGTAGGGTACTTGTTGATTCTTAGCCCCCTAGGGACTATACATAGTTCAATATACTTATTCATTGACCAAATGTCCCATTGAAGTTTTATTTCTCTGATCTTGAGCTTTTCCACATCATCAAAGAGTTCACCTAGTGAACAGTATGCTTTATCTGTGGAGAAAATTCTATAGAGTTCAGTGTCCGGTTCACCCCCAGTCTCTATAGGTTGTAATGAAAAGTAATGCACTGAAGTTTGACTGTCCATATTATCACCCTGCATGTCAGGTGCTGGCCCCCCAGGTGCTGCCACACACGCCAGAATAAGCAAAAAACCAAAAGAGAAGTATCGTATCTGAAGTATTTAGATACTATAGTATCCATATATTCTAAAGCATATGTAGTATGCTCTATCACAGTCTAAATTGTGTCCATTTGGGTATGTGCTATAACATACATAAAACATATATACACATTAATCCAGCAGCATACGGTTACACAAACTGATCTTGTTGTGTTCAATTCTATTCATATATATATCTTTTTCTGTTTTACAAACATAACGTTATGCATTGTGATCAATATAGTCTGAATAGTACAAGTAGGATATTATCTGACTCCATTTAACCCATATGTCTATGTCCATTTATATCAAAATTGGTAATCAAGTTGTTTGTGCACATACGTATTAAGCGAAGTTTGCAATGTTTGAACCAACAAAACTGCATTTGTGCCAGTATATATATATATATATATATAACAACCTGTATAGTAACAAACAACACCTTTTATTGATTAATTTATGTTTTTTGAATTGTTCAAATGAGTCCGTATTACCTTCTAAATGTAAGGGGTTAAACAGATTCTGGGCGTGTTATTGTTTTTAATGACATGTTTGTTTTATCCAATGATGATGGTGCAATTATGTATAAAAAGCACACCTGTGGCTGACATCAATATGCTATGATTACGGCCTAGCCGAAACGCGTAAGCCTGCCAGCCAGAGGTACCCCCTCTATTCGTTCTAATAATGACTGTCTGTTCTACTTTTTAATAACCAAATAAAGGTTATGTTTTATCTATAATTACTAGCGCTCTCATCTTCTTTCTTGCTGTGGTGGATTTTCTAAGTCAACAGACTTTTCATCCGGGGGAGGGGGAACTCCATCCGGATGTGTTTGCACAATTGGTTCATTGTTGGTGCAAACCAGAACTGGATCTCATGGCGTCTCGCCAGAACGCCAAGCTTCCTTGTTACGGATCCAGGTCCAGGGACCCCAAGGCAACGCTGATAGATGCTCTAGCAGCGCCTTGGTCCTTCAACCTGGCTTATGTGTTTCCACCGTTTCCTCTGCTCCCTCGTCTGATTGCCAAGATCAAGCAGGAGAGAGCATCAGTGATCTTGATAGCGCCTGCGTGGCCACGCAGGACTTGGTATGCAGATCTAGTGGACATGTCATTTTTTCCACCATGGACTCTGCCGGTGAGACAGGACCTTCTACTTCAAGGTCCTTTCAGCCATCCAAATCTAATTTCTCTGAGGCTGACTGCCTGGAGATTCAACGCTTGATTTTATCAAAGCGTGGTTTCTCCGAGTCAGTCATTGATACCTTAATTCAGGCACGAAAGCCTGTCACCAGGAAAATCTATCATAAGATATGGCGTAAATATCTTTATTGGTGTGAATCCAAGGGCTACTCATGGAGTAAGGTCAGGATTCCCAGGATATTATCTTTTCTCCAAGAAGGATTGGAGAAAGGATTGTCAGCTAGTTCCTTAAAGGGACAGATTTCTGCGCTATCTATTCTTTTGCACAAGCGTCTGGCGGATGTCCCAGACGTTCAGGCATTTTGTCAGGCTTTAGTTAGAATCAAGCCTGTGTGTACACCTGTTGCTCCACCTTGGAGCTTAAATTTGGTTCTTAAAGTTCTTCAGGGGGTTCCATTTGAACCTCTTCATTCCATAGATATCAAACTTTTATCTTGGAAAGTTCTTTTTTTGGTAGCTATTTCCTCAGCTCGTAGAGTTTCCGAGTTATCTGCCTTACAATGTGATTCTCCTTATCTGATCTTCCATGCAGGTAAGGTAGTTCTGCGTACCAAACCTGGGTTTTTACCTAAGGTGGTATCTAATAAGAATATCAATCAAGAGATTGCTGTTCCGTCTTTGTGTCCTAATCCTTCTTCAAAGAAGGAAAGTCTATTACACAATCTGGACGTGGTTCGTGCTTTAAAGTTTTACTTACAAGCTGCTAAAGATTTTCATCAAACATCTGCTTTGTTTGTTGTCTACTCTGGACAGAGGAGAGGTCAAAAGGCTTCGGCAACATCTCTTTCTTTTTGGCTAAGAAGCATAATCCGCTTAGCCTATGAGACTGGATTACAGCTCATTCTACTAGAGCTGTGGCTTCCACATGGGCCTTTAAAAATGAGGTTTCTGTTGAACAGATTTGCAAGGCGGCGACTTGGTCTTCGCTTCATACTTTTTCAAAATTCTACAAATTTGATACTTTTGCTTCTTCGGGGGCTATTTTTGGGAGAAAGGTTTTACAGGCAGTGGTACCTTCCGTTTAAGTACCTGCCTTGTCCCTCCCTTCATCCGTGTACTTTAGCTTTGGTATTGGTATCCCACAAGTAATGGATGATCCGTGGACTGGATACACCTTACAAGAGAAAACATAATTTATGCTTACCTGATAAATTTATTTCTCTTGTGGTGTATCCAGTCCACGGCCCGCCCTGTTATTTTAAGGCAGGTATTTTTTCATTTTAAACTACATTCACCACTGCACCCTATGGTATCTCCTTTCTCTGTTTGTTTTCGGTCGAATGACTGGATATGGCAGTTAGGGGAGGAGCTATATAGACAGCTCTGCTGTGGGTGTCCTCTTGCAACTTCCTGTTGGGAATGAGAATATCCCACAAGTAATCAATGATCCGTGGACTGGATACACCACAAGAGAAATAAATTTATCAGGTAAGCATAAATTATGTTTCTCCAACATTGGTGTGTCCGGTCCACGGCGTCATCCATAACTTGTGGGAATATCTCTTCCCCAACAGGAAATGGCAAAGAGTACAGCAAAAGCTGTCCATATAGTCCCTCCTAGGCTCCGCCCACCCCAGTCATTCTCTTTGCCGTTGCACAGGCAACATCTCCACGGAGATGGTGAAGAGTATGTGGTGATTAGTTGTAGTTTTTTTATTCTACTATCAAGAGTTTGTTATTTTAAAATAGTGCTGGTATGTACTATTTACTCTGAAACAGAAAAGGATGAAGATTTCTGTTTGTGAGAGGAAGATGATTTTAGCAGACAGTAACTAAAATCGTTTGCTGTTTCCACATAGGACTGTTGAGATGAAATAACTTCAGTTGGGGGAAACAGTTAGCAGACTTTTCTGCTTAAGGTATGACTAGCCATTTTTCTAACAAGACTGTGTAATGCTGGAAGGCTGTCATTTCCCCTCATGGGACCGGTAAGCCATTTTCTTAGTCTAAAACAAACAGAATAAAGGGCTTAATATGGGCTATAAAACTGGTAGACATTTTTATGGGCAAGATCGATTGCTTTATTTGGGCATTTTATAAAGATTGATGTTGATATTCACACTTATAAAATTTGGGGAACGTTTTTTTAACGTCAGGCACTGGTTTAGACACCTTTTCAGTCAGGAAGGGCCTTCCCTGTAGTAGGCTGAGCCTCATTTTCGCACCATTACTGCGCAGTTTCTTTTGAGAGCAGGACATGCAGCTGCATGTGTGTGGGTCTGAAAGTATTTGAAAAGGTTCCTAGAAGGCTTCATTTGGTATCGTATACCCCCTGTGTTTGGTAAAGTCGCAGCAAAGGCTGTAGCTGGGACTGTAGAGGGGTTAAAATTTTAACCTGCTCCGGTTTCTTCATTTTAAGGGTTAAAGGTCTCAAATTTGGGGTGCAATGCTTTGAATGCTTTAAGACACTGTGGTGAAAATTTGGTTAAATTTGAACAATTCCTTCATAGTTTTTCACATATTCAGTAATAAAGTGTGCACTGTTTAAAATTTAAAGAGACAGTAACGGTTTTGTTTAAAAACGTTTTTTTGTACTTTATTGACAAGTTTAAGCCTGTTTAACATGTCTGTGCCTTCAGATAAGCTATGTTCTGTATGTATGAAAGCCAATGTGTCTCCCCCTTCAAAATTGTGTGATAATTGTGCCATAGCGTCCAAACAAAGTAAGGACAGTACTGCCACAGATAGTAAAGTTGCCCAAGATGATTCATCAGATGAAGGGAGTAGACATAGTTCTACATCATCTCCTTCTGTGTCTACACCAGTTTTGCCCACGCAGGAGGCCCCTAGTACTTCTAGCGCGCCAATGCTTATTACTATGCAACAATTGACGGCAGTAATGGATAACTCCATAGCAAATATTTTATCCAAAATGCCTGCATATCAGAGAAAGCGTGATTGCTCTGTTTTAAACACTGTAGAGCAGGAGGGCGCTGATGATTTTTGCTCTGTCATACCCTCACACCAATCTGAAGGGGCCATGAGGGAGGTTTTGTCAGATGGGGAAATTTCAGATTCAGGTAGAATTTCTCAACAGGCAGAACCTGATGTTGTGACATTTAAATTTAAATTAGAGCATCTCCGCACACTGCTTAAGGAGGTGTTATCTACTCTGGATGATTGTGACAACCTGGTCATTCCAGAAAAATTGTGCAAGATGGACAAGTTCCTAGAGGTTCCGGTGCACCCCGACGCTTTTCCTATACCCAAGCGGGTGGCGGACATAGTGAATAAGGAGTGGGACAAGCCCGGCATACCTTTTGTTCCCCCTCCTATATTTAAGAAATTATTTCCTATGGTCGACCCCAGAAAGGACTTATGGCAGACAGTCCCTAAGGTCGAGGGGGCAGTTTCTACACTAGCCAAGCGCACTACTATTCCTATCGAGGATAATTGTGCTTTCAAAGATCCTATGGATAAAAAATTGGAGGGTTTGCTTAAAAAGATTTTTGTACAGCAAGGTTACCTCCTGCAACCTATTTCGTGCATTATTCCTGTCACTACAGCAGCGTGGTTCTGGTTCGAAGAACTAGAAAAGTCGCTCAGTAGAGAGACTCCGTATGAGGAGGTTATGGACAGGGTTCACGCACTTAAGTTAGCTAATTCCTTTATTTTAGATGCCGCTTTGCAGTTAGCTAGATTAGCGGTGAAAAATTCTGGGTTTGCAATTGTGGCGCGCAGAGCGCTCTGGCTAAAGTCTTGGTCAGCGGATGTATCTTCCAAGACAAAATTGCTTAATATCCCTTTCAAGGGTAAAACTCTTTTTGGGCCAGAATTGAAAGAGATTATCTCAGACATCACTGAGGGTAAGGGCCACGCCCTCCCACAAGATAGGCCTTTCAAAGCCAAGAATAAGTCTAATTTTCGTTCCTTTCGCAATTTCAGGAACGGACCGGCCTCCAACTCTGCAGCCTCTAGACAAGAGGGTAATGCTTCGCAAACCAAACCAGCTTGGAAACCGATGCAAGGCTGGAACAAAGGTAAGCAGGCCAAGAAACCTGCTGCTGCTAAGAAGACATGAAGGAGTAGCCACCGATCCGGGACCGGATCTAGTAGGGGGCAGACTCTCTCTCTTCGCTCAGGCTTGGGCAAGAGATGTTCAGGATCCCTGGGCACTAGAAATAGTTTCTCAGGGTTATCTTCTGGAATTCAAGGAACTACCCCCAAGGGGAAGGTTCCACATGTCTCACTTATCCTCAAACCAAATAAAGAGACAGGCATTCTTACATTGTGTAGAAGACCTGTTAAAAATGGGAGTGATACACCCAGTTCCAACCGTGGAACAAGGAATGGGGTTTTACTCAAATCTGTTTGTGGTTCCCAAAAAAGAGGGAACTTTCAGACCAATTCTGGATTTAAAGATCCTAAATAAATTTCTCAGAGTGCCTTCGTTCAAAATGGAAACCATTCGAACGATTTTACCTACAATCCAGGAGGGTCAATTTATGACTACCGTGGATCTAAAGGATGCGTATCTACATATTCCTATTCACAAAGATCATCATCAGTTCCTAAGGTTCGCCTTTCTGGACAAACATTACCAGTTTGTGGCTCTCCCATTCGGGCTAGCCACTGCTCCAAGGATTTTCACAAAGGTACTTGGGTCCCTTCTAGCGGTCCTAAGACCAAGGGGCATTGCAGTGGCACCTTACTTGGACGACATTCTGATACAAGCGTCGTCTCTTTCAAAGGCAAAGGCTCACACAGACATCGCTCTGGCCTTTCTCAGATCTCACGGATGGAAAGTGAACATAGAAAAAAGTTCCCTGTCTCCGTCGACAAGAGTTCCTTTCTTGGGGACAATAATAGATTCTTTAGAAATGAAGATTTTCCTGACAGATGTCAGAAAGTCAAAGCTTCTAAACGCTTGTCAAGTTCTTCACTCTATTCTACGGCCTTCCATAGCTCAGTGCATGGAAGTAGTAGGGTTGATGGTTGCAGCAATGGACATAGTTCCTTTTGCTCGAATTCATCTAAGACCATTACAACTGTGCATGCTCAAACAGTGGAATGGGGACTATACAGACTTGTCCCCAGTGATTCAAGTAGATCAGAAGACCAGAGACTCACTCCGTTGGTGGCTGACCCAGGATCACCTGTCCCAGGGAATGAGCTTCCGCAGACCAGAGTGGGTCATCGTCACGACCGACGCCAGTCTATTAGGCTGGGGCGCGGTCTGGGACTCCCTGAAAACTCAGGGCCTATGGTCTCGGGAAGAGTCTCTTCTCCCGATAAACATTCTGGAACTGAGAGCGATATTCAATGCTCTCCAGGCTTGGCCTCAACTAGCAAAGGCCAGATTCATAAGATTCCAATCAGACAACATGACGACTGTTGCTTACATCAATCATCAGGGGGGAACAAGGAGTTCCCTGGCGATGAGAGAAGTGACCAAAATCATAAAATGGGCGGAGGATCACTCCTGCCACCTATCTGCGATCCACATCCCAGGAGTGGAAAACTGGGAGGTGGATTATCTGAGTCGTCAGACATTCCATCCGGGGGAGTGGGAACTCCACCCGGAGATCTTTGCCCAGTTGACTCAATTGTGGGGCATTCCAGACATGGATCTAATGGCGTCTCGTCAGAACTTCAAGGTTCCTTGCTACGGGTCCAGATCCAGGGATCCCAAGGCGACTCTAGTGGATGCATTAGTAGCGCCTTGGACCTTCAACCTAGCTTATGTGTTTCCACCGTTTCCTCTCATTCCCAGGCTGGTAGCCAGGATCAAGCAGGAGAGGGCCTCAGTGATCTTGATAGCTCCTGCGTGGCCACGCAGGACTTGGTATGCAGACCTGGTGAATATGTCATCGGCTCCACCATGGAAGCTACCTTTGAGACAGGATCTTCTAGTACAAGGTCCATTCGAACATCCAAATCTAGTTTCCCTTCAGCTAACGGCCTGGAAATTGAACGCTTGATTTTATCTAAGCGTGGGTTTTCGGATTCTGTAATAGATACTCTGATACAAGCCAGAAAACCTGTAACTAGGAAGATTTACCATAAAATATGGAAAAGATATATCTGTTGGTGTGAATCCAAGGGATTCTCATGGAGTAAGATCAAAATTCCTAGGATCCTTTCTTTTCTCCAAGAAGGTTTGGATAAGGGATTGTCAGCGAGTTCTCTAAAGGGACAGATTTCTGCTTTATCTGTCTTATTACACAAACGACTGGCAGCTGTGCCTGATGTTCAAGCTTTTGTTCAGGCTTTGGTCAGAATCAAGCCTGTTTACAGACCTTTGACTCCTCCCTGGAGTCTGAATTTAGTTCTTTCAGTTCTTCAAGGTGTTCCGTTTGAACCTCTACATTCCATAGATATCAAGATGTTATCTTGGAAAGTTCTGTTTTTGGTTGCTATCTCTTCTGCTAGAAGAGTTTCTGAATTATCTGCTCTGCAGTGTAATCCGCCCTATCTGGTGTTCCATTCAGATAAGGTTGTTTTGCGTACTAAACCTGGTTTTCTTCCAAAGGTTGTTTCCAACAAGAATATTAACCAGGAAATAGTTGTGCCTTCTTTGTGTCCGAATCCAGTTTCAAAGAAGGAACGTTTGTTACACAATCTAGATGTAGTTCGTGCTTTAAAGTTCTATTTAGAAGCTACAAAGGATTTCAGACAAACGTCTTCTCTGTTTGTCGTTTATTCTGGCAAGAGGAGAGGTCAAAAAGCTACTGCTACCTCTCTTTCCTTTTGGCTGAAAAGCATCATCCGATTGGCTTACGAGACTGCCGGACGGCAGCCTCCTGAACGCATCACAGCTCACTCTACTAGGGCTGTGGCTTCCACATGGGCCTTCAAGAACGAGGCTTCTGTTGATCAGATATGTAAGGCAGCGACTTGGTCTTCCCTGCACACTTTTGCCAAATTCTACAAATTTGATACTTTTGCTTCTTCGGAGGCTATTTTTGGGAGAAAGGTTTTGCAAGCCGTGGTGCCTTCCGTTTAGGCAACCTGATTGGCTCCCTCCCTTCATCCGTGTCCTAAAGCTTTGGTATTGGTTCCCACAAGTTATGGATGACGCCGTGGACCGGACACACCAATATTGGAGAAAACAGAATTTATTCTTACCTGATAAATTACTTTCTCCAACGGTGTGTCCGGTCCACGGCCCGCCCTGGTTTTTTTAATCAGGTTTGATGAATTTATTTCTTTAACTACAGTCACCACGGCACCTTATAGTTTCTCCTGTTTTTTCTCCTGTCCGTCGGTCGAATGACTGTGGTGGGCGGAGCCTAGGAGGGACTATATGGACAGCTTTTGCTGTACTCTTTGCCATTTCCTGTTGGGGAAGAGATATTCCCACAAGTTATGGATGACGCCGTGGACCGGACACACCGTTGGAGAAAGTAATTTATCAGGTAAGCATAAATTCTGTTTTTTCAAGGTGTTGGTTAAAGTATGCTTGCGTACCAATTGCCTCCATGGCGGCCATTTTTGGATGATGTGTTATAAGGATTTTCAGTTTGTTCTCTCTCTCCCTTGTTAGTTTTTGTCTGGGTACTCAATTTATCAATAGATCAGTGCTCAGTGATTAGGTGTTTCTGATGTCAGTTGAGCCAAGTTACCTCTGTGAACCTAGGGGGATGCGCTGCCTGTATTTTTTCTGCGGCCTAAGGCCGCAATCGTTTAATCTTGTGCTCCAGTGTCAGGAGAAGAGCACCTGTCGTTGTTTCAATTGTTTTGCCAAGTAGTACAGTTGTGTACGAATAGTTGAATAATTATTGCTGTTGAGTGTCACCAAAAATCAGTAGATTTGACGGTGACACTCAACTGGAGCTCTGGAGAAGTGTGACCGCTCAGGGTCGCTGTTTGGACACGTCCCTTATATTATTTTTTTTATTATTATTTTTAAGATTTGAAAAGAAAAAATGTATAAAACATTTTTTTATTAATGATGCTTTGTGTGGAATATATAATTCATTGTTCAATTCTGCTAAATTTATATAGTTTCACTTGCCACAAAATGTTTTTAAATTTGACAACATTTCTCTTGTTAAGTGTATCCAGTCAACGGATCATCCATTACTTGTGGGATATTCTCCTTCCCAACAGGAAGTTGCAAGAGGATCACCCACAGCAGAGCTGCTATATAGCTCCTCCCCTCACTGCCATATCCAGTCATTCTCTTGCAACTCTCAACAAAGATGGACGTAGTAAGAGGAGAGTGGTGTATTATAGTTAGTTTTTTAACTTCAATCAAAAGTTTGTTATTTTTAAATGGTACCGGAGTGTACTGTTTCATCTCAGGCAGCATTAGAAGAAGAATCTGCCTGTGATTTCTATGATCTTAGCAGAAGTAACTAAGATCCATTGCTGTTCTCACATATTCTGAGGAGTGAGGTAACTTCAGAGAGGGAATGGCGTGCAGGTTTTCCTGCAATAAGGTATGTGCAGTTAATATTTTTCTAGGGATGGAATTTGCTAGAAAATGCTGCTGATACCGGATTAATGTAAGTAAAGCCTTAAATGCAGTGATAGCGACTGGTATCAGGCTTATTAATAGAGATACATACTCTTATAAAAGTGTAATATAAAACGTTTGCTGGCATGTTTAATCGTTTTTATATATGTTTGGTGACAAAACTTATTGGGGCCTAGTTTTTTCCACATGGCTGGTTTGATTTTTGCCTAGAAACAGTTCCTGAGGCTTTCCACTGTTGCAATATGAGTGGGAAGGGCCTATTTTAGTGCTTTTCTGTGCAGCTAAAAATACTGACAGAGACATTCAGCTTCTTCCTGCATGATCCAGGACATCTCTGAAGGGCTCAAAAGGCTTCAAAGTCATGTTTGAGGAGGGTAACAATCACAGTAGACTGTGGCAGTTGTTGTGACTGTGTTTAAAAAACGTTTTTGTCATTTATTATTCTGTTTTTGTTATTAAGGGGTTAATCATCCATTTGCAAGTGGGTGCAATGCTCTGCTGACTTGTTACATACACTGTAAAAATTTTGTTAGTGTAACTGCCTTTTTTCACTGTTATTTCAAATTTTGTCAAAATTTGTTTCTCTTAAAGGCACAGTAACGTTTTTTATATTGCTTGTTAACTTGCTTTAAAGTGTTTTCCAAGCTTGCTAGTCTCATTGCTAGTCTGTACAAACATGTCTGAAACAGAGGATACATGTTCATTATGTTTAAAAGCCATGGTGGAGCCCCATAGGAGAATGTGTACTAAATGTATTGATTTCACCTTAAACAGTAAAGATCAGTCTTTATCTATAAAAGAATTGTCACCAGAGGGGTCTGTCGAGGGGGAAGTTATGCCGACTAACTCTCCCCACGTGTCGGACCCTTCGCCTCCCGCTCAAGGGACGCACGCTAATATGGCGCCAAGTACATCAGGGACGCCCATAGCGATTACTTTGCAGGACATGGCTGCAATCATGAATAATACCCTGTCAGAGGTATTATCCAGATTGCCTGAGTTGAGAGGCAAGCGCGATAGCTCTGGGGTTAGACAAAATACAGAGCGCATAGATGCTGTAAGAGCCATGTCTGATACTGCGTCACAATATGCAGAACCTGAGGACGGAGAGCTTCAGTCTGTGGGTGACGTCTCTGAATCGGGGAGACCTGATTCAGAGATTTCTAATTTTAAATTTAAGCTTGAGAACCTCCGTGTATTGCTTGGGGAGGTATTAGCTGCTCTGAATGACTGTGACACAATTGCAGTGCCAGAGAAATTGTGTAGGCTGGATAAATACTATGCAGTGCCGGTGAGTACTGATGTTTTTCCAATACCTAAAAGGCTTACAGAAATTATTAGTAAGGAGTGGGATAGGCCCGGTGTGCCCTTTTCCCCACCTATATTTAGAAAAATGTTTCCAATAGATGCCACTACACGGGACTTATGGCAGACTGTCCCTAAGGTGGAGGGAGCAGTTTCTACTTTAGCAAAGCGTACCACTATCCTGGTTGAGGACAGTTGTGCTTTTTCAGATCCAATGGATAAAAAGATTAGAGGGTTACCTTAAGAAAATGTTTATTCAACAAGGTTTTATTTTACAGCCCCTTGCATGCATTGTGCCTGTCACTACTGCGGCGGCATTCTTCAAAGTCTAAATTACTCAACATTCCTTTCAAGGGGCAGACCTTATTCGGGCCTGGTTTGAAAGAAATTATTGCTGACATTACTGGAGGTAAGGGTCATACGCTACCTCAGGACAGGGCCAAATCAAAGGCCAAACAGTCTAATTTTCGTGCCTTTCAAAATTTCAAGGCAGGTGCAGCATCAACTTCCTCTGCTTCAAAACAAGAGGGAACTTTTGCTCAATCCAAGCAGGCCTGGAAACCTAACCAGTCCTGGAACAAGGGCATTCAGGCCAGAAAGCCTGCTGCTGCCTCTAAGACAGCATGAAGGAGCGGCCCCCTATCCGACAACGGATCTAGTAGGGGGCAGACTTTCTCTCTTTGCCCAGGTGTGGGTAAGAGATGTTCAGGATCCCTGGGCGTTGGAGATCATATCTCAGGGATATCTTCTGGACTTCAAAGCTTCTCCTCCACAAGGGAGATTTCACCTTTCAAGATTATCTGCAAACCAGATAAAGAAAGAGGCATTCCTAAGCTGCGTACAAGATCTCCTTGTAATGGGAGTGATCCATCCAGTTCCGCGGATGGAACAAGGACAGGGGTTTTATTCAAATCTGTTTGTGGTTCCCAAAAAAGAGGGAACCTTCAGACCAATTTTGGATTTAAAGATCCTAAACAAATTCCTCAGAGTTCCGTCATTCAAGATGGAAACTATTCGAACCATTTTACCCATGATCCAAGAGGGTCAGTACATGACCACAGTGGACTTAAAGGATGCCTACCTTCACATTCCGATTCACAAGAATCATCATCAGTTCCTGAGGTTTGCCTTTCTAGACAGGCATTACCAATTTGTAGCTCTTCCATTCAGGTTGGCTACAGACCCAATAATTTTTACAAAGGTTCTGGGCTCACTTCTGGCGGTCCTAAGACCGCGAGGCATAGCGGTGGCTCCTTACGTGGACGATATCCTGATACAGGCGTCAAGCTTTCAAATTGCCGAATCTCATACAGAGATAGTTCTGGCATTCCTGAGGTCGCATGGGTGGAAAGTGAACAAAGAAAAGAGTTCTCTATCTTCTCTCACGAGGGTTTCCTTCCTCTAATAGATTCTGTAGAAATGAAAATTTCAAAACTTCTAAATGCTTGCCGTGTTCTTCACGACATTCCGCGCCCCACGGTGGCTCAGTGCATGGAAGTAATCGGCTTAATGGTAGCGGCGATGGACATAGTGCCATTCGCGCGCCTGCATCTCAGACCGCTGCAATTATGCATGCTCAGTCAGTGGAATGGGGATTACACAGATTTGTCCCCTCTACTAAATCTGGATCAGGAAACCAGAGATTCTCTTCTCTGGTGGTTATCTCGGGCCCATCTGTCCAAGGGTATGACCTTTCGCAGACCAGATTGGACAATTGTAACAACAGATGCCAGCCTTCTAGGTTGGGGTGCAGTCTGGAACTCCCTGAAGGCTCAGGGTTCATGGACTCAGGAGGAGAAACTCCTCCCAATAAATATTCTGGAGTTAAGAGCAATATTCAATGCTCTTCTGGCTTGGCCTCAGCTAGCAACACTGAGGTTCATCAGATTTCAGTCGGACAACCTCACGACTGTGGCTTACATCAACCATCAAGGGGGAACCAGGAGTTCCCTAGCTATGTCAGAAGTCTCCAAGATAATTCACTGGGCAGAGACTCACTCTTGCCACCTGTCAGCGATCCATATCCCAGGTGTAGAGAACTGGGAGGCGGATTTTATAAGTCGTCAGACTTTTCATCCGGGGGAATGGGAACTCCATCCGGAGGTGTTTGCTCAATTGGTTCTCCGTTGGGGCAAACCAGACTTGGATCTCATGGCGTCTCGCCAGAACGCCAAGCTTCCTTGTTACGGATCCAGGTCCAGGGACCCAGAAGCGGCACTGATAGATGCTCTAGCAGCGCCTTGGTTCTTCAACCTGGCTTATGTGTTTCCACCGTTTCCTCTGCTCCCTCGTCTGATTGCCAAAATCAAACAGGAAGAGCATCGGTGATATTGATAGCGCCTGCGTGGCCACGCAGGACCTGGTATGCAGACCTAGTGGACATGTCATCCTTTCCACCATGGACAAGACCTTCTAATACAAGGTCCTTTCAATCATCCGAATCTACTTTCTCTGAGACTGACTGCATGGAGATTGAACGCTTGATCCTATCAAAGCGTGGCTTTTCCGAGTCAGTAATTGATACCTTAATACAGGCACGAAAGCCTGTCACCAGGAAAATTTACCACAAGATATGGCGTAAATATCTTCATTGGTGTGAATCCAAGAATTACTCATGGAGTAGGGTTAGGATTCCTAGGATATTGTCCTTCCTCCAAGAGGGTTTGGACAAAGGATTATCAGCTAGTTCTTTAAAGGGACAGATTTCTGCTCTGTCTATTCTTTTACACAAGCGTTCAGGCATTTTGTCAGGCTTTAGTTAGAATTAAGCCTGTGTTTAAACCTGTTGCTCCTCCATGGAGCTTAAACTTGGTTCTTAAAGTTCTTCAAGGGGTTCCGTTTGAACCCCTTCATTCTATTGATATCAAACTTCTTTCATGGAAAGTTCTTTTCTCTTGTTAAGTGTGTTCAGTCCACGGGTCATCCATTACTTATGGGATATATTCTCCTTCCCAACAGGAAGTTGCAAGAGGATAACCCAAGCAGAGCTGCTATATAGCTCCTCCCCTCACATGTCATATCCAGTCATTCTCTTGCAACCCTCAACAATGAAGGAGGTCGCGAGAGGAGCTGGAGTTTTTACTTAACTATTCTTCAATCAAAAGTTTGTTATTTTAAATGGCACCGGAGTGTGCTGTTTTTCTATCTCAGGCAGTATTTGGAAGAAGAAACTGCCTGCGTTCTTTATCTATGATCTTAGCAGGCGTAACTAAGATCCACTGGCTGTTCTCGACATTCTGAGGAGTGGGGTAACTTCAGAAACTGGGAATAGCATGCGGGGTCCTCCGCAAATGAGGTATGTGCAGTACTTTATTTTCTGGGAATGGAATTGACTAAGAAAATACTGCTGTTACCATATGATGTAAGTACAGCCTTAAATGCAGTAGTAGCAACTGGTATCAGGCTGATAAATGTATGTGCAGTCGAGTTATATTCTAGGGACTAGAATTTGACTGAGAAAATACTGTTAACACTGAAATAATACTTAAGCCTTCTCTGCAGTGGTAGCGACTGGTAGCAGGCTTCGTGATAGCTTTGCATGACATTGACAAATGTTGTTTTTAATAAAACTTTTACTGGCATGTTATTCGTTTTTGTGAGGTACTTTGGTGATAAATCGCTTTGGGCATGATTTTATTCCACATGGCTAACATATTTTTCTGCATGGAAACCATTATATCAGGGCTCCCACTGTTGTGATTGGAGTGGGAGGGCCCTTGTTTTAGCGCCTTGTTGCGCAGTTAAAATTATTGCACAGTCTTTCTGCTTCTTCCTCCTTGATCCAGGACGTCTCTAGAGAGCTCAGGGGTCTGCAAATTTCATTTGTGAGGGAGGTAATCAGTCACAGCAGATCTGTGACAGTGTGCTGACTGTGTTTAAAAGCGTTAAATCTTAATTGATATCTGTTTTATCCGTTTTGGGTATTGAGGGGTTAATCATCCTTTTGCTAATGGGTGCAATCCTCTGCTAATAATAAACTTCTTGTTAAGAATTGTTTAATATATCTGTACTTTTGAAGCGCTGCAGCGTTTTTTATATTGCTTGTAAACTTATTGAAGTGATTTCCAAGCTTGTTAGTTTCATTACTAAGTCTGTTTTAAACATGTCTGATTCAGAGGAAACTGTTTGTTCATCATGTTCAAAGGCCAATGTGGAGCCCAATAGAACGATGTGTACCAATTGTATTGATATTGCTTTGAATAAAAGTCAATCTGTACCGATAAAGAAGCTATCACCAGACAACGAGGGGGAAGTTATGCCGCCTAACTCTCCTCACGTGTCAGTACCTGCGTCTCCCGCTCGGGAGATGCGTAGGATTGAAACACCTAGTACATCTAGGCCCTTACAAATCACTTTACATGATATGGCTAATGTTATGAAAGAAGTATTATATAATATGCCCGAATTAAGGGGCAAACGCGATAGCTCTGGGTTAAGGACAGAGCGCGCTGATGACACAAGAGCCATGTCTGATACTGCGTCACAATTTGCAGAACATGAGGACGGTGAACTTCATTCTGTCGGTGACGGTTCTGATCCGGGGAGACCGGATTCAGAAATTTTGAATTTTAAATTTAAGCTTGAGAACCTCCGTGTGTTACTAGGGGAGGTATTAGCGGCTCTGAATGATTGCGACACGGTGGCAATTCCAGAGAAATTGTGTAGGTTGGATAGATACTATGCGGTACCGGTGTGTACTGACGTTTTTCCTATACCAAAAAGACTTACAGAAATTATAAGTAAGGAGTGGGATAGACCCAGTGTGCCTTTTTCCCCTCCCCCGATATTTAGAAAAATGTTCCCTATAGACGCCACCACACGAGACTTATGGCAGACGGTCCCTAAGGTGGAGGGAGCAGTTTCTACGTTAGCCAAGCGTACCACTATCCCGGTGGAGGATAGCTGTGCTTTCTCAGATCCAATGGATAAAAAATTAGAGGGTTATCTTAAGAAAATGTTTGTTCAGCAAGGTTTTATATTGCAGCCTCTTGCATGCATTGCGCCTGTCACAGCTGCAGCGGCATTCTGGTTTGAGTCTCTGGAAGAGGCGATTCGCACAGAGCCGTTAGATGAGGCCTTGAGCAAAGTTAGAACCCTTAAGCAAGCTAATGCGTTTGTTTCAGATGCCGTGGTACATCTAACCAAACTTACGGCTAAAAATTCCGGATTCGCCATACAGGCGCGCAGAACGCTCTGGCTTAAATCCTGGTCAGCGGATGTAACTTCCAAGTCTAAACTACTTAATATTCCTTTCAAAGGGCAGACCTTATTCGGGCCCGGCTTGAAGGAAATTATTGCTGACATTACGGGAGGTAAGGGCCACGCCCTTCCTCAGGACAGGGCCAAACCAAAGGCCAAACAGTCTAATTTTCGTGCCTTTCGTAACTTCAAGGCAGGAGCAGCATCGACTTCCTCCGCTCCAAAACAGGAAGGAACTACTGCTCGTTACAGACAAGGTTGGAAAGGCAACCAGTCATGGAACAAGGGCAAGCAGGCCAGAAAGCCTACTCCTGCCCCTAAGACAGCATGAAGTCAGGGCCCCCTATCCAGAGACGGATTTAGTGGGGGGCAGACTTTCTCTCTTTGCCCAGGCTTGGGCAAGAGATGTGCAGGATCCCTGGACGTTAAAGATTATATCTCAGGGATACCTTCTGGACTTCAAAACCTCTCCTCCACAAGGGAGGTTCCATCTTTCGAGGTTATCGTCAAACCTAGTAAAGAGAGAGGCATTTCTACAATGTGTACAAGACCTCTTAATCATGGGGGTGATCCACTCAGTTCCGCGATCGGAACAGGGACAAGGATTTTACTCAAATCTATTTGTGGTTCCCAAAAAAGAGGGAACCTTCAGACCAATCTTGGACTTAAAGATCTTAAACAAATTCCTAAGGGTACCATCGTTCAAGATGGAAACCATTCGAACCATCCTACCCATGATCCAAGAGGGTCAATATATGACCACGGTGGACTTAAAGGATGCTTACCTTCATATACCGATTCACAAGGATCATTATCGGTACCTGAGGTTTGCCTTTCTAGACAGGCATTACCAGTTTGTGGCTCTTCCCTTCGGGTTAGCCACGGCCCCGAGAATTTTTTCGAAGGTTCTGGGCTCCCTTCTGGCGGTACTAAGACCACGAGGCATAGCGGTGGCTCCGTACCTAGACGACATTCTGATACAAGCGTCAAGTTTACAGAAGGCAAAGTCTCATACAGAGATAGTTCTATCATTTCTGAGGTCGCATGGGTGGAAAGTGAACGTGGAAAAGAGTTCTCTGTTACCACTCACAAGGGTTCCTTTTCTAGGGACTCTTATAGATTCTGTAGAGATGAAGATTTACCTGACGGAGTCCAGGTTATCAAAGATTCTCAATGCTTGCCGTGTCCTTCATTCCGTTCCAAGCCCATCAGTAGCTCAGTGCTTGGAGGTAATCGGCTTAATGGTCGCGGCAATGGACATAGTGCCATTTGCGCGCCTGCATCTCAGACCGCTGCAACTATGCATGCTCAGTCAATGGAACGGGGATTACTCAGATCTGTCCCCTTTGCTAAATCTGGACCAGGAGACCAGATATTCGCTTCTCTGGTGGTTGTCACCGGTTCATCTGTCCAAAGGAATGACCTTTCGCAGGCCAGATTGGACGATTGTAACAACGGATGCCAGCCTTCTAGGCTGGGGAGCAGTCTGGAATTCCCTGAAGGCTCAGGGATCGTGGACTCAGGAGGAGAAACTCCTCCCAATAAACATTCTAGAATTAAGAGCAATATTCAATGCTCTTCTAGCTTGGCCTCAGTTAGCAAAGCTGAGGTTCATCAGATTTCAGTCGGACAATATCACGACTGTGGCTTACATCAATCATCAAGGGGGAACCAGGAGTTCCCTAGCGATGTTGGAAGTCTCGAAGATAATTCGCTGGGCAGAGTCTCACTCTTGCCACCTGTCAGCGATTCACATCCCAGGCGTAGAGAACTGGGAGGCGGATTTCCTAAGTCGCCAGACTTTTCATCCGGGAGAGTGGGAACTTCATCCGGAGGTATTTGCTCAACTGATTCGTCGTTGGGGCAAACCGGATCTGGATCTCATGGCATCTCGCCAGAACGCGAAGCTTCCTTGTTACGGATCCAGGTCCAGGGACCCGGGAGCGGTGCTGGTAGATGCATTAGCAGCCCCTTGGGTTTTCAACATAGCTTATGTGTTTCTACCATTTCCGTTGCTACCTCGACTGATTGCCAGGATCAAACAGGAGAGGGCATCGGTAATTCTGATAGCGCCTGTGTGGCCACGCAAGACCTGGTATGCAGACCTAGTGGACATGTCGTCCTGTCCACCATGGTCTCTTCCTCTGAGGCAGGACCTTCTAATTCAGGGTCCTTTCAACCATCCAAACCTAATTTCTCTGAGGCTGACTGCCTGGAAATTGAACGCTTGATTCTATCAAAGCGTGGGTTTTCGGATTCGGTTATTGATACATTAATACAGGCTCGGAAACCTGTGACAAGAAAAATTTACCATAAGATATGGCGTAAATATTTATATTGGTGCGAATCCAAGAGTTACTCATGGAGTAAGGTTAGGATTCCTAGGATATTAGCTTTTCTACAAGAGGGTTTAGAAAAGGGTTTATCCGCTAGTTCGCTAAAGGGACAGATTTCAGCTCTGTCTATTCTTTTACACAAACGTCTGGCAGAGCATCCAGACGTCCAGGCCTTTTGTCAGGCTTTGGCTAGAATTAAGCCTGTGTTTAAAGCTGTTGCTCCTCCGTGGAGCTTAAACTTGGTTCTTAAAGTTCTTCAGGGTGTTCCGTTTGAACCCCTTCATTCCATTGATATTAAGCTTTTATCTTGGAAAGTTTTGTTTTTGATGGCTATTTCCTCGGCTCGAAGAGTCTCTGAGTTATCTGCCTTACATTGTGATTCTCCTTATCTGATCTTTCATTCAGACAAGGTAGTTCTGCGTACTAAACCTGGGTTCTTACCTAAGGTTGTTTCTAACAGGAATATCAATCAAGAGATTGTTGTTCCATCATTATGTCCTAATCCTTCTTCAAAGAAGGAACGTCTTTTGCATAATCTAGACGTAGTCCGTGCTCTGAAGTTCTACTTACAGGCAACTAAAGATTTTAGACAAACTTCTTCTCTGTTTGTCGTTTACTCTGGACAGAGGAGAGGTCAAAAGGCTTCGGCTACCTCTCTCTCTTTTTGGCTTCGTAGCATAATACGTTTAGCCTATGAGACTGCTGGACAGCAGCCTCCTGAAAGAATTACAGCTCATTCCACCAGAGCTGTGGCTTCCACCTGGGCCTTTAAGAATGAGGCCTCTGTTGAACAGATTTGCAAGGCTGCAACTTGGTCTTCACTTCATACTTTTTCCAAATTTTACAAATTTGACACTTTCGCTTTTTCGGAGGCTGGTTTTGGGAGAAAGGTTCTACAGGCAGTGGTTCCTTCTGTTTAATGTTCCTGCCTTGTCCCTCCCATCATCCGTGTACTTAGCTTTGGTATTGGTATCCCATAAGTAATGGATGACCCGTGGACTGAACACACTTAACAAGAGAAAACATAATTTATGCTTACCTGATAAATTTATTTCTCTTGTAGTGTGTTCAGTCCACGGCCCGCCCTGTCTTTTTCAGGCAGGTTCTAAATTTTAAAATTATAACTCCAGTCACCACTGCACCTTATAGTTTCTCCTTTCTCGTCTTGTTTCGGTTGAATGACTGGATATGACATGTGAGGGGAGGAGCTATATAGCAGCTCTGCTTGGGTGATCCTCTTGCAACTTCCTGTTGGGAAGGAGAATATATCCCATAAGTAATGGATGACCCGTGGACTGAACACACTACAAGAGAAATAAATTTATCAGGTAAGCATAAATTATGTTTTTCTGATGGCTATTTCCTCGGCTCGAAGAGTCTCTGAGTTATCTGCCTTACATTGTGATTCTCCTTATCTGATCTTTCATTCAGATAAAGTTGTTCTGGGTACAAAACCTGGGTTTTTACCTAAGGTGGTTTCTAACAAGAATATCAATCGAGAGATTGTTGTTCCATCATTATGTCCTAATCCTTCTTCAAAGAAGGAACGTCTTTTGCATAATCTAGACGTAGTCCGTGCCTTGAAGTTTTACTTACAGGCTACTAAAGATTTTCGCCAAACATCTAACCTGTTTGTTGTTTACTCTGGACAGAGGAGAGGTCAGAAGGCCTCGGCAACCTCTCTTTCTTTTTGGCTTCGGAGTATAATCCGTTTAGCCTATGAGACTGCTGGACAGCAGCCTCCTGAAAGGATTACAGCTCATTCTACTAGAGCTGTGGCTTCCACCTGGGCCTTTAAAAATGAGGCCTCTGTTGAACAGATTTGCAAGGCTGCGACTTGGTCTTCGCTTCATACCTTTTCCAAATTTTACAAATTTGATACTTTTGCTTCTTCGGAGGCTGTTTTTGGGAGAAAGGTTCTACAGGCAGTGGTTCCTTCCGTTTAAGTTCCTGCCTTGTCCCTCCCATCATCCGTGTACTTTAGCTTTGGTATTGGTATCCCACAAGTAATGGATGATCCGTGGACTGGATACACTTAAAAAGAGAAAACATAATTTTTGCTTACCTGATAAATGTATTTCTCTTGTAGTGTATCCAGTCCACGGCCTGCCCTGTCCTTTTCAGGCAGGTCTAAATTTGAATTAAACTACAGTCACCACTGCACCCTATGGTTTCTCCTTTCTCGGCTTGTTTCGGTCGAATGACTGGATATGGCAGTGAGGGGAGGAGCTATATAGCAGCTCTGCTGTGGGTGATCCTCTTGCAACTTCCTGTTGGGAAGGAGAATATCCCACAAGTAATGGATGATCCGTGGACTGGATACACTATAAGAGAAATAAATTTATCAGGTAAGCATAAATTATCAATGAAAAAAGTGTATGAGAGAGTAGATAATACTGCTAAACCAAAAAAAGAATAATTATTCTCTGGTGCCACCCTTGAAAATGAATTATACAAAAATCAAACAGAGAGAATGTATTCACAACATACACTACTGTTGTGAAAAAGCAAGGGATAAAAAAAGGCACACAGAATTTTGGTAAATAATCAAATTTATTAATTCCTATTTAAATCCCAAACCACATTTATGTGGATCACAAAAAGTGACAAAGTCAATCATACTTTGAAAGAGAACATTTTTAACTAAAACAGCAGAATTCAAAGACTAAATGCTACTAAAAGGCCAGAAACCTCAAAGCATACGTATGCTAATTAACTAGGGGTGCAGCCTAACCTACTATCTATGACTCAGACAGATATCTATAACATAGGCAGGTAACATATAGTAAGCAAAAAACCTTAAGTAAATTAACATTACGGTTACAAGTAAGAACATAAAAGAAACATTTTCATATTATCCTAAATAGATCAGAAAAAATGACCGGCAAATGTCTTAGTATAGCATCTGAAATACAGACAATGGTGATTGCTGCTGGAAGTGCAAATTCAGTTATTTTACTTAGCTGCTGTCTGTAGATCCATTATTCCAATTCAGAGAGGATGCAGCATTCAGAGCGTGTGATGTCACTTGCAGCCTAAGGTGTGGTTGTAAGCCTGCTGGCAATAGGTTCGATTTGCAAGAGGTGTGTTCCAAAGGCCGAGAATCCGTCCACTGGATTGGTCAGTTGCTCAGGTGAAAGAAACCAGGCTTCCACCGATGTAATGTAGCTAAGCACATACCAGGATGCACCGTATACTCAGGAAAGTAAGTTGAAACAGCCACACACAAGAGCCAAAAGATTTCTCAGTAAAAGGGATCTCTTATCTTTAAACACCTTCAGGTGGATATTGCACATTCAGTCCAGCGCAAATAAGGAAACCACAATCTCCAATACTTTGCCGCTTTTCAAGCACACACGCTCTTTCTCAGCATGTAGTGTCAGCATGAAGTCAGTTCCAGGGCTAACAATAAACTTGTACCGTATTGTCTTTTCTTTGCTTTCTTTGAAAAATGCTTAGAAGAAAGACAGGAGTTGGTCGACCTCACTCCTGGCTAGTATAGCACATAGGTGCCAAAGTTACACAAAGTGCCAACGCACGTTTCACCCCTGCAGCAAGGTTTGTGTCTAAGGGGTTCATCAGGGCATATTATTCCATACCGGATATCCTCTATTTATGGACCTACCTGTGACTCCACAGGTGATCTACTTGCTAAACACCTGCTAATTTCTTAAAGCTGTATACAGCAAGGTGCCCTATTTTAAATAATACTTGTGTTCATAGTTAAAAAGTGCCAAAATATAGAAGCTTTGTTCTTATTTAAATTATTAAATTAGAGAAACTCAATTCCTAAGCTTTTCTAAACAAAGCTAAAAACGGCCTTTTAATGATCACTTCCAGATAACGGGGCACACTCTATCAGCAAAACACTTATAGAAAACTGGCAAATTCCAGCTTTTCATTTAAACCTGTTGGATATCTCGTTCCTAGTTTATAAATCCATTTTGCTTCTTTTTGCAAAAGGATTTTTTCATTATTGCCACCTCTACCATTAGTGATTCCTTTATCAATAATGATAAACTTTAAAGATTCCACATTTCCTTTATGAAACATTTCAAAATGTCTCGCTACACTGGTGTCATTGCAATGAGCAATATCATCACGATGTTCTTGTACCCGGTCCTTCACAAGCCTCTTCGTTTTTCCTACGTAAAAGACCGGGCACGAACATCTAAGAAGATATACTGCTCCCTCAGACTTGCAATTAAAGAAATATTTTATATCGTAAGTCTTACCATCCTGTACTGAGAATTGCTTTGCGCTATCCATGTGGACACAGTATACACAGTGTCCACATGGATAGCTGCCTTTGATCCCCCTGTCCTTTCTAAGCCAGTCTGCATCAGATGGACCCCTGGAAAATTGACTTTTTACCAGGATGTCCCTCAGACTTTTTGATTTTCTGGCTGTCATTAGAGGTTTCTCTCCAATTACATTTTTTACCTTGTCATCCAAAGTCAAAATGTTCCAATTTTTATTCATGACTGACCTAATGTTGTTCCATTGATTGTTAAATCTAGAAATAAATCTAATGTTTCCCCCATCTAATTTAGATTTACCTACATACAAGAGGTCATCTCTCTGGGTCTTTCTGGCCTTCCAAAGTGCCTTTTTAAGGGACTTATTGGAGTATCCTCTTAGTAAGAACCTATCCTTCATCATTTTAGCATGTATATCAAACTTAGAAAGGGATGAGCAGTTCCTCCTTAAACGGAGGAATTGTCCATAGGGAATGCCTTTCTTTAAATGTGAGGGATGGCTGCTCTGAGCATGAAGAATATTATTAGTGGCATTTTTCTTCCTATAATTCTCAGTGACTATTCTATTACCCTCTTTTTTGATGGTAATATCAAGGAAATTAAGTTCCTTGGGATTGGTCTCAGAAGTGAGGATGTTCCTGTCATTATGGTTTAATTGGTCAACAAACAAGTTGAACTCTTCTTCCACACCATCCCACAAGACAAGAACATCATCCACATACCTAACCCACATTAGGACCTTTTCATTGAAAATATCACCGAAAACCTCAAAGATATCAGACTCCCATGCCCCCAAGTGCAGGCAGGCATATGTGGGGGCACACACTGCCCCCATAGCCGTGCCCCGCAGTTGACGATAGACTTGTCCATCAAATGAGAATACATTATTGTGTAGGACAAATTCCAGCAGTGAAATTACGAAGTCTGAGTGTTCAGAGAAGGATTGACCCCTTGTTTCAAGGAATTTCCTAATAGCCTGTAGACCTATTTTGTGAGGAATTGAGGAGTACAATCCTTCTACATCCAAAGATGCCAGAATTGTTTTTTCATTGACCATTACTCCATCCAATTTTCTCAAAAGGTCCGCCGTATCTTTTACATACGATGGTAATGTTAAGAGGAAAGGACGTAGATATTTATCTACGTAATCTCCAATGTTTTCCGTAATGCTGCCTATTCCGGAGACTATGGGTCTCCCCGGAAGGCATTTCATATTTTTATGCAGTTTTGGCAAGATATAAAACACTGGCATAACCGGATGTTCTGGAAATAGAAATTTAAATTCTTTTTGGTCAATAATCCCTTTTCTTCTCGCCTCATTTAACAATTTAAAAAGAGAATTCTGGGTATGTTCTAAAGGGCTACCTCCAAGTCTTATGTACTGATTTTTATCATGTAACTGACGTTTCACCTCGTTGATATAGAGGTGTTCATCTAACAGTACTAGGTTGCCGCCCTTGTCGGCAGGCTTTATCACCACATCCCTAGCCATACTCAGTTCTTTTAGAGCTTTTCGCTCTCTTGGCTTCAGATTGTCATCTAATTGTTGAGGTATCAAGCTATCTATGTCTTTTTCCATTTGTTTCACAAATAGATTGACTGCTGGGACCAATGAGAGAGAGGGCATATAAGTAGACTTAGGTTTAAAACACAGTTTTTCACAAACTATTGCTTGTGTGGTATCTGTGTTTTCATCCAGAATATTGTCAGCTAACAAAGATTCTAGATCTGCCAGAGCTGACTGATCGTCCATATCCAAATTATGTACTTTTTTTGATTTCATAATAATGGATAGGACAATTTTTCTGGCAAATAGATGTAAGTCCTTAATTAGCTCAAATTTATCAACCATTGCAGTAGGGCAGAAAGATAACCCCTTTTTCAGGAGTTCTACATGAGCCAAATTTAGGGGAAATGAGGAAAGGTTAACAATCTGTAATTCATCATCATTATGGCTATTCAATAGCCCCTGCGTGTACCCCTTCTCCTGGATCTCCCCCTGCTCTGAACATATTGGTCTCCTCTCCCCCTGTTCTGCCTGGTTTGGTATCTCTTTTCTTTTACTGGAGTCCCAAAGGGATCTTTTCCTTTTTCCCCTTCTGTTCTTTCTCCTCCTTCTTTTTGACTGATACCAAAAGAGTTTTTTGAATTACTTAATTATGTTTTTACTCTATAACATAAAATAATTAATTGTGCTAAGATATGTCTGTCATATCAGAAGAAGGGGCCCTGAACATTTTCTAATAGGAATTTGAACTTTAAGAAACAGTATGCAGTGGCAAACATGTGCCATTAAACTGTCATATCACATGACAAAGGAATTGTTAGACCATCAAATGTGCTGAGTGGACAGGTTTTAAAGCTTATCAAAATGTTAGCTATGTTCAAGAATTGCACACATAGTTTAATACAGAGCCTGTGGAGTAAAGTTTATATTTGCTCAGCTCTTGAAATTTCACACTGTTATTCACAAAAGCCTTTGTTATAGAGTCTAAGGAATATTCACTGTCAAAACAAAATTCAAACAGGATATTTCTTCTGTAAATAGGAGTTTACAAGATAATGGAAACAACTTGACTCTTCATTGTTTTTTCTGGAAAAAGAATATTTTATGGTGCAGATGTTGATTCAAAATCCTATGCATTGACATTCCTTAGAACAGTGTTTTTCAACCAGTGTGCCGTGTATTAGGCTGTGTGATTTTGTAAAATTTTGGGATGGTGGTGTGCCACAGGATTTTTTAATGTAAAAAAGTGTGCCACAGCAAAAAAAAAGGTTGCAAATCACTGCCTTAGAAGATAGTTTCATCAAAATAACTGTAGAATTGAAGTTAGCTGTAGACAAGTTATGGGAGCCGACCATTGATCAGAAGAAGTCACAGTAGAATAACGCTGCACTAATTGTCATTCCATTACTCCTACTTATATACATAGAACAATGTCATTTTTTATGTTTACTGTCTGTTTAAACAGCCTAATTATTTTTGTGTTTTTATCTACCTGTTTCTTCAGTATATTTTTTGTAGTTAATAGCTTGATGTAGATTAGGATAATAGAGAGTGAAGAAGGTTTATCTAAATTGTGTAATTCAGTTGCCTTGAACAAAACACTGGTTGTGATTTTATGCGCTTATGTGCTGAAACAAAAGCAATTTTTTCAATAGATTAAATAATTGTTGCCAACATTATGTTATTTGTTATCTATTTTCACCACTGTAATGGTATATAAGTTGCTTGTCCAAAAGTTAAAAAAAAACCTTTAAAAATGTTTAAAAACTATCTAAAAGGTTGATTGTAAAAATTTCAATATAAACTACAATGAATAAAAACTGGATAAAGCATGAATAAAAGATAATGAGTAGTAAGATACAAATATAAAAATGATAATAGCAATAATGATAAACTACTCAGAACCCCCTTATTTCTACAAGAGATCTGTGTTTAAACCATCTGTGATTTGAATGCACGCAAAAAAAGTCCATAAATATAGTAGGATGTGAGATTTTATAATCTTGGACTGCACTGAGACTTAGGGTAATTAGTCTTTTACAGTTCTTTTACAGTTCTAAGAAACAGTACCTTAGGCAGAAAATATTTCTAGATTCCGTTGATATTCCTGGATTTGTAAGGGATAATGTTCAATTGAACCATAGAGAAGCAATTGTATTTTGATTGCAGTGCCACTGAAGTGCCGCCTGGTCACAGCCAGCAATCCCACTGGTCCCGGCTCAGATATGGTTACATGAAATGAAAGAAAAGACAGGCGCACAAGGCACAATTCAAGTGTAGAGTTTTATTATACTGATAAGACACACGGTTAAAAACACTTACTAGATCAAAGTTAAAAATCTGCATTGAGAGCATATGCTCATTAGGATTATCGCAGCTCCTGCAGCACCGGGGAGATAGCTGGACCCTCTCCTCTCCGTTCACAGCAAGACCAATTGGGCGGAGGTGTTCCGGATCCTGTCACCCAAGTCCTGGTAATGCTGGTGCTGAACAGTACTCTTTAACTGCTTTCCTGTGAAATCTTTTGTTTCAGATGCCTGACGCGTTTCCCCCAACTCCGGTCGGGCTTTATCAAAGGCTGGATAAATTAAAACTGGCGTTTTAAAGGTATGTCCGCCAATCAGGTAGGAGGTGTGCTTTTTGGCCAATCATCGCTAGAGGGTGTGAGCGCATATGTAAAGTCCCGGATTTAAGTTAATGGCTTGTGTATATTCCCTAAATAGCGTACAATTATAATGTTTTTATACATAATTTCTTACAAAGAACACATAAATCTTAAAAATCAAGCAAGGTATATATGCAAAAATACTTCAAAAAAACAGGTGAAAACAATGTAATACAAACCATTCTCCATTGTTACAAACAAAATATATGTTATATCAATAAACGGCAGCTATACATTATATGTCGGTAATACGACCTATGATGATTCTTGATTGTAATCAAACCGTTTTACCCTGGTTTATATATTAATAATTGTAAGAATTCTTTTGAATGTTTTTATTTGTAAATCTAAAATATAGCCCTAATGTGAGTTTCTGCGGTGGAACAAAACATATATGGAAAAAAGAAGAAGAAAACATTGCTATGTGATAGCGGTGCAGGTTTCTATCCATATTCGCTTTGAATTTATGAATTTGATTTATTTGATTTTTTGGATGATGCAAATTTGATAATTTGAATGAATAATTATTAACTAAATAAAATGTTTTCTAAATATATGAAAAATTGTTATTATCATCAAGAATAATCCTATTAATTTATAGACATGATGTAGATATGTTAAAATTTAAATTAATGCTTTAATATTGAGCTATGCTATGTATTTATATTCTTAAAGATGACAATTTTCTTAAGAAGAGTATCCTTATGATCTGGTGATTAACAAAGGATACCCTGAAAACAAGGTTCTTTTGGGGACATGGTTTTGCCTTCAAGATGCAATATTTTTGGAGCTAATTTAGTGAAGTTGATTAAAAGAGTTTGATGTATCTAAAACAGTGTGATATGTTTAAAAAGGGGAAATTATGCACAGTAAAATTTATAACTATTTGAGAGTTAAAAATTTAAAATGTAAAAATTAAAATGTTAAGACAAACAAGGTTTAAAAGTAAGGAGGGGAAATGACCTAACTAAAATTTGTGCAAGCACTATGGAGGTTCTAAAAACACAGAAGAATATAGAAATTAGTGTATTACTCTATAAAAAGGCCGCCACATCTATATCAATGTTTAGTCCTAAGGGCTGTAATGTTTTTAGCTTATATATCCACTTTGTTTCTAATTTTCTTAGTTCAAGTAATCTATTTGGTTTTGTATGTGGCACTTGATCAATTACTTGTATCTTTAAAGAACTTGGATTGCTCCCATGGCAATCTAAAAAATGTTTTGGGACACTGTGATTTTCCATTTTTTCTTTGATGTTATACAAATGCTTGTTTGTCCTGCGTCTTATCTTTCTTTTCGTGCGGCCTATATATAATAGGCCGCATCCACATTCTAATAAATATACAACATATATTGAGTCACAATTGCTTCTAAAATCTATGTTATAGGTTTCTGTGGATTGACTATTCTGGAATGTGGGTGCTTTGTTTATGTGTTTACACATATTGCATCTCGTTTTACCACATTTCATAGTACCTTTCCAATTCGTTAACCAATTGTCCATTTTTGGGTTAGTCTTACTATTTGGGATGGGTTTGATTCTACTCGGGGCTAATATGTTCTTCAAACTCCTCCCTTTTTTGTATGTAAAACAAGCTGTGGACCCAGAAAAGGATCTGATTTTAAAATAGGCCAATGTCTATTAATTATGTCTTCTAATATTTTGGAGCCTTGATTATATGTGGTTATAAATCTTATGGGGTTATGATTTTTGGATTATTATGGATTATTATAAAATTTGCATCATCCAAAAAATCAAATAAATCAAATTCAGAAATTCAAAGCGAATATGGATAGAAACCTGCACCGCTATCACATAGCAATGTTTTCTTCTTCTTTTTTCCATATATGTTTTGTTCCACCGCAGAAACTCACATTAGGGCAATATTTTAGATTTACAAATAAAAACATTCAAAAGAATTCTTACAATTATTAATATATAAACCAGGGTTTGATTACAATCAAGAATCATCATAGGTTGTATTACCAACATATAATGTATAGCTGCCGTTTATTGATATAACATATATTTTGTTTGTAACAATGGAGAATGGTTTGTATTACATTGTTTTCACCTGTTTTTTGAAGTATTTTTGCATATATACCTTGCTTGATTTTTAAGATTTATGTGTTCTCTCTACGAAATTATGTATAAAAACATTATGATTGTACGCTATTTAAGGAATATACACAAGCCATTAACTTAAATCCGGGACTTTACATATGCGCTCACACCCTCTAGTGATGATTGGCCAAAAAGCGCACACCTCCTACCTGATTGGCGGACATACCTTTAAAACAAACAGGCGCCAGTTTTAATTTATCCAGCCTTTGATAAAGCCCGACAGGAGTTGGGGGAAATGCGTCAGGCATCCGAAACAAAAGATTTCACAGGAAAGCAGTTAAAGAGTACTGTTCAGCACCAGTGTTACCAGGACTTGGGTGACAGGATCCGGAACACCGTCGCCCAATTGGTCTTGCTGTGAACGGAGAGGAGAGGGACCAGCTATCTCCCCGGTGCTGCAGGAGCTGCGATAATCCTAATGAGCATATGCTCTCAATGCAGATTTTTAACTTTGATCTAGTAAGTGTTTTTAACCGTGTGTCTTATCAGTATAATAAAACTCTACACTTGAATTGTGCCTTGTGCGCCTGTCTTTTCTTTCATTTCATGTAATTCAGTTGCCTGTTGAATATTTTAATGACGAAAAGTAAATTTTACGTATTCCCTTGTTTGAAAATGTTAGATTCCCTGGCTCAATAGGAAATGTAAGTCTCCGAGCTCCATTTATGAAGTAGTGGAGGCCGCTTTAGCAGGATCGCTCATGTGGCCTCCATACCGCAAGTTATAAAGCAGCGACCAGTCCTTCTTAACCTGTCCGCCACCTCAGAGATACTGAAGTTAAAAATCTCTCCAATCTCATTTGTTCAGGGAGATTGACAAGCATGACCAATCGCACAAAAGCCTTGGGACCACATTGCAGAGGGATTTCCAAATGCCACCCCTGACTTCTCCCTGCGTAGATGGGCTTACAGGTTCCCTAGTTAGTAATGTCCTCCCATCAGATAATAAATGGGGCCTTATGTGTGGAAGTATGCAGTTTGAGTGAAGCTGGTTTAAATGATGTATGTGCAAATTGTTCTAACCATTGTGTTGATAATTTGATTCTGTACCAACCACATATATATTTATCACCTTGTTCAATAAAATGCAATGAATAGTCATAGTGTAATGGTATTGATATTAGGGGCCGAATTATCAAGCTCCGAATGGAGCTTGATGCCTCTTGTTTCCAAGGCCCGCCGGAAACAGAAGTTATGAAGCAGCGGTCTAAAGACCGCTGCTCCATAACTTGTCTGCTTGCTCTTAGGTCGCAGACAGAAATCAACCCGATCGAATACGAATGGGTTTATTGACACCCCCTGCTAGCGGCCGATTGGCCGAGAATCTGCAGGGGACGGCATTGCACCAGCAGTTCACAAGAACTGCTAGTGCAATGATAAATGCAGACAGCGTATGCTGTCGGTATTTATCGATGTGCGGCGGACATGATATGCTACATAGTATCATGTTCGCTCGCACATTAATAAATAGGCCCCTAGAGCTTTAATTACTTTATAAAGTTAAAGGGTCAAAAAATTGTTTCATATTGAGGGACTTTTTTTTTGTAATAGTCTTTTTGTTGCAGAAGGCTAGTTGTATCAGTGGAGCTCTATTGGGGAAAAAAGTAGCCACACAGCATTTTTCGTAGACACTTCACTTTAGCGACTGGGTTTTTAGTAATTGCTCCCTATGTGTCTCTATATAGCTGTAGTACCTAATGGCTGGTCAGACACTATGGCCCAGCCAACATGGTATATTATGTAGGTGCAAGTATTATTAATAGTGATGTCACAAATAGTTCACCGGTAAATAGTTCCCGGCGAACATAGCATGTTCGCGTTCGCCGCTGGGGGGGGAGAACATATGCGATGTTCGATCCGCACCCTATTCGTCATCATTGAGTAATACTTTGACCCTGTACCTCACAGTCAGCAGGCACATTCCAGCCAATCAGCAGCAGACCCTCGCTCCCAGACCCCCCTACCTCCTGGACAGCATCCATTTTAGATTTATTTGGAAGCTGCATTCTTAGAGAGAGGAGGGACAGTGTAGCTGCTGCAGATTTAATAGGGAAATCGATAGCTAGGCTAGTGTATTCAGTGTCCACTACAGTCCTGAAGGACTCATCTGATCTCTGCTGTAAGGACAGCACCCCAAAAAGCCCTTTTTAGGGCTAGAACATCAGTCTGCTTTTTTTTTTTCCTGTGTAATCTAATTGCAGTTGCCTGCCTGCCAGCGTGTGTGTCAGGCTCACAGCGTATACGGTGCCCACTTGCCCAGTGCCACCACTCATATCTGCTGTAACAGTAGTGTACATTTTAAAAAAACAACACTTTTTTGACTGTGTTAAATAATAGTCAGTTTCCTTCACACGTGTGCGTTTCAGTGCCTGCCTGCCAGGGCACAGTGTCACCCCAGTGCAACTCATATCTGGTGTAACAGTAGTGTAGATTTAAAAAAAAAAACAACACTTTTTTGACTGTGTTAAATAATAGCAGTCAGTTTCCTTCACACGTGTGCGTTTCAGTGCCTGCCTGACAGGGCACAGTGTCACCCCAGTACAACTCATATCTGGTGTAACAGTAGTGCAGATTTAAAAAAAAACAACACTTTTTTCACTGTGTTAAATAATAGCAGTCAGTTTCCTTCACACGTGTGCGTTTCAGTGCCTGCCTGCCAGGGCACAGTGTCCCCCCAGTGCAATTCATATCTGGTGTAACAGTAGTGTACATTTAAAACAAAACAACACTTTTTTTGACTGTGTTAAATAATAGCAGTCAGTTTCCTTCACACGTGTGCGTTTCAGTGCCTGCCTGCCAGGGCACAGTGTCACCCCAGTGCAACTCATATCTGGTGTAACAGTAGTGTAGATCTAAAAAAAAACAACACTTTTTTGACTGTGTTAAATAATAGCAGTCAGTTTCCTTCACACGTGTTAAACAGGGAGTTTGGTCTGTCACTGTGAAGCGGGCGTAACCCTTACACTACCTGATCGATACAACATCAAACCTGATGTTTTAAAGCACATTATTCCAAACAATTTAGGAATGTTAGGTGATTTATGCCCTTTATGGCTTAAAACCAGACTCTGCATCAACTATGTAATTTTCCATGGGAGTTTTGCCATGGATCCCCCTCCGGCATGCCACAGTCCAGGTGTTAGTCCCCTTGAAACAACTTTTCCATCACTATTGTGGCCAGAAAGAGTCCCTGTGGGTTTTAAAGTTCGCCTGCCTATTGAAGTCTATGGCGGTTCGCCCGGTTCGCCCGTTCGCGAACAGTTTCGGAAGTTTGCGTTCGCCGTTCGCGAACGCAAAATTTTAGGTTCGCGACATCACTAATTATTACCTAATCAAATTCAGTAGTTCAGATAAAAGCAATATTTTGTGAGTGTATTGGGGGTTGAGGTGTGTACTCCTGGGCAGATTGTCATCATTCTTATTGTGCAAAGATTTTAATCAGCCTAAAGTTTGTGATTGCTTTACTGTTTCAAATTAAAATTTATTTGAAGGATGCTTCTGTTTCAGAGGGATAGTAATGAAAAAAAAAAATGTTTATGATACCGATAGAGGGCCATATTACAAGTGGAGCACTATTTAATGCTCTCGCTTGCGCTCATATTTCAAGTTGAAAGTAAATTGTTTTCGCACGAGCACTAACAGTTGTTTGCAAAAATCCGAACTTGGAATATCGCACGTATTATCCCCATAGAAGTCAATGGCGCAGAAAAGTGGGGGTAAAAACCTAACACCCTACTTGCGTGCAACCCGATCGCATAGTCTCAAGTATGCTAACCCGACATGAAAATATTAATATTTCACATTCTAATGTTCTTTACATAGCAGAATATGTTCTATGCATTCATAAATACATATTTCTATATATATATGATCTTTTTTTGGTATGGGATGAATATATTTTTCATGTTTGCATCTACTTTACTGCAAAGGGCTACAATGCACTTATATATATATATCTAAATGTGTATACTGTACATATGTATTTATGGGTGTGACCCATTAGTGTGCGATGTCTCCTTGCAGATGACGCAATTGAAGCGCCGGGTGTGCACCGCTGAGAGCCGGAACATGATGGAGTTTAGGTGAATGTATCTGTTTATTGCATTATTGGTTTATTGAACACATACCGTAATTGGTGCTGGGAGGGTATAAGTATGTCTTTGCTTTTGTTCACTGTTGTTGTAAGTCTGAGGACGGGGGTGAAACCCCGAAACGTCACGTAGTAAATCATCTTTTTGAAAACTTTAACGGAGAGTGCCTGCTTTTTTTTTTTTTTTTTTTTTTTTTTTGGGACTGTTTGTACTTTTGCTGTGCACCCCGGATTACAATTGAGAGTGCTTTACCACTTGATTCTGTTATATATATATATATATATATATATATATATATATATATATATATATATATATATATATATATATATATATATATATTTGTAAATACATATATACATATGTATAAATATATATATGTATAACTATATATATATATGTATATGAATATATCTATGTTAAAGCCCTTTGCCCGCCTCATATCTTTGAGCCCTTATAACTTCTTTGTGCAATATTTTTTTAAATATATTTTATTAGATTGTGTCATTATGATTATAACCGTACTTTGTAATGTATTTTGTGACCCTTTTTTTTTGCAAAACAATTAACCAGAGCTCTGAGGACGCGCGTTAACTTACATTGCACTCAAACCATCCACTTTACTTTCAACTTGAAACACCCACGATAAACCCCCTTTTCACTCGCACGTAGCTGTTAGCGATCCACTCGTAATCTGGCCCAGAATGTGCAGTTTTAAACAACTTTTAAATGTACTTTTTCTCCTGTTAAGTGTGGTCAGTCCACGGGTCATCATTACTTCTGGGATATAATCTCCTCCCCTACAGGAAGTGCAAGAGGATTCACCCATCAGAGCTGCTATATAGCTCCTCCCCTCTACGTCACCTCCAGTCATTCTCTTGCACCCAACGAATAGATAGGATGTGTGAGAGGACTGTGGTGATTTAATTAGTTTATTACCTTCAATCAAAAGTTTGTTATTTTATAATAGCACCGGAGTGTGTTATTCATTCTCTGGTAGAATTTGAAGAAGAATCTACCTGAGTTTTTTCTATGATTTTAGCCGGAGTAGTTAAGATCATATTGCTGTTTCTCGGCCATCTGAGGAGAGGTAAACTTCAGATCAGGGGACAGCGGGCAGATGAATCTGCAAAGAGGTATGTAGCAGTTTGTTATTTTCTGACATGGAATTGATGAGAAAATCCTGCCATACCGTTATAATGTAAACTCAGCCTTAAATGCAGTAGATGTAGCTGGTATCAGGCTGTCATGTATGTATATTTTACACTTCAGTATTCTGGGGAATGGTACTTCACTGGTTTTATACTGTATGCATAGATTTTACCTAATTTGCAGGGACTTGCAATAGGTTTTAAATAACAATTGATTTATTGAGGTTAAACGTTTTTTTGCTGGCATGTAAAAACGTTTATTTCTCTGAGGTACTGGGTGAAAAAATGTTGTGGGCACTATTTTTTCCACTTGGCAATAGTTTTGTTTAATTTTAAGCAGTTCACTGATCTCTCTCACTGTTATGTGTGAGGGGGAGGGGCCATTTTTGGCGCTTTAACTACGCATCAAAAAATTCAGTCAGAGGTTCATTTTCTTCCTGCATGATCCGGTTCATCTCTTCAGAACTCAGGGATCTTCAAATCCTTTTTTGAGGGAGGTAATCATCACAGCAGAGCTGTGAAGAGTGTAGCTGACTGTGATAAAAAATGTTTGTTTGTGTATTTTTTCTGCTGACAGGGTTAGTTATCCTTTGCTAATGGGAACAATCCTTTGCTAAAATTGTATATTTCTTACAAAGATTTGATGCTATAACTTAATTATTTTCAACTGTCATAATTTTTTCTGTGCTTCTGATAGGCACAGTTCGTTTTCATATAATTGTAAATTAATTGAAAAAGCATTTCCAAGTTGCTAGTTAATTGCTAGTGTGTTAAACATGTCTGATTCAGAGGAAGATACATGTGTTATATGTACTAATGCCAAAGTGGAGCCCAATAGAAATTTATGTACTAACTGTATTGATGCTACTTTAAATAAAAGTCAATCTGTACAAATTGAACATATTTCACCAGACAACGAGGGGAGAGTTATGCCGACTAACTCGCCTCACGTGTCAGTACCTGCATCTCCCGCTCGGGAGGTGCGTGATATTGTAGCGCCGAGTACATCTGGGCGGCCATTTCAAATCACATTACAGGATATGGCTACTGTCATGACTGAAGTTTTGGCTAAATTACCAGAACTTAGAGGCAAGCGTGATCACTCTGGGGTGAGAACAGAGTGCGCTGATAATATTAGGGCCATGTCAGACACTGCGTCACAGGCGGCAGAACATGAGGACGGAGAACTTCATTCTGTGGGTGACGGTTCTGATCCAAACAGATTGGATTCAGATATTTCAAATTTTAAATTTAAGCTGGAAAACCTCCGTGTATTACTAGGGGAGGTGTTAGCGGCTCTGAATGATTGTAACACAGTTGCAATACCAGAAAAAATGTGTAGGTTGGATAAATATTTTGCGGTACCGGCGAGTACTGATGTTTTTCCTATACCTAAGAGACTTACTGAAATTGTTACTAAGGAGTGGGATAGGCCCGGTGTGCCGTTCTCACCTCCTCCGATATTTAGAAAAATGTTTCCAATAGACGCCACCACACGGGACTTATGGCAAACGGTCCCTAAGGTGGAGGGAGCAGTTTCTACTTTGGCTAAGCGTACCACTATCCCGGTGGAGGATAGCTGTGCCTTTTCAGATCCAATGGATAAAAAATTAGAGGGTTACCTTAAGAAAATGTTTGTTCAACAAGGTTTTATATTGCAACCTCTTGCATGTATTGCGCCTGTCACGGCTGCAGCAGCATTTTGGTTTGAGTCTCTGGAAGAGACACTTGAATCATCTACACTAGATGAGATTACACTCAAACTTAGAACCCTTAAGTTAGCTAACTCATTTATTTCAGATGCCGTAGTACATTTAACTAAACTTACGGCTAAGAATTCCGGATTTGCCATTCAGGCACGCAGAGCGCTGTGGCTAAAATCCTGGTCAGCTGATGTTACTTCTAAATCTAAATTGCTTAATATACCTTTCAAAGGGCAGACCTTATTCGGGCCCGGGTTGAAGGAGATTATCGCTGACATTACAGGAGGTAAAGGCCATGTCCTGCCTCAGGACAAAGCCAAACCTAGGGCTAGACAGTCTAATTTTCGTTCCTTTCGTAACTTTAAAACAGGAACAGCACCAACTTCCTCTGCACCAAAACAGGAAGGAGCTGTTGCTCGCTACAGACAAGGCTGGAAACCTAACCAGTCCTGGAACAAGGGCAAGCAGGCCAGGAAACCTGCTGCTGCCCCTAAGACAGCATGAATCGAGGGCCCCCGATCCGGGACCGGATCTAGTAGGGGGCAGACTTTCTCTCTTCGCCCAGGCTTGGGCAAGAGATGTTCAGGATCCCTGGGCGTTAGAGATCATATCTCAGGGATACCTTCTGGACTTCAAATCCTCTCCCCCAAGAGGGAGATTTCATCTGTCAAGGTTGTCAACAAACCAAATAAAGAAAGAAGCGTTCCTACGCTGCGTACAAGATCTTTTATTAATGGGAGTGATCCATCCAGTTCCGCGGTCGGAACAAGGACAAGGGTTTTACTCAAATCTGTTTGTAGTTCCCAAAAAAGAGGGAACTTTCAGGCCAATCTTGGATTTAAAGATCCTAAACAAGTTCCTAAGAGTTCCATCGTTCAAGATGGAAACTATTCGTACAATTTTGCCCATGATCCAAGAGGGTCAGAACATGACCACAGTGGATTTAAAGGATGCTTACCTTCACATACCGATTCACAGAAATCATTACCGGTATCTAAGGTTTGCCTTTCTAGACAGGCATTACCAGTTTGTAGCTCTTCCATTCGGATTGGCTACGGCTCCAAGAATCTTCACAAAGGTTCTGGGTACTCTTCTGGCGGTACTAAGACCGCGAGGAATTTCGGTAGCTCCGTACCTAGACGACATTCTGATACAAGCTTCAAGCTTTCAAACTGCCAAGTCTCATACAGAGTTAGTACTGGCATTTCTAAGGTCGCATGGATGGAAGGTGAACGAAAAGAAGAGTTCTCTCTTTCCACTCACAAGAGTTCCCTTCTTGGGGACTCTGATAGATTCTGTAGAAATGAAGATTTACCTGACAGAAGACAGGTTAACAAAGCTTCAAAATGCATGCCGTGTCCTTCATTCCATTCAACACCCGTCAGTAGCTCAATGCATGGAGGTGATCGGCTTAATGGTAGCGGCAATGGACATAGTACCTTTTGCACGCCTACATCTCAGACCGCTGCAATTGTGCATGCTAAGTCAGTGGAATGGGGATTACTCAGATTTGTCCCCCACTCTGAATCTGAATCAAGAGACCAGAAATTCTCTTCTATGGTGGCTTTATCGGCCACATCTGTCCAGGGGGATGCCATTCAGCAGGCCAGACTGGACAATTGTAACAACAGACGCCAGCCTACTAGGTTGGGGCGCTGTCTGGAATTCTCTGAAGGCTCAGGGACTATGGAATCAGGAGGAGAGTCTCCTTCCAATAAACATTCTGGAACTGAGAGCAGTTCTCAATGCCCTTCTGGCTTGGCCCCAGTTAACAACTCGGGGGTTCATCAGGTTTCAGTCGGACAACATCACGACTGTAGCTTACATCAACCATCAGGGAGGGACAAGAAGCTCCCTAGCAATGATGGAAGTATCAAAGATAATTCGCTGGGCAGAGTCTCACTCTTGCCACCTGTCTGCAATCCACATCCCGGGAGTGGAGAACTGGGAGGCGGATTTCTTAAGTCGTCAGACTTTTCATCCGGGGGAGTGGGAACTTCATCCGGAGGTCTTTGCCCAGATACTTCGACGTTGGGGCAAACCAGAGATAGATCTCATGGCGTCTCGTCAGAACGCCAAGCTTCCTCGCTACGGGTCCAGATCCAGGGATCCGGGAGCGGTTCTGATAGATGCTTTGACAGCACCTTGGACCTTCGGGATGGCTTATGTGTTTCCACCCTTCCCGATGCTTCCTCGATTGATTGCCAGAATCAAACAGGAGAGAGCATCAGTGATTCTAATAGCACCTGCATGGCCACGCAGGACTTGGTATGCAGATCTAGTGGACATGTCATCCTGTCCGCCTTGGTCTCTACCTCTGAAACAGGACCTTCTGATCCAGGGTCCATTCAAACATCAAAATCTAACTTCTCTGAAGCTGACTGCTTGGAAATTGAACGCTTGATTTTATCAAAACGTGGTTTTTCTGAGCCAGTTATTGATACCTTAATACAGGCTAGGAAGCCTGTTACCAGAAGGATTTACCATAAAATATGGCGTAAATACTTATATTGGTGCGAATCCAAGAGTTACTCATGGAGTAAGGTTAGGATTCCAAGGATATTGGCTTTTCTACAAGAGGGTTTAGAAAAGGGGTTATCCGCTAGTTCTTTAAAGGGACAGATTTCAGCTCTGTCCATTCTTTTACACAAACGTCTGTCAGAAGTTCCGGACGTTCAAGCTTTTTGTCAGGCTTTAGCTAGGATCAAGCCTGTGTTTAAAACTGTTGCTCCGCCATGGAGTTTGAACTTAGTTCTTAATGTTTTACAGGGTGTTCCGTTTGAACCCCTTCATTCCATTGATATCAAGCTGTTATCTTGGAAAGTTCTATTTTTAATGGCGATTTCCTAGGCTCGAAGAGTCTCTGAGTTATCTGCCCTACATTGTGATTCTCCTTATCTGATTTTTCATTCAGACAAGGTAGTTCTGCGTACTAAACCTGGGTTCCTACCTAAGGTGGTCACTAACAGGAATATCAATCAAGAGATTGTTGTTCCATCTTTGTGTCCTAATCCTTCCTCGAAGAAGGAACGTCTGCTACACAATCTAGATGTAGTCCGTGCCCTGAAATTTTATCTACAGGCAACTAAGGATTTTCGTCAAACGTCTTCCCTGTTTGTCGTTTATTCTGGTCAGAGGAGAGGTCAAAAAGCTTCGGCTACCTCTCTCTCTTTTTGGCTTCGTAGCATAATACGATTAGCCTATGAGACTGCTGGACAGCAGCCTCCTGAAAGAATTACAGCTCATTCTACTAGAGCTGTGGCTTCCACTTGGGCCTTTAAGAATGAGGCTTCTGTTGAACAGATTTGCAAGGCTGCAACTTGGTCTTCTCTTCATACTTTTTCCAAATTTTACAAATTTGACACTTTTGCTTCTTTGGAGGCTGTTTTTGGGAGAAAGGTTCTTCAGGCAGTGGTTCCCTCCGTATAAAGAGCCTGCCTGTCCCTCCCGTCATCCGTGTACTTTTGCTTTGGTATTGGTATCCCAGAAGTAATGATGACCCGTGGACTGACCACACTTAACAGGAGAAAACAAAATTTATGCTTACCTGATAAATTCATTTCTCCTGTAGTGTGGTCAGTCCACGGCCCGCCCTGTTTTTTATGGCAGGCTTAAAAAATTTTTTTTGGATTATACTCCAGTCACCACTACACCCTTGGGCTTCTCCTTTCTCGTTGGTCCTTTGGTCGAATGACTGGAGGTGACGTAGAGGGGAGGAGCTATATAGCAGCTCTGATGGGTGAATCCTCTTGCACTTCCTGTAGGGGAGGAGATTATATCCCAGAAGTAATGATGACCCGTGGACTGACCACACTACAGGAGAAATGAATTTATCAGGTAAGCATAAATTTTGTTTTTACATAGAAACATAGATATTGACGGCAGATAAGAGCCATAGGCCCAGCAGGTCTGCCCAATATTTCCTAAAAGTATAAACGTATCTAGTTCGTAGGATATCCTTATGCTTGTCCCAGGCATTCTTAAAGTCCCCCACAGTGTTTGTCATTACTACCTCTTGTGGAAGCTTATTCCATGAATCAATTAACCTTTCTTCTCTAAGATACGACGAGTCCACGGATTCATCCTTTACTTGTGGGATATTATCCTCCTGCTAACAGTAAGTGGCAAAGAGCACCACAGCAGAGCTGTCTATATAGCTCCTCCCTTGACCCCACCCCCAGTCATTCTCTTTGCCTACTCTAAGTAATAGGAAGGGTAAAGTGAAAGGTGATAAAATGTTTTTATTTTCTTCAAGCAAGAGTTTTTTTATTTTAAATTGTACCCACAGAATGGCTAAGGAGTACTTAAGAAACTTCAGTGTGAGGAACGTTTTTCATGCTATAAGCAGTGAGGTATGTTCAGTCATTTTTTTTCTGGAGAGACTGTGTTATTTCAGAATTGGCAGAATTGGCTGACAGTATCCCCATGAGGGAAAGGGTAAGCAGTAATCCTAAAGTATAAAGAGGGGTATTACTGAAATTGCATATTGTGCTATAAAAGAAAAAATGGTTGACACTGATGTTATGATGTTTGTGGGCAAATGTTTTCATGACTGGGAGTACAAATAACGTTTTTTATGAGAGACGTTTTTTATACTTTATTGAGTATAAGAGGGTACACATGGCTTCATTTATGGGTATATGAACCCACATGGCTAGGTTTTAGACCGCTCTGGTGCGGTTATTTTAGGCTGTGAGACATCGAGTGAGATGGGCGGGGCCTATTTTTGTGCCTCAGTTGCGCAGTTGTTTTTCCCAGACAAGCAGCAAGCTCCAACTCCGGTGGGCCTTTTAGAACAATATTGGGCCAAATCGAAGGTTTAATCCGATTTTACAGACCCCTGAGGGCAGGTAGGCGCCATAGAGGTGCAGGAGGTGTTTTTTATTTGAAATAAGCGTTTTATAGCACTACGTTTTTCTGGTAAGGGTTAAGTATTCCTTTCCTTGTGGGGCAAACTTAGCTGAACAGTTGGGATGCTTTTATCATAAAATTGGGATAATTTTATTGCTTTAAAGCAGTTTTGGATTATTTTTTCACTAAAGTGTTTTCAAGCCTGTTTGTGGTCATTACTAGCACTAGCCTGTTTAACATGTCTGACATTGAGGAAAGCCAATGTTCCATGTGTTTAGAAGCCATTGTGGAACCCCCACTTAAAATGTGTCCCTCATGTACTGAAAGGGCCTTACATTGCAAATAACATATTTTAGCTGATAAAAGTATGTCCCAGGATGATTCTCAGTCAGAAGAGAATCAGGTTATGCCATCTACTTCTCCCCAAGTGTCACAACCTTTAACGCCCGCCCAAGCGACGCCAAGTACTTCTAGTGCATCTAATTCTTTCACCCTGCAAGATATGGCCGCAGTTATGTCTGCTACCCTCGCAGAGGTATTATCTAAACTGCCTGGTTTGCAGGGGAAGCTCAGTAGGTCCGGTACTAGAGTAAATGCTGAGCCCTCTGACGCTTTATTGGCCATCTCTGATGTACCCTCACAATGTTTAAAATTGGGGGTTCGGGAATTGCTGTCTGAGGGAGAGCTTTCTGATTCAGGAAAGATGTTCCCTCAAACAGACTCAGATATGACGGCTTTTAAGTTTAAGCTTGAGCACTTCCGCTTATTGCTCAGGGAGGTTTTAGCGACTCTGGATGATTGTGACCCTATTGTAATTCCACCAGAGAAATTGTGTAAAATGGATAGATATCTAGAGGTTCCTACTTACACTAATGTTTTTCCGGTCCCTAAGAGGACCACAAGCGTCTGGCAGATGTCCCAGACGTTCAGTCGTTTTGTCAGGCTTTGGTTAGAATTAAGCCTGTGTTTAAACCTGTTGCTCCGCCATGGAGTTTGAATTTAGTTCTTAAAGTTCTTCAAGTTGTTCTGTTTGAACCTATGCATTCCATATATATTAAGCTTCTATCTTGGAAAGTTCTGTTTTTAGTTGCTATCTCTTCTGCTCGAAGAGTTTCTGAACTATCTGCATTACAATGTGACTCACCTTATCTTATATTCCATTCTGATAAGGTGGTTTTGCGTACCAAACCTGGATTCTTTCCTAAGGTTGTTTCTAATAAGAATATTAATCAGGAAATTGTTGTTCCTTCTCTATGTTCTAATCCTTCTAAGAAGGAGCGTCTGTTACATAACTTGGACGTGGTTAGTGTCTTGAAGTTTTACTTGCAAACGACCATGGATTTCCGTCAAACATTTTCTCTGTTTGTTGTCTATTCTTGAAAGTGTAGAGGTCAAAAAGCTACGGCTACCTCTTTCTTTTTGGCTGAAAAGCATCATCCGTTTGGCATACGAGACTGCTGGACAGCAGCCTCCTGAAAGGATTACAGCTCATTCTACTAGAGCGGTGGCTTCCACATGGGCTTTTAAAAATGATGCTTCTGTTGAACAGGTTTGTAAGGCTGCGACTTGGTCTTCCTTTCATACTTTATCCAAATTTTACAAATTTGACATTTTTGTTTCTTCGGAGGCTATTTTTGGGAGAAAAGTTCTTCAAGTAGTGGTGCCTTCTGTTTAGGTATCTGTCTTGTCCCTCCCGTTCATCCGTGTCCTGTAGCTTTGGTATTGTATTCCACAAGTAAAGGATGAATCCGTGGACTCATCGTATCTTATAGAAGAAAAGTAAATTTATGCTTACCTGATAAATTGATTTCTTCTATGATACGACGAGTCCACGGCCTGCCCTGTCAATTTAAGACAGATTATATTTTTTGATTTAAAACTTCAGTCACCTCTGCACCTTTTAGTTTCTCCTTTTTCTTCCTATACCTTCAGTCGAATGACTGGGGGGTGGATTCAAGGGAGGAGCTATATAGACAGCTCTGCTGTGGTGCTCTTTGCCACTTCCTGTTAGCAGGAGGATATTATCCCACAAGTAAAAGATGAATCCGTGGACTCGTCGTATCATAGAAGAAATCAATTTATCAGGTAAGCATAAATTTACTTTTTTTGTAAATAAGTGCTTCCTCAAATTACTCCTTAATATTCTACCCTTCAGCTTGAGATCATGACCTCTTGTTCTTGAATTTTCCTTTTTATGTAAAATACCCACAGCCTCAGTTTTACTAAGCACTTTACTATACTTGAAAGTTGCTATCATATCTCCTCTGTCCCTTCTCTGCTCTTAACTATCTAGTTTGCTTTGTTTCCTTGGTATCCTTTGTTGAAATGTATTCCTAGGTAGGTTATGGAGCAGCAAAAGAAAGATTTTGAGTTTCATGTCCCTTAACAGGGTAATTCTTCAGGTAGAGACTATCTCCAGATTTTAATATTTATTTATTTTAATTGAGCACAAAAAACTCCCATAATATTATTAAAGCATATTATGCCTGGTGTTCTGATCATAACTGCCTGCATGTAAATGGTATTGTCTGATGTTAAATTGATTATGTGTAACTCTATTTGCATTATAAAATTGTGAATCCATCGTTTTGCATATCCTAGAAAGCAACTTCATCTTCTACAGCCTCCTCCTTGTGCAACAGGCAGATAATTTGATCTTTTTATTATTGTTTTTTTTTTTTTTTTTAAATGTTTTCCTTATTAGATCTATTAACCCTTTAAGGACGCAGCTTTCAGTTTACTCAATTGTTTTATGACGGAAAAATTCCGTCATATGTCCTTAAGAGGTTAAATGTTAAGGATTTAATAGCTGAGTGAGGTACCCAACAGCAAGCCAGGGTTAAATACATTCATTAGGCCCAGCAGAGCTAATCAACACTTATGTGTTAATGCAAGCTTAGTGCACATTAGAGGCATGTTGTGCTGACAGTACTCATTCTGGCAGCTGAACTTTAATGCTGATCGTAAACATAAAAGGTGTGCTTGTTGTTGGCACACACATGTTAATAAAGCTTTGTACAAGGGTTTCACAAATAACTTCCTGGGTTAATGTCCTTATGGGAGGATAGATTATACTGGTTATGTCATCTTCTCCTCCATTCTGTGTCATCTGTTTGGGTAGTTTAAGCACTGTGTGTAACTTAGAAGCAAAATAATAACAAGGAATTTCTGAAATTGAAGAAGCCTCTGATAATAGAGAAAAAAAAATGTACTGCACACTTCAAAATGTTGTAGACTTCATTTTTGGTTTATATATAACCTCTATTTTTAATCCTACTTTATGACTGTGTTTTTAAGCCATTGGAGACAAGTAAAAATTGTTTGTCAGACATTAAATACAGAAGTGACTGCTTTATGACTTTGTTTGAAGCATCCATATATGAAAAAACATCTTTGCTGCAGGTTCAATATATATTATAGCAGTGGCGTAGCGTGGGTTGTCAGTGCCCAGGGCAAGGCAAGTATTGCGCCCCCCCATCCCCATTTTAGATATGCTGCTTCTTCTTACATTTGGGACAAACCAAGCAAAGACCCAAGCCTGGTAGATCACATAAAGCAAGGGACACTGTCTCCTCTCCCACAAAATGCTCCCTTAACCATCTTTACTGGATAACTAACAGTTATTGCTGATGATACCCATATCCCCAAAATATGTCCCTTGTCATAAGCAGCTGCTAATCAGTAGCGCCTTACAAACAAAGCCATGAAAATAATATATTGGCAATACAAGAGGCAGTGGGTGAAGCCTGCAAGCATTATGTGCTTTCCCCCTGTGATCAAACCCTGTCTGCAGCTCTCCAGAGCTGGGCAAATATATACAATATTAAATTTTAAGATTTATTCTCATTTTACACATAGGGGAAAGCCCCCCTTAACCCCCATCTGGTGGTGACATGTCCTGATATGTAAAACTTCATGGTACAAATACTGCAGACCACAGGGTGCACCCACCCCCACATTGCAGCAACCCATATTGTATATGTGGTGCAATAGGTTTTTGGTAAGTCGTTAAAAAGAGGAAAAGGGGACACACAGGTTGGCAGCTGTTACATAAGGTTGTCCCTGCTGGGCAGACTGTCTTTTGGGTGCCAATGACATATACAAGTGTGGTATATATTCTACCTTAATAAATATAACAATTGTAAGTAATCAATATAAAAGGGGCATGGGACATACAACCCAGCATTACATACATATATGGGGGGAGGGTGTATGGTATTTAGGGGGGTGCTGTTAAATTTATTTACTAACACAAATTATAGTTATTTATTTTTTTACTTTAAATGCAGTAAGGGTGGGTTTAATGTAAATAAAAAAGGCAATGAGCACCCAAACCCTAAAAATAGGTAAAAGTCCACACCTCAGGAGTCCAGCAAGAAATAGATTCAAGATGGGGAATTCATAGGACTTCTTTGATAGGAGACAAACACAGTGAAATGCCTGGTGAGCAGCACAATCCTGGTGCCAGACAGCACACAAATCCCTAAATCTACTTCTGCCCTAGGAAGATCATGGAGGGGAAAAATCAAATACAGGAAACAAGGTCTCATTTTTGTCAACTGTCACAAATATACTTTTTTTGTGCAAGGACAAGATGGCGTAAGTTGTAATCAGAACCCGGTCAAACATGAAAGTATGGTCTCTGATCACCCCACCATCCCACTAACTAGGTAACTGGGGTTAACAGAAATGCAGAGCCCAGCCATGCTGCCACCAGTGCCATGGGTTTGAAAGAGATTTATTGCACTTTTTAAGGATTCCTCCCCCCACCTCTGCTTAGAGATCCTTAAAAAGTGCCACAGGCAATGCATGGCATTCTGGCTCTGGGTCCTTTGTTGGAAGGGAACTTACTTGTTGGGTTATAATAGAACCGTAATTAAGCTGCATTTTACGTGTTGCTAGTATCAGGAAAAAACAGGGCTATAAGTAAGTCTGGTCCTGACACCTTACCTTAGTCGCGGCATCACCACATTCCTGACGGGTCACAGAACAGAGCTGGGGGCCTGTCAGAAATTTTAGCCTCCCTTCTCCCCTTTGCTAAATTGAGGCTGAAAGCGCCCCTCAGAATTATGCGCCCGGGGCAACCGCCCCTGTTGCCCCCCCCACGCTACGCCACTGTATTATAGATTACTCTCCTCTTTTTAATAGCAGGTATGGGAGTGTGAAAAAGAATCCAATCACCTTTTACTAGTATTGACTAGAATCCTGGTTTCTACAGAGCATGGAATACAAATGAGAACTGATTTATGTAAACCACCTTTATTTATAGAAGTTGTTTATATGGAGCCTAAGTACAAATATCTAAGGGGCAATATGATATTTCATTGGCAATTTGTTACCTAACAACATGTAATATAACCATAATGTAATATTCCACTTTTATTCAATTAATCACATACCACACAGAACTATATCTTTTAACAAGTGATGTGTCAGAGAAAACCAAACTATAAAAAAATTAAATGTGGGTTTAATTTAAAGTTTGTCATTTCAAATTAGCATAATTTATCTTTATACATTATATTATATCAGCTTGTACTAACCTTATAGGAATAACATTTATTCAAAAGTTATATTTTTGCTAAGGAAATCTACCGTTTAATATCTTACATCACTGTATAAAGTGGGATATATTTATAGTAGAAATGAATGGTAGCATATTGATTTATATAAATTGTTTTGCTTAGGAAAAGCACCATCATCTGGGTTTATATGGCAATGCTTAAAAAAATACAGTTTTCTTCATTTTCACATATTACTCCCAATTCAGTGATAAAATCTTTCATGTGGAATAAGCCCAAGGCTTCATGGGAAAATGGTACCCAATTTATATGCATTTACTTAGCCAGTCTAATTTTCCAAAACAGTCTGTTGATTTGAAGCAGTCATCCTGTGGAGATCGGATGAATCGTTTCTGAGTGAGACTGGTCTCTTTTTAACAAAAATAGAAGCTCTGTTTATGAACAAATAGAACACTTAAAGGACCAATAAATACAGTAGATTTGCATAATCAACAATAAAACACAATGCAATAGCCTGTGTTTCTGGCGAGTCTTTAAACTCGCCAGAAACAGCAGTTATGAAGCAGCGGTCTAAAGCTCAGAGCAGGGTATGATCGGGTTGATTGACACCTTCCTGCTGGCGATTGGCCGCGAATCTGCAGGGGGCGGCATTGCACCAGCAGCTCTTGTACTGCTCTCCGCACTGTCGGATCAGGTCCGCAAGACCTTTGATACATAGTCCTCTTAGTCTGAACTTCAAATGAATCATAAAAAAAATTTCGGACAAATTTCAAATTGTGAATCATGAAAGTTTAATTTTGACTTGAGTGTCTCTTTAAATGTAATATGTTAAAAAAATTAAACTTTGGGGGGGGGGGGCAAAAAAAAGAAAAGAATTCCCAATGAATAATAATATCAGTGGCAACGTGTGCAACAGGAGAGAGCTGCTTGTTGTATGCAAGAACACAGTCGCTCACTGGTATCAGGTGGGTGCATAGGCAGCATGTGGCATTAGGGTTTTATATATATAGTTATATAAGCCAGTGCTGGCTTTAGCAGGTCAGTTATTTGCAATTTAAAAAGACAATGGAATTATGTGCTGTAGTTGGACTGATAGAGAAGTAAAGTAAAATGGGTAGTGGGACCAGATAAGTAATTAAGGGCTGCATTTTGGGCACTGAGCTTTAGGTTGCTCACTCCAGCCATACACATCTGCATGATGCAGCAGACGCACACAAAGCTCAGGGATTAAAGAAATTGTAAAAATGTCACTCCCCTTAAAATGTTTAATTATAATTAGTTAAAGGGACAGTCTAGTAAAAATTAAACATTCATGATTGCAATAGGGCATGTCATTTTAAACAACTTTCCAATTTACTTTTATCATCAAATTTGCTTTGCTCTCTTGGTATTCTTTGTGGAAAGCAAAACCTAGGTAGGTTCACATGCCAGTGTCTAAGCCGTTGAACTACCTCTTATCTCAGTGCATTTCAACAGTTTTTGACAGACACTGCTAGTTCATGTGTGTCATACAGATAACATTGTGCTCACTCTCGTGGAGTTATTTAAGAGTTAGGACTGATTGGCTAAAATGCAAGTCTGTCAAAAGAACTGAAATAATGGGGCAGTTTGCAGAGGCTTAGATACAAGGTAATCACAGAGGTAAAAAGTGTATTAATATAACCTTGTTGGTTATGCAAAACTAGGGAATGGGTGATAAAGGGATTATCTATATTTTTTAAAAATAAAAATTCTGGAGTAGACTGTCCCTTTAAACAACATTACAATGTACTTTATTATTTATTTTCCTGCTGTTCCTGTAATTTAATGGTATGTAATGTAAATGTAATGCTATGTTAGAGTTTCCACTACCCTCAGAGAGAGATTATCCTGTGGAATGCAGAACCCTGAGACTCCTACATAAAGTGCACTGATTGGTTGATATGTGCCGGAGCTTCTTTATTGCTGTCCCTAATTGCCTACAGCAAAGGGAGTGATATAAACATCATTCAAAAGATTTTTTAGATGCTTTCAAAACATTTATTGTGCATGCAGATCTTTAGCAATGCCGTGAATAATTTCTGATTAATACAATTCTTTAATAAGTAAAAATCACTACTGTTCCTTTTTAATATAAAACATACATGACACAAGCTGTCAAATAAAGATTCTCATGCACAGGCAGACACTATGGGGCCTGTTTATTATGGTGCGAGCGGACATGATCCGATATAGCGGTTCATGTCCGCTGCACATCGATAAATGCCGACAGCATACGCTCTTGGCATTTATCATTGCACCAGCAGTTCTTGTGAACTGCTGGTGCAATGCCGCCTCCTGCAGATTTGTGGCCAATCGCCCACTAGCAGGGGGTGTCAATCAACCCGATCGTATTCGCTTGGGTTGATTTCTGTCCGCTGCCTCAGAGCAGGCGGACAGATTATAGAGCAGCGGTCTTTAGACCGCTGCTTCACAACTTCTGTTTTCGGGGAGCCCAAAGGCTTGCCAGAAACACAGAGCATCAAGCTCCATACGGAGCTTGATAAATATGCCCCTATATACTCTTAATAAAAGTTCATGTATACATTGCCTGAAACATGACCCATGCAGGAGCTAATTTGATGCACACCATTTTTCCCCAGTCCTGGTTTTGCATGGCAAGACGTTTATTTCAAGGAAGCCGAGATCATAGAAGCAAACAAACCTACGTACACACATGAAACAAAAGCACATACAAGAAACATACATTTACAGTACATACATTGTGTTTGTGTATGTGTATATATATATAGTAGTGAAGATTGGATAAGCCGTATTAGTCCAGTAGATAAGATGCTGAAATACCAGAGTATTGCAGTATGCAGTGATACCTTTTTACTGGACTAACATAATATTTCAAAGACAAGCTTTCAAGAGTTTTCTTCCCTTCCTCAGGTCTGAGCAGATTTCAAAGGAACAAGATCGTCCTGTCTATAAATCAGTCCAGATTGGAATGCATAGAAAGAACTGTTTGCAGAAAAATGCAAGTGAAGTCTGTGTTGTGTGATTATTGTATTAGGTTTATAATGCTGTTTAGCACATGTTTTTGTTCATTTTACTTAGTTTAATTATATATTCTGTGTTGTGTGATTATTGTATTAGGTTTATAATGCTGTTTAGCACATGTTTTTGTTCATTTTACTTAGTTTAATTATATATTCTGTGTTGTGTGATTATTTTATTAGGTTTATAATGCTGTTTAGCACATGATTTTGTTCATTTTACTTAGTTTAATTATATATTCTGTGTTCTGTGATTATTTTATTAGGTTTATAATGCTGTTTAGCACATGTTTTTGTTCATTTTACTTAGTTTAATTATATATTCTGTGTTGTGTGATTATTTTATTAGGTTTATAATGCTGTTTAACATTTAAAGTCTTCATTTCAAAGCTTTAAAAATAATGTATTAGGTGTTACTTATGACAATTTTGAGAGGGGCCTGGAACCTATCTCCCTCCCTCCCTTCCCATTGACTTACATTATAAACTGGGTTTCAATTTACAACGGTTTCAATTTACAACCATTCCTTCTGGAACCTAACCCCGGCGTAAACTGAGGGCTACCTGTATGTATATATATATATATATATATATATATATATATATATATATATATATATATATATATATATATATATATATATATATATATATACACACAGTATATATAATCTGTGAAATCATATTCTGGTTCATTCCTTTATTCTCTCTAACTGCCTCTTTCCCTGCCTTTCTCTATCCAGCTTTCTCTCCACTTCACAACCCATTTATTTCTCTCTGTCTCTCTCTCTCTCTCTCTCTCTCTCTCTCTCTCTCTCTCTCTCTCTCTCTCTCTACTGTGTTTTTCCATTATCTCTCTCCCACCTGTTTCTCTTTATCTTTCACATTTCTCTTGTAAGATGTATCGAGTCCACGGATTCATCTATACTTGTGGGATATTCTCCTTCCCTACAGGAAGTGGCAGAGAGAGCACCCACAGCAGAGCTGTCTATATAGCTCCTCCCTTAGCTCCACCCCCAGTCATTCTCTCTGCCTGCTTAACTGCTAGGAGTGCAAAGAGGAGTGTGGTGACAAAAATGTTAGTTTTTATTTTCTCAAGCAAAAGTTTGTTATTTTAAATGGTACCGATGTGTACTATTTACTCTCTGGCAGAAAAGGGATGAAGATTTCTGCAAGGAGGATGATGATCTTAGCATTTTGTAACTAAGATCCACTGCTGTTCTCACAAGGGCTGAAGAGTACAGGAAAACTTCAGTTGGGGGAACAGTTTGCAGGCTAAACTGCATTAAGGTATGTTCAGTCTATTTTTTTCTAGACAGACTGTGTTATTTCTAGAAAAGGCTGGCAATATCCCCATGAGGGAAAGGTAAGTTGTATTCAGTAAAAGAGGAATCCAAGCTTGCATAAAGGGCTCATAGTTACTGGTGACACTAATAGGAAACGTTTTGGTTTAATTACAAATAAAATGTTTTTTTGAGGGACTTTAAGGGGTCTTTGTGGCTTGTTTAAGGGTTATTAACCCACATGGCTAGTTTAAGAAACACTCTGTGGTGTTTTTTAGGCCCCATAACATCGAGTGAGGTGGGTGGGGCCTATTTTCAGTTGCACAGTTTATTTACCTCAGAAGCATCCAGCTACTTCTCCAGAGATTCCTGCTGTATTTGAGGGCTGTAAAGAGGTTTTTTCCCCACAAATCGTTCCTAAAGGGCAGGTAGGCGGCACAGCAGAGCTGTGGCAAGGTGCTGAACATTATTTTACCGGATTTGAAGTTTTTTTCAATCCGGTTTTTACATTAAGGGGTTAATTGTTGATTTGCATAGTTGTGCAAAGTTACTAAGGCTTTCTGATGCTACTGTAAAAAATGTTGTTGTGTTTACTGCTTTTTTACACTGTTTTGCAGAGTTTGTGCAGCTTTTTTTCTCTTAAAGGCACAGTACCGTTTTTGTTTAAAGTGTTATTTACTTTGATTAAAGTGTTTTCCAAGCTTGCTTCTTACATTAATAGCCTGTTTAACATGTCTGACACCAAGGAGAATCCTTGTTCTATGTGTTTAGAAGCTATTGTGGAACCCCTCTTAGAATGTGTCCCACTTGCACTGATATGTCTATAAATTATAAAGAGCATATTTTAGCACTTAAAAATATTGCAATAGATGATTCTCAGTTAGAAGGAAATGAGGGTTTAGCATCTAGCTCTCCCCAAGTGTCACAACCAGTAACGCCCGCACAAGTGACGCCAAGTACCTCTAGTGCGTCTAATTCATTTACTTTACAAGACATGGCCGCAGTTATGAATAAAACCCTCACAGAGGTTTTCTCTAAACTGCCTGGTTTACAAGGAAAGCGTGTCAGCTCTGGGTTAAGAACAAATGCTGAGCTGTCTGACGCTTTAGTAGCCGTATCCGTTATACCCTCACAATGTTCTGAAGTAGGGGTAAGGGATTTGTTATCTGAGGGAGAGATTTCTGATTCAGGAAGGACGCTCCCTCAGACAGATTCTGATATGACGGCATTTAAATTTAAGCTTGAACACCTCCGCTTATTGCTCAAGGAGGTATTAGCTACTCTAGACAATTGTGACCCTATAGTGGTCCCAGAGAAATTGTGTAAAATGGACAGATACTTAGAGGTTCCTGTTTACACTGATATTTTTCCAGTCCCTAAGAGGATTGTGACTATTGTTACTAAAGAGTGGGATAGACCAGGTATTCCGTTCGCTCCCCCTCCTGTTTTTAAGAAAATGTTTCCCATATCTGACACCATACAGGACTCATGGCAGACTGTTCCTAAGGTGGAGGGAGCTATTTCTACTATTGCTAAGCGTAAAACTATACCTATTGAAAACAGTTGTGCTTTCAAAGATCCTATGGATAAAAAATTAGAGAGTCTCCTAAAGAAAATTTTTGTTCATCAAGGTTTTCTTCTCTAACCTATTGCATGCATTGTTCCTGTAACTACTGCAGCTGCTTTCTGGTTTGAGGCTCTAGAAGAGGCTCTCCAGGTGGAGACTCCATTAGAGGATATTATGGATAGAATTAAGGCCCTTAAGTTGGCTAATTCTTTCATTACAGATGCCACTTTCCAAATGGCTAAATTAGCGGCAAAGAATTCAGGTTTTGCCATTTTAGCACGCAGGGTGTTATGGCTTAAGTCCTGGTCTGCTGATGTGTCATCCAAATCGAAATTGTTGAACATCCCTTTCAAAGGAAAGACCCTATTCGGGCCTGCACTGAAAGAAATTATTTCAGACATCACTGGAGGGAAAGGCCATGCCCTCCCTCAGGATAAAACAAATAAGATGAGGACCAAACAAAATTATTTTCGTTCCTTTCGGAACTTCAAGGGTGATCCCGCTTCAGCTTCCCCTGCAGCACAAGAGGGGAATTCTGTCCAATCCAAGTCAGTCTGGAGACCTAACCAGGCTTGGAACAAAGGTAAACAGGCCAAGAATCCTGCTGCTGCCTCTAAGACAGCATGAAGGAGTAGCCCCCGATCCGGGACCGGATCTAGTAGGGGGCAGATTCTCTCTCTTTGCTCAGGCTTGGGCAAGAGATGTTCACAATTCTTGGGCTTTAGAAATTGTGTCCCAAGGATATCTTCTGGACTTCAAAGACTCCCCCCCAAGGGGGAGATTTCTCAATTGTCTGCAAACCAGACAAAGAGAGAGGCGTTCTGTGTAGAAGACCTACATACCATGGGAGTGATTCGCCCAGTTCCAAGAGCGGAACAAGGGCTAGGTTTTTACTCCAACCTGTTTGTGGTTCCCAAAAAAGAGGGAACTTTCAGACCAATCTTGGATCTCAAAATTCTAAACAAATTCCTCAGAGTACCATCTTTCAAGATGGAGACTATTCGGACTATTCTTCCTCTGATCCAGGAGGGTCAATATATGACTACCGTGGACTTAAAGGATGCGTATCTCCACATCCCTATTCACAGAGATCATCATCAATTCCTCAGATTCGCCTTTCTGGACAGGCATTACGAGTTTGTGGCCCTTCCCTTCGGGTTGGCCACGGCTCCCAGAATTTTCACAAAGGTGCTAGGGTCCCTTTTGGCGGTTCTAAGACCGCGGGGTATAGCAGTGGGGCCTTATCTAGACGACATCTTAATTCAGGCGTCGACTTTCCAGCTAGCCAAGTCTCACACAACATCGTGTTGGCTTTTCTGAGATCTCACGGGTGGAAGGTGAACATAAAAAAGAGTTTTCTCGTCCCTCTCACAAGAGTTTCCTTCCTAGGGACTCTGATAGACTCGGTAGAAATGAAAATATTTCTGACAGAGGTCAGAAAATCAAAACTTTTAATCACTTGCCGAGTTCTTCATTCCATTCCTCGGCCATCAGTGGCTCAGTGTATGGAGGTAATCGGACTTATGGTAGCGGCAATGGACTTAGTTTCTTATGCCCGCCTACACCTCAGACCACTGCAACTATGCATGCTCAAACAGTGGAATGGGGATTATGCAGATTTATCTCCTCAACTGCATCTGGACCAAGAGACCAGAGATTCTCTTCTCTGGTGGTTGTCTCAGGACCACCTGTCTCAGGGAATATGTTTCCGCAGGCCAGAGTGGCTCATAGTAACGACAGATGCCAGCCTGCTAGGCTGGGGTGCAGTCTGGAAATCCCTGAAAGCACAGGGCTTATGGTCTCGGGAGGAATCTCGCCTCCCGATAAACATTCTAGTACTGAGAGCGATATTCAATGCGCTTCAGGCGTGGCCTCAGCTAGCTGCGGCCAAATTCATCAGATTTCAGTCGGACAACATCACGACTGTAGCCTATATCAATCATCAAGGAGGAACACGGAGTTCTCTAGTGATGATGGAGGTAACCAAAATTATCCAATGGGCGGAGGATCACTCTTGTCATCTCTCAGGAATCCATATCCCAGGGGTAGAGAACTGGGAGGCGCATTTCCTAAGTCGTCAGACTTTTCATCCGGGCGAGTGGGAGCTCCATCCGGAGGTATTTGCCCAGCTGACTCAGCTATGGGGCACACCAAAATTGGATCTGATGGCGTCCCGACAGAACGCCAAACTTCCGTGTTACGGGTCCAGGTCCCGGGATCCCCAGGCGGTACTGATAGATGCTCTACCAGTGCCCTGGTCCTTCAATCTGGCTTATATATTTCTACCGTTTCCTCTCCTCCCACGTCTGGTTGCCAGAATCAAGCAGGAGAGAGCTTCGGTGATTCTGATAGCGCCTGCATGGCCACGCAGGACTTGGTATGCAGACCTGGTGGACATGTCATCTGTTCCACCGTGGACTCTGCCAGTGAGGCAGGACCTTCTAATCCAAGGTCCGTTCAAGCATCCAAATCTAATTTCTCTGCGTCTGACTGCTTGGAGATTGAACGCCTGATTCTATCAAGGCGTGGTTTCTGAGTCGGTCATTGATACCCTGATTCAGGCTAGAAAGCCTGTCACCAGGAAAATCTATCATAAGATTTGGCGCAAATATCTTTGTTGGTGTGAATCCAAGGGTTACTCATGGAGTAAGATTAGGATTCCTAGAATTTTGTCTTTTCTCCAAGAAGGATTGGAGAAGGGATTATCAGCTAGTTCCTTAAAGGGACAAATATCTGCTTTGTCTATTCTTTTACACAAACGTCTGGCAGATGTCCCAGACGTTCAAGTGTTTAGTCATGCCTTGGTCAGGATCAAGCCTGTATTTAAACCTGTTGCTCCGCCATGGAGCCTAAACTTGGTTCTTAAAGTTCTTCAAGGGGTTCCGTTTGAACCTATGCATTCCATAGATTTTAAGCTTCTATCTTGGAAAGTTTTGTTTTTAGTAGCTATCTCTTCGGCTCAAAGAGTTTCTGAGTTATCTGCTTTACAGTGTGACTCACCTTATCTTATTTTCCATGCAGATAAGGTGGTTTTACGTACCAACCCTGGATTCCTTCCTAAGGTTGTTTCTAATAGGAATATCAATCAGGAAATTGTTGTTCCTTCGGTGTGTCCTAATCCTCCTTCAAAGAAGGAACGTCTGTTGCACAATTTTGATGTGGTTCGTGCTTTAAAGTTCTACTTACAAGCAACCGAAGATTTCCGTCAAACATCTTCATTGTTTGTTGTCTATTCTGGTAAGCGGAGAGGTCAAAAGGCTACGGCTACCTCTCTTTCTTTTTGGCTGCAAAGCATCATCGGAAATGGCTTATGAGACTGCTGGCCATCAGCCTCCTGAAAGAATTACTGCTCATTCTACTAGAGCAGTGGCTTCCACATGGGCTTTTAAAAATGAGGCTTCTGTTGAACAGATTTGTAAGGCGGCGACTTGGTCTTTGCTTCATACTTTTTCCAAATTTTACAAATTCAATTCTTTTGCTTCTTCGGAGGCTATTTTTGGGAGAAAGGTTCTACAAGCAGTGGTGCCTTCCGTTTAAGGAACTTGTCTTGTCCCTCCCTTCATCCGTGTCCTAAAGCTTTGGTATTGGTATCCCACAAGTATGGATGAATCCGTGGACTCGATACATCTTACAAGAGAAAACAGAATTTATGCTTACCTGATAAATTTCTTTCTCTTGTGATGTATCGAGTCCACGGCCCGCCCTGTCTATTTAAGACAGGTAGTATATTTTTATTTAAAAAACTTCAGTCACCACTGCACCCTATAGTTTCTCCTTTTTCTTCCTAGCCTTCGGTCGAATGACTGGGCGGTGGAGCTAAGGGAGGAGCTATATAGACAGATCTGCTGTGGGTGCTCTCTATGCCACTTCCTGTTGGGAAGGAGAATATCCCACAAGTATGGATGAATCCGTGGGCTCGATACATCACAAGAGAAAGAAATTTATCAGGTAAGCATAAATTCTGGGGTTTTTTTATATATTTTTTTAGAGAGTACACAGACATCTTCATACAGACAATTTTTTAAAACTATGATAATACTTAGACATCCCCTTAAAAGACAATAAAGTTTTTATTAGAATGATATTCCCTAATAATGAGCGGTAGCCCAGGATATGGCACTGACTTAAAAGGGGAATGTCAGGGAGAAAGGGCACATAGGACAACTCTTGGACCCAAACTAATATAGAGAACAGAAGGTTATTAACATCAATAGAACATAGTAGAGGTCATAAGTTAGTCACCTACTTTAAGGCTATGGAAAAACTACAATGTAATAACATCTAATCACAAGAAAACAAAAAGTACCATCATCCAAGTTTGACAAAATATTTAAATAGAAGGGAGATGAGATTTCTAACTATATGGCAGTAGTAAAGCATTCCCTATAAGCTAAACATACAAAATATTAAAGAAATTAGCTGCTCTGCCATAGTTTAGACTATATTCTACGTGCCTAAGATCAGCCTATAACTCAAATAACACTTAGTGGATTAGCATGCTAAGAAGAGACTTTACTTTGAGTCAGACAAGACTAGTCTATACACTACCTGTAAAATATTATAAACTGCAGGTCATGATATAAATTGAGAGATTGTAATATAAAGAGAATTAAGGGAGACATCTCTTATAGTATAAGAAAATTAACTACTCCTACTTCGTTAAGTTGTATGTAAGAGAGATATGGTTTCGTAAGATCAGGCAGGCTATGCATGGGTTAGTAAATACTGCCAACCCCTTTGAGACAGGAGTAAGGACATTTGTAAGCCACAAACTAAAGATGAGAACCATAGGGTGAAGTATATAGGCAAATGTAAAAAGTAAATAAGCTAGTATGATCTAATTAGTGCAGCTGTTAATAGTACATTGATGCTTATATGAGATTAAGTGACTTAAAGGGACATAATACTCATATGCTAAATCACTTGAAACTGATGCAGTATAACTGTAAAAAGCTGACAGGAAAATATCACCTGAGCATCTCTATGTAAAAAAGGAAGATATTTTACCTCACAATCTCCTCAGCTCAGCAGAGTAAGTTTTGTGTAAAAAGTTATACTTCACCTGCTCCCAGCTGCAGGTAAAAAAAAAAAATGAAGAAATGAACAGCAGCCAATCAGCATCAGCAGTGTTGAGGTCATGAACTCTTACTGTGATCTCATGAGATTTGACTTAACTCTCATGAGATTTCATAGTAAGCTTCCTTTACCTGATTGGTGAAATAATATGAGAGTTCACGAGGTTCATCCCCTAAGATGTCCCAGGACAGACACACTAAACTGCTGCTTAGAAATCCTTTACAATGGGAGGTGGCTACTGAGGAACTTTTGAGGTAAAATATCTTTCTTTTTTACATAGAGATGTTCAGGTGATATTTTCTAGTCAGCTTTTTACAGCTATGCTGCATCACTTTCAAGTGTTTAAACATTTGGGTATTATGGCCCTTTAATATTAGAACAGCATTTGCATGGGGGAACTATAGAAAACCTATACATATGCTAAAAAAAACATAAGCAAATCTGTCAAGTTTATGAGGCATTGCAATAAGGATATTATATGATTGTTTAGCAGAATATGGCATCTACACTCCCCATCCAAAGAAATGTCCCATATAATAACATAAGCACTCTTGTTCAAAATACAAAAAAATAGTACTTTAAGGTTCAGACATGGGGGCATATTTATCAAGCTCCGTATGGAGCTTGATGCCCCGTGTTTTTGGCGAGCCTGCAGGCTCGCCAGAAACAGCAGTTATGAAGCAGCGGTCACAAAGACCACTGCTCCATAACCTGTCCGCCTGCTCTGAGGCGGCGGACAGAAATCAACCCGATTGAATCTGATCGGGTTGATTGACACCCCCTGCTAGCGGCCGATTGGCCGCAAATCTGCAGGGGGCGGCATTGCACCAGCAGTTCACAAGAACTGCTGGTGCAATGATAAATGCCAACAGCGTATTCTGTCTGCATTTATTGATGTGTGGCGGAAATCATACACTACATCATATCATGTCCATCCGCACTATAATAAATAGAGCCCATGGGCTGTCCACATGCAGTAGTTTCTCAGAGTCTCTCATAAATATATGGTGTCAATCAAAGATTCTAGTGTATTATAGGCATATTACCCATTTCAAACTGCAAGTATTTTTCTATCTCACAACTGCCTGATCCTGTCAGCCTAAAACTAAACTGCTTAGCTATATCCCTTTGTCATATAGCTGATTCACCTGAGCTGGACAAAGGGATAAAGCCAGTTCAAATAGTTGTTAGCTTATACCAGTTTTCCTACTTGTCCCAAAAATGGTGGTACAGCTCCCGACTTTCATACTTGCTTCCCTCAGCAATAGTCCACTATAGAAGTAGGGGTTTTCCGGATTTGAACAATACAGAGCTTGTAGAGACTGAGATGCATGAGAATTTAAGTAGGCTCCGTTGTTAAACCTAATGGTTCTTGTGTTTTTACTGCTACTATCTGCAATCCCACCTTAACGCAAATCAGCCCGAGGGAAGGGAAGTACAGTTGCAAGTTGTAGGAATCTGATGTGGAATTAGGTATAAAGGTGCACACAAAGTCCAGCTGCAAATCGTTTCCTCCACTTGGCAGAAGCACCATACTAGGCAACTTTTTGTTTGGTATCTCAGTGTTAGGCGCGATGCTGCAATTTACTAGAGTATGAAGCAACACATCAAGTTCTTCCTCCCCTGCTTGTCCACTCTTCTCTTGCTCACAAAATAAAAGCGATCCCTCTAAGCCCTAGGTCCTCCGTTCACCGTCCTCATCCAACAGTATATCAGGGGTTGATTCAGTTAGGTATGCTCTTGTTATATGTTCCCCAAGTCTATTAAAGTGATCTGTAAATAGATTTTCAATCCTTCTAAGCAGTGTGAGCGCAAAGGTCGTCATAGCTCCCATCTCTTCTCTCATCCCCTTAACTTAGGGTACAAACAAAAACAAAATATACATATACACCCCTCTAATTTTACAGGGGGGGTGTTGAAGGCCTCTCCTCATGAGGGTTGCCGTAGGCCTCAACGCTCCGGATCGATTAACTTGTGTAGAAATCAGCACATCTGATATATGGAGATTCAGTATGACATGTAGATTTGAAATATCTTAGCAGAAAGAGTAGATGGCCTCACACACTGGAGATAATCAGCAAATTATCTACAGTCCACACAGAGCAACTAATATTGTTACCACTCAAGGTGCTGCCCAGGGACACGCCCCTTCTCTCACTTTTAAAGGGACACTAAACTCATTTTTTTTCTTTCTTAAAGGGCCATAATACCCAAATGTTTAAACACTTGAAAGTGATGCAGCATAGCTGTAAAAAGCTGATTAGAAAATATCACTTGAACATCTCTATGTAAAAAAGAAAGATATTTTACCTCAAAAGTTCCTCAGTAGCCACCTCCCATTGTAAAGGATTTCTAAGCAGCATTTTAGTGTGTTTGTCCTGGGACAACTGAAGGGACTAGCATCGTGCACTCTCATATTATTTCACCAATCAGGTAAAGGAAGCTTACTATGAAATCTCATGAGAGTTAAGTCAAATCTCATGAGATCACAGTAAGAGTTCATGACCTCAGCACTGCTGATGCTGATTGGCTGCTGTTCATTTCTTTTAATTTTTTTACCTGCAGCTGGGAGCAGTTGAGTATAACTTTTTACACAGAACTTACTCTGCTGAGCTGAGGAGATTGTGAGGTAAAATATCTTCCTTTTTTACATAGAGATGCTCAGGTGACATTTTCCTGTCAGCTTTTTACAGTTATACTGCATCAGTTTCAAGTGATTTAGCATATGAGTATTATGTCCCTTTAATTCAGATAGAGCATTCAATTTTAAGCAGCTCTCTAATTTACTCCTAATTATCAAATTTTCTTCATTCTCTTTCTATCTTTATTTAAAAAGCATGAATGTGATGCATAGGAGCCGGCCCATTTTTGGTTGAGAACCTGGGTTATGCTTGCTTATTGGTGGGTAAATGTAAGCCTCCAATAAACAAGTGCTATCCATGGGGATGAACCTAAAATGGGCTGGCTGCTAAGATTTACATTCCTGCTTTTAAAATAAAGATAGCAAGAGAACATATAAAAATTGATAATAAGAGTAAATTAGAAAGTTGCTTAAAATGTCATGCTTTATCTGACTCATGAACTAAAAAAATTGGGTTCAGTGTCCCTTTAACCATACTCCCTTTGTCTTTCTCTCCCTTTCCCTCTCTGGCTTCTTTCTCTCCTCTTATTTCTCTCTCCTTGTCTCTTTCCCGTGTGTCTCACTGTTTTTCTGTCTGCCTTTTTGTACTTCTCATTTTCTCTTTTTCTATCTCTTTCTCCCCCCCCCCCCCCCCCCCCCCCCCACTATCTGACCTGTATGGGACTAAACATGGAGCAACATATGATGATCTAATGATGAAGACTTAACGCAGATAAAATTATATGCTGTTAGGAGTAATGGTATAGCTAAAGAATAATGAAACTGCTACCCTATGTATTGGTGCAGAATAGCTACAGTATGACCATGCTACAAATCTAATCATCTGGAGGAAGCAAACATTGTTCTATGTGGCTATTTATGTAACCCATAAGGCACTAGCTTTCACTGGACAGTGCAGGGCACAATGTAGAGCTATATATTAACCATTTAAAAAAATAACCCAAGCCGATAGAACCCCGCCCCCCCCCCCCCCCCCCGATAACTCCCTGCATACAGTAATGGCTATACATTTACTTACAGGACAGACTTGCTGTGTTTCAGCTTAAATATGTGCTTAGCTGCAGCATGCAGAGGGCAGACATTCCCTCACTTTCACTTAGAGTCTGTGCTGTACACAGTCAAGTCAAGAATACTTTATTAGCATGACATTATTACATGTGCTGCCAAAGTAATATGTTACAATAAAACAGATCAATAACAATTTATAAAGTAGGAGTATAGTGGGTAAATATGATGACAGTTCATTTAATCTGATTGGGGGTTCTGGTCATGTGACAGTCTGCTACATATTTTGCTACTATCCTTGTAGCTTTGTTTTTTTCTCCTAAGAGTATACATAGAGGCCCATTTATCCAGCTCCGTATGGAGCTTGTGGGCCCGTGTTTCTGAGCAGGCTGACAGGAATCGCCACAATTCAACCCGATCGAGTATGATCGGGTTGATTGACACCTCCCCATTGGCCGCGAATCTGCAGAACGCGGCGTTGCACCAGCAGCTCTTGTGAGCATTCAGCGAGGTCTTGCAGACCTGATCCGCACTGTCGCATCAGGTCCGCAACACCTTTGATACATAGGCCTCATAGTCTTTCTTGCTCCGACATCTGTGGGAAGTCTGTTATTTCTTTCATTATTTTTGGGAAGTATTTATCCCTTAAGAGTTTGTATCGTGTACAGTACAAGAGGAAGTGCGCTTCAGTCTCTATGTCCCCGATGTTCAGTGTGCTCTGTGTGAAAGGAGGAGGCGGCATGACCCCTGAACACCCCTTGCTGCAGCATAGGGGCAATTAGAGAAGTCCTGAAAGGCTAATTTATTACTGATATTTTTACAGCTCTGGAGTGACTTGTTGAGATCCGCATGTCCTTGCAAAAGTCTCACTCTGCTTTGCTTCTGTGTTTCTCCCCACCTCCTCCCCCTCAGAGTATTGAAACAATGTATCTTAAAGGAACAGTCTTTCCCATTTACTTTTATCATCAAATTTCCTTTGTTCCCTTGGTATTCTTAGTTGAAACTAAACCTAGGTAGATGCATATGTTAATTTCTAAGCCCTTGAAGGCTGCCTCTTATCACATGCTTTTTTAACACAATACTAAGTGTAAGTCAATAGATAATAAATAGTCACAGTCATGTGATCAGGGGGCTGTCAGAAGATGCCTAGGTACAAGGTAATTACAGAGGTAAAAAGTGTATTAATATAACTGTGTTGGTTATGCTAAACTGGGGAATGGTAAATAAAGGGATTATCTATCTTTTAAACAATAACAATTCTATTGTAGACTGTCCCTTTTAAGCCCGTTTTATTTCTGAAGTAATCCAACCTTGCATTAAAATACTGGCTGCTCTGTTAAATAACAGCCTTGATGCAACCCTAAGTGGCTGCCTATTATGCTTGACTGTAAGGGGCCCATTTAACAAGCTGAGCAGGCGGACAGGAATCACCAGAAATCAACCCGATCGAGGGTTGACACCTCCCTGCTAGCGGCCCATTGGCCGTGAGTCTGCAGGGGGCGGCATTGCACCAGCAGCTCAGATGCAATGCTGAATACGGAGAGCGTATTGCTCTCTGCATTCAGCGAGGTCTTGCGGACTTGATCCGCAGTGTCGGATCAGGTCCGCAAGACCTTTCTTAAATAGGGGCCTATGGGTCAAAATTCCAGAAGGGGGCAACTGCCTCCCCTTGCCCCTCCCTGCTTGGTATCCTTTGTTGAAAAGCATACCTAGATGATCTTTGGAGCAGCAGTGTGTTAATGGAATTTAATGCCTCTTGTAATTGGTTCAGCAGTACTTAAAGTGATACTAAATCCTGGCATTTGTGAAACGCTAGGATTTACCATTGGAACAAATAAAGGGGACTTTCATTCATGAAGTATAAAATACTTCATACTGAAAGCTACTTTTTTTGTTCCAAGCAATCGCTGCACTGAGCTGCTAAGGCAGCCCACTGGCAGAAAGTCCCCTTTATTTGTTCCAATAGTAAATCCTAGCAATTCACAAATGATAGGATTTACCATCCCTTTAAACACATAGTTATATGCGTGTAACGGTACAATAATATAATGCTCTAACACTGCCTGCTTTTACTCTGTAATTGAAATGGGTAAATTGGAGTTTTTCCACCCTAGAGGGACTTGGTTGCATTTTGTGCTGTCCCTAATAGGCAACGCAAAGTGTTAAACAATGCAACATTTGCTAATAAAATGACAGATGTTATAAAGTATTTATTTTGCCTGATTTTTGCAATATGGGAATTTATTTCAGACACCTATCTAAAAATGCCTCTAATGCTGGGTTTCTTGACGTAAATTTTATGGTTCCAGTTGTTCCCTGGCACCTGGGTTTGTGAAGCCTTTTTAAAAGATTAATTACAAAATGGACAAAACCAGGCAATACTTAAAACAAAACATGCCATTGGAAGTATTTGTTGAAGACACACTGATTATTGTATGCCCCAGATTTAATATTAGAAGTTTTGTTTTTGTTTTTTTAGGAACGATTTATTAATGGTTTGTCGCCAACTTAACATGGAGGAGTCAGTGGTTGAAATCATGCATCAACTTGGAGCAGATGAAAGTGGAAAGATATCATTTCAAGATTTTACGAGGTGTCGTATGCAGCTTGTGCGTGAAATACGAAAGGAGGAAGTGGAACTTTCTGATGACTCTTGCAAGAATAAAAAATTGCGAGATAGAATAACCTCCTGGCCAACTGGAAGTGAACAAAGCTTAGGTAGGTGTTAGAAAATGGCATGGTATATGCTGTATTGTACATAGATTGTAATGTAAAATGCATAAAGGGGTACTGAACCCAAATTTTTTCTTTCATGATTCAGATAGCAACTTTCTAATTTACTCCTATTATCAATTTTTCTTCCTTCTCTTGGTTTCTTTATTTGAAAAAGCAGGAGTGTAAGCTTACAAGCCTGCTCATCATTGGTTCAGCACTTTGGTAGCACTTGCTAAATGCAGCCTCCAATTAGCAATCACTATCCAGTGTGCTGAACCAAAAATGGGCCGGGTTGTAAGCTTACATTCCTGCTTTTTCAAATAAAGATACCAAGAGAACAAAGAAAATTGATAATAGTAAATTAGAAAGTTGCTTAAAATGGCATGCTCTATCTGATTCATGTACGAAAATGTTCAATTATTTATTTTGCCCCATTTTTCTGTATTTAAACTCTGAAAACTTGAGGTTTTCCTGAAAACTGAACAAGCACATTTCAGGCTTTACAAATATTGCCTTGCCACATATATCTCCCTAATTTGCAGTCTTGCTATCTTTTCTGTTGATGCTAAACAATGGAGATTTTGTCAAGTCCTCAATAAGGAAAGTGGTGGTTTGATTTATTTTCTACAAAGGTAGCGCAGAGTTGTTGCTAGTTCACATTCACTCTTATTGTGCAATATATATTCTCCTAGACATATATACAAAACCTTCTGTTTTCAAAGTGAAACTACTTTTCCTTATCTCCTAACCAATGGCCTCTTCATTTAACAACAAAAGTGATGGTGCAGGGTTTAAACACTGAGGCCTAGATTTGGAGTTCGGCGGTAAAAGGGCTGTTAACGCTCCGCGGGCTTTTTTCTGGCCGCACCATAAAATTAACTCTGGTATCGAGAGTTCAAACAAATGCTGCGTTAGGCTCCAAAAAAGGAGCGTAGAGCATTTTTACCGCAAAAGCAACTCTCGATACCAGAGTTGCTTACGGACGCGGCCAGCCTCAACAACGTGCTCGTGCACGATTCTCCCATAGGAAACAATGGGGCTGTTTGAGCTGAAAAAAAACCTAACACCTGCAAAAAAGCAGCGTTCAGCTCCTAACACAGCCCCATTGTTTGCTATGGGGAAACACTTCCTACGTCTGCACCTAACACTCTAACATGTACCCCGAGTCTAAACACCCCTAGCCTTACACTTATTAACCCCTAATCTGCCGCCCCCGCTATCGCTGACCCCTGCATATTTTTTTAAACCCCTAATCTGCCGCTCCGTAAACCGCCACCACCTACGTTATCCCTATGTACCCCTAATCTGCTACCCCTAACACCGCCGACCCCTGTATTACATTTATTAACCCCTAACTTGCCCCCCACAACGTCGCCGCCAGCTACTTAAAATAATTAACCCCTAATCTTCCGACCGCAAATCGCCGCCACCTACGTTATCCCTATGTACCCCTAATCTGCTGCCCTAACATCGCCGACCCCTATATTATATTTATTAACCCCTAATCTGCCCCCCTCAACGTCGCCGACACCTGCCTACACTTATTAACCCCTAATCTGCCGAGCGGACCTGAGCGCTACTATAATAAATGTATTAACCCCTAATCCGCCTCACTAACCCTATCATAAATAGTATTAACCCCTAATCTGCCCTCCCTAACATCGCCGACACCTAACTTCAATTATTAACCCCTAATCTGCCGACCGGAGCTCACCGCTATTCTAATAAATGTATTAACCCCTAAAGCTAAGTCTAACCCTAACACTAACACCCCCCTAAGTTAAATATAATTTTTATCTAACGAAATAAATTAACTCTTATTAAATAAATTATTCCTATTTAAAGCTAAATACTTACCTGTAAAATAAATCATAATATAGCTACAATATAAATTATAATTATATTATAGCTATTTTAGGATTAATATTTATTTTACAGGCAACTTTGTTATTATTTTAACCAGGTAAAATAGCTATTAAATAGTTAAGAACTATTTAATAGTTACCTAGTTAAAATAATAACAAATTTACCTGTAAAATAAATCCTAACCTAAGTTATAATTAAACCTAACACTACCCTATCAATAAAATAATTAAATAAACTACCTACAATTACCTACAATTAACCTAACACTACACTATCAATAAATTAATTAAACACAATTCCTACAAATAAATACAATTAAATAAACTAGCTAAAGTACAAAAAATAAAAAAGAACTAAGTTACAGAAAATAAAAAAATATTTACAAACATAAGAAAAATATTACAACAATTTTAAACTAATTACACCTACTCTAAGCCCCCTAATAAAATAACAAAGCCCCCCAAAATAAAAAATTCCCTACCCTATTCTAAATTAAAAAAGTTGCAAGCTCTTTTACCTTACCAGCCCTGAACAGGGCCCTTTGCGGGGCATGCCCCAAGAATTTCAGCTCTTTTGCCTGTAAAAAAAAACATACAATACCCCCCCCCCCCAACATTACAACCCACCACCCACATACCCCTAATCTAACCCAAACCCCCCTTAAATAAACCTAACACTAAGCCCCTGAAGATCTTCCTACCTTGTCTTCACCATCCAGGTATCACCGATCCGTCCTGGCTCCAAGATCTTCATCCAACCCAAGCGGGGGTTGGCGATCCATAATCCGGTCCAGAAGAGGCTCCAAAGTCTTCCTCCTATCCGGCAAGAAGAGGACATCCGGACCGGCAAACATCTTCTCCAAGCGGCATCTTCGATCTTCTTCCATCCGGAGCGAAGCGGCAGGATCCTGAAGACCTCCAGCGCGGAACATCCATCCGGACCGACGACTGAACGACGAATGACTGTTCCTTTAAGGGACGTCATCCAAGATGGCGTCCCTCGAATTCCGATTGGCTGATAGGATTCTATCAGCCAATCGGAATTAAGGTAGGAATTTTCTGATTGGCTGATGGAATCAGCCAATCAGAATCAAGTTCAATCCGATTGGCTGATCCAATCAGCCAATCAGATTGAGCTCGCATTCTATTGGCTGTTCCGATCAGCCAATAGAATGCGAGCTCAATCTGATTGGCTGATTGGATCGGCCAATCGGATTGAACTAGATTCTGATTGGCTGATTCCATCAGCCAATCAGAAAATTCCTACCTTAATTCCGATTGGCTGATAGAATCCTATCAGCCAATCGGAATTCGAGGGACGCCATCTTGGATGACGTCCCTTAAAGGAACAGTCATTCGTCGTTCAGTCGTCGGTCCGGATGGATGTTCCGCGCTGGAGGTCTTCAGGATCCTGCCGCTTCGCTCCGGATGGAAGAAGATCGAAGATGCCGCTTGGAGAAGATGTTTGCCGGTCCGGATGTCCTCTTCTTGCCGGATAGGAGGAAGACTTTGGAGCCTCTTCTGGACCGGATTATGGATCGCCAACCCCCGCTTGGGTTGGATGAAGATCTTGGAGCCAGGACGGATCGGTGATACCTGGATGGTGAAGACAAGGTAGGAAGATCTTCAGGGGCTTAGTGTTAGGTTTATTTAAGGGGGGTTTGGGTTAGATTAGGGGTATGTGGGTGGTGGGTTGTAATGTTGGGGGGGGGTATTGTATGTTTTTTTTTACAGGCAAAAGAGCTGAAATTCTTGGGGCATGCCCCGCAAAGGGCCCTGTTCAGGGCTGGTAAGGTAAAAGAGCTTGTAACTTTTTTAATTTAGAATAGGGTAGGGAATTTTTTATTTTGGGGGGCTTTGTTATTTTATTAGGGGGCTTAGAGTAGGTGTAATTAGTTTAAAATTGTTGTAATATTTTTCTTATGTTTGTAAATATTTTTTTATTTTCTGTAACTTAGTTCTTTTTTATTTTTTGTACTTTAGCTAGTTTATTTAATTGTATTTATTTGTAGGAATTGTGTTTAATTAATTTATTGATAGTGTAGTGTTAGGTTAATTGTAGGTAATTGTAGGTAGTTTATTTAATTATTTTATTGATAGGGTAGTGTTAGGTTTAATTATAACTTAGGTTAGGATTTATTTTACAGGTAAATTTGTTATTATTTTAACTAGGTAACTATTAAATAGTTCTTAACTATTTAATAGCTATTTTACCTGGTTAAAATAATAACAAAGTTGCCTGTAAAATAAATATTAATCCTAAAATAGCTATAATATAATTATAATTTATATTGTAGCTATATTATGATTTATTTTACAGGTAAGTATTTAGCTTTAAATAGGAATAATTTATTTAATAAGAGTTAATTTATTTCGTTAGATAAAAATTATATTTAACTTAGGGAGGTGTTAGTGTTAGGGTTAGACTTAGCTTTAGGGGTTAATACATTTATTAGAATAGCGGTGAGCTCCGGTCGGCAGATTAGGGGTTAATAATTGAAGTTAGGTGTCGGCGATGTTAGGGAGGGCAGATTAGGGGTTAATACTATTTATGATAGGGTTAGTGAGGCGGATTAGGGGTTAATACATTTATTATAGTAGCGCTCAGGTCCGATCGGCAGATTAGGGTTTAATAAGTGTAGGCAGGTGTCGGCGACGTTGAGGGGGGCAGATTAGGGGTTAATAAATATAATATAGGGGTCGGCGATGTTAGGGCAGCAGATTAGGGGTACATAGGGATAACATAGGTGGCGGCGATTTGCGGTCGGAAGATTAGGGGTTAATTATTTTAAGTAGCTGGCGGCGACGTTGTGGGGGGCAAGTTAGGGGTTAATAAATGTAATACAGGGGTCGGCGGGGTTAGGGGCAGCAGATTAGGGGTACATAAGTATAACGTAGGTGACGGTCGGCAGATTAGGGGTTAAAAATTTTAATCGAGTGGCGGCGGTGTGGGGGGACCTCGGTTTAGGGGTACATAGGTAGTTTATGGGTGTTAGTGTACTTTAGGGTACAGTAGTTAAGAGCTTTATAAACCGGCGTTAGCCAGAAAGCTCTTAACTCCTGCTATTTTCAGGCGGCTGGAATCTTGTCGTTAGAGCTCTAACGCTCACTTCAGAAACGACTCTAAATACCAGCGTTAGAAAGATCCCATTGAAAAGATAGGCTACGCAAATGGCGTAGGGGGATCTGCGGTATGGAAAAGTCGCGGCTGAAAAGTGAGCGTTAGACCCTTTAATCACTGACTCCAAATACCAGCGGGCGGCCAAAACCAGCGTTAGGAGCCTCTAACGCTGGTTTTGACGGCTACCGCCGAACTCCAAATCTAGGCCTGAATTTCTATTATGGCAGTATTTATATATGATAGATAAAAATATATTAACAACTATGAAGTATGTTGCAGACAAGGATTTAACCCCTTCAGGAATGGGAATTTTAGAGAAAACCCTGCCCAAAAGTAGAAAAGATTTTTTTAGCAGTTTTGCTATCACTCCATTTAAACAGAAAAAGAGCCTTCTTTTTTTTTTTTTTTTACCTATCAAAACGGTGTATCTATATATATATATATATATATATATATATATATATATATATATATATATATATATATATATATAATCATCCAAATACCAGCATAACCCACCACTTGACAACCGCCTGGGTGCAAACTTGAAATGAAGTATACCAAACCAAAAAAGGTGCACTCTCAGGTCTTTTTTAGTGAAGTGTATATATATATATATATATATATATATATATATATATAACCCAAGGTATTGATCTCGGCCCACCTTTTCGCTGCCAAATGCGATCATATTAAAAATATCATTAATGTTTTCACAAACTTTGGGTTTCTCACTAAAATTATTTACATACCGCTTGTGCAAGCATGACACAAATAGTTGTAAAAGCTTCTCTGGGATCCCATTTGTTCAGAAATAGCAGACATGCATGGCTTTGAAAATGCTTCTTGGTAATATAAGGCCACTAATTGCAGCTGCGCACCACACTTTTAATATTCCTGGCAGTGAAGGGGTTATTCAGGTAGATTGTAAGGTAAGTTATAGCTGTAGTATAGAAATCACCCTCCCATTTGACACCTCCCGCCCCCTGATCCCTACCTAATTCCTCCCAAACAGCTCTGTGCATGTAGTAGACACTACTATAAAGAAGAATATGCACAGATAGTGATCTAAAAATACAGTATAAAACCTTTTAAAAACTTCCTTAGAAGCTCGCAGTTTAGAACTATTGATGAGTTTAGACTAGGAAACCCACTGAAATGGGCTGAGAAAACAGGAAGAGTAGACTCTTGCCCACCTCCAGTGCATATGAAAAGACACATTACACAAACAGGAGAATGCAGGAGTCTGTAGACCTGGGTCTACATCTGATACATTTGGGCTTGGTTAGGATTCTGAAAATCAGCATAATGTTATTAAAAAAAATAAGCAAAACTATGAATTGTTACAAAACACTCACAGATGGGCTATATAAATCGACCATCTACAATACATTTATGCAAACAAAAATCTATTGTACAGTGTCCCCTTAAAGGGACATGCCAGCCACATTTTTTCTTTTATGATTTAGAAAGAGAATGCAATTTTAAACATCTTTCTAATTTACTTATATTATCTAATTTGTTTTATTCTCTTGATATTCTTTGATGAAAAGCATATCTAGATATGCTCACTAGCTGCTGATTGGTTGCTGCACATAGAAGCATTGTGTGATTGGCTCACCATGTGCATTGCTTTTTCTTCAACTAAGGATATTTAAAAAATGAAGCAAAATAAATAATGGAAGTAAATTAAAATGTTGTTTAAATTTCTATTCTCTATCTGAATCATGAAAGAAAGATTTTGGGTTTAGTGGCCCTTTAAGGGTAGCAAGTTTAAAAACTGTCCTTGCCATATACACAACAAAACTCTTTATGCTACATGAACGCTGAATCTTTTTTTAAGTTTAGGACATTTAAGTATGGGCTTTAATATTACTGTTAAAAAAGAAAAAAAAATTGTATTTTAATTGTATTTTAGCCTTTGACTTTCACAATAAGTGTTGGACCCTTTTTTTTGCTAAGCTATAATGACTCAATACAATACTGCATAGTCACTTTGCCTTTGACAGTCAATTAATCCATATGTCTGTTGGTGCCTGGTGAGGTACTTGAAAGTATACAGAAGACAGGACCTCCTGAGCAAGTAAAGCAAAGTCAACTTTATATCTAACATTTCTATAATTTCTAAAATCATTATAAACATTAAACTGAATTAAGTACAGTTACAAGAAAAAGCTTGTGAACCCTTTGGAAGTACCTGGATTTCTGCATTGTCACAATTATAGACAAACATAATCTGACTAAACTAATAACACACAGTTGCACTTTTCAGTTTTTTTATTAAAGACATTGGGGTCGATTTAGCAAGGGCCGAATGGCCCCTGTTTCCTTCCTAAGATAGGGAGAGTCCACAGCTTCATTCCTTACTGTTGGGAAATACAACACCTGGCCACCAGGAGGAGGCAAAGACACCCCAGCCAAAGGCTTAAATATCCCTTCCACTTCCTCATTATCCCAGTCATTTTTTGCCATTCGTTACGTTAGGAGGTGACAGAGAAGTGTCAGATTCGCAGAGTCCTGAAAAGGGTATCTGCCCTTTGAGATAGGACTGGAGTTTTAAGTAGTCATGTCAACCTCTCAGTGAGAGTATTGATGAAAAAAAGTCTGGAGATACAGGGAAAGTTTTTCTGCAAAACCATCCAGACTACTGCTAACAGCTCCTAAGCAATCAGTGTTGACGAGTTTCACTGCCTGCTTTCTCACACTCAAGTCCATGGCGGGAGCGTTGCTATAAGACTGTCACACTTGAGAGGCTGTGTCCTGTTCCACAGCATGGATCCTGGAGGTAAGATCGTTTTAATTTTTACACATAAAACTCTATAACAGGGTCAAAGTGTGGCTCCTTTATACCCTGATAGGATCCAGGGTTAATATCCTCTGAAGGGGGTTTATTGAACAGTTGGGTTTAATTAATCAGTGTATTAATTATTTACATGCTGCTTTGTGTGATTTTTTTCCAAGGCTGATAGACTGTGTGTTTTTGGTTGGAACAAACAGGTTTTACTTGTTGCACAGTTCCTTTTACTTGCTGTACTTGTGTCAGGGTGCCAGGAATCAGACTGAGACGAGAAGTGCAAAAATAATCACACCTTTATTAAAAGCAAAAAATAATAAAAAGTCCACAAGTCAAATAACAAGCCAGGAGTCAAAACCAGAGCTGGTAGTTAGATGAGCCGAGTCAGGAGCCAAAGCGAATAGTCAGACGAGCCGGAATCAGGAACAAGGAAAACAGCAAAGTCAGGAACAAGCCAGAGATCAGGAACCAGGAAGGACGTCAGGTAGCCAGGTAATACACAGGAACTCTCACAAACAGGACTGAGACAACGCAAAGGCAAAGCATACTGAACAGAGGCCCTTTAAATAATAATTGATGAGATCACAATTCTGAGACTGCATCCTGTCTCACATGGATGATGCACACCAGTCTGGCCATAAAAGGAAGTGCAGGCATGTGGTGGCAGTGTGAGAAAGTTAAAAAGTTATGGGATTTAACCTCAGCATTTTTAAGTACTATTCTTGAGACTGAGATCGACTTATCCCCAGAACAAGCTTTGTTACAAAAAGACACCACAAATTGATAGCAATGATATGTACTGTAGTAAGGATCTCAATAGCGAGATTTTGGAGGGTAGATTCCCCCACATTTGATTATGTCAAGAAGAGAATTGACTATCATTATAATATGGCCAGTGCCTCAGCAGCTATACTGAAACCAATTTATCCAACAATGGGAACCCTATATAATGTATATGGAAAAGGGAAATAGAGCTAGAACCTTAACCAATTAAATAACACCCAAAACTATGGTATTAAGGAATATAGACCTGAGCTTGAAAAGGTTTAGACTACTGAGATGGAAGGCTAGAGTTTGTCCCTCGGGATCTAAAGAGGAAATGAGATAAGAAGTAAGACCATTTGTATTGTATTAATTAAGCACTGACGAAGAAAATACATTTGTAGACTGTATTGTTCATGTTTTTCAGTTTTATTGTTATTGTTGTTGATGAAACATGTATAATTTTTACATTCTGTGAAAATAAATAAAAAGATTTCAACAAAAAAAAGGAAGTGCAGGAAATGAGCAGCATCCCCCACAATGCACCATAGGCAGTAAGAGAGGTGAGTAAAATGGCTGCCAGCCGCACATGACAAACACAACAGGGAAAAAACCCTGACCGTTACCTCCCCCGCGGGAGGACAAAAGGCTTATTGGGGAAACGGGCATGGAAGGCACGGAGGAGGGCGGGAGCATGAACATCAGAGGAGGGAACCCAAGAACGCTCCTCCGGACCGTAGCCCCTCCAGTGAACCAAATACTGTACACGGCCCCTGGACATACGAGAGTCAATAATGCTGCTGACCTCATACTCCTCATGGTTGTCAACAAAGATAGGACGGGGCCGAGGCAACACAGTGGTAAACTGATTACAAACCAATGGTTTCAAGAGGGAGACATGAAAAACATTGGAGATGCGCATAGCAGGAGGAAGGTCAAGAGCGTAGGCCACAGGATTAACCCGTCGGAGTATTCGAAAAGGACCAACATAACGGGGAGCCAATTTATTAGAAGGCACACAAAGGTTCAAGTTGCGGGAGGACAGCCAAACTCTCACCAACCTGGTAGGAAGGTGCGGGCAGACGCCTATGATCAGCCTGGAACGTTTGGCGCTGCATAGAATGATGAAGGCAATCCTGAATCTGCACCCACGTGGAACGGAGTTGCCGGAGATGCTCCTCCAAAGCCGGAATACCCTGAGACATTAATGAATCGGGCAACAAGGATGGTTGAAACCCATAATTCGCCATGAACAGGGATAACTTGGAGGAAGCATTAATAGCACTATTACGAGCAAACTTTGCCCAAGGTAACAGTTCAGACCAATTATTGTGGTGATCTGAGACATAGCAACAGAGGCACTGTTCCAGAGCTTGATTAGACCGTTCTGCAGCCCCATTGGATTGAGGGTTATATGCCGAGGAGAAGGAAAGCTGGATCCCCATTTGAGCACAAAAGGAACGCCAAAATCTGGAGACAAACTGGCTAACCCGGTCCGACACTATCTCCTTGGGTAACCCATGTAAACGGAAGACCTCCCGGGCAAAAATTGAAGCAAGCTCCTGAGCGGTCGGCAGCTTCATCAAGGGAATGCAATGTGACATTTTAGAAAACCACCATAAGGATAACAGTATTGCCATTGGAAACAGGGAGCTTGACAATGAAGTCCATGGAAAGATGTGTCCAAGGACGCTCACCATTAGCAATAGGTTAAAGAAGACCCACAGGAAGACGTCGAGGAGTCTTATTCTGTGCCCAAACTGAGCAGGAGGCAACATACGCAGCAACATCAGAACGAAGGGCTGGCCACCAGAATTGTCGAGTGACAGACCAAATCATTTGGTTCTTGCCTGGGTGACCTGCGCCTTTAGGATAGTGGTAAGTGTGCAAAAGTTTAGTTTGAAGATTACGGGAACAAAACACTTACCGCTAGGTTTCTCAGGAGGAGCATTGGTTTGTGCAGCCAGGATCTCCTCCCCCAAGGGAGAAGTCAAATTAGTATGTATGGTAGCCAAAATATGGTCAGGAGGTATAACTGGAGTAGGTACGGACTCCTCCTTGGACAGAGGTGAAAATTGTTGAGAGAGGGCATCAGCCCTAACATTATTACTACCAGGCAGGTAGGAGACAACATAATTAAACCGAGACAAAAATAGCACCCATCTGGCCTGTCGGGGCGACAAACGTTTTGCTTCAGATAGATAAGTTAAATTCTTGTGGTCAGTAAGAATGAGCACTGGCACGTTAGTACCCTCAAGAGTGCCAAAATTCTGGCCAGTAATTCCCTGTTGCCAATTTCATAATTGCACTCCGCTAGAGACAATTTCTTAGAGAAGAAACCACACGGATGCAAGGAACCGTCAGGCGTAGGATGTTGAGACAAGAGGGCACCTACTCCAGTCTCAGACGCATCGACCTCAAGAACAAAAGGCAGGACAGGGTTAGGATGAGCCAGAACTGGAGCGGCAGCAAAGGCAGTCTTAAGACTATCAAAGGCCTTAATGGCAGTAGGTGACCAATAGAGTGAATCATTCTATTTACGGGTCATGTCTGTAATAGGTTTGACCAAGGAAGAAAAGTTTATAATAAACTTTCTATAGTAATTGGCAAACCCCAAAAAACGTTGAATAGACCGAAGACCAACTGGGTGAGGCCACTGCAGAACTGCAGATAACTTGTCAGGATCCATGGAGAACCCTGCAACGGAGATAACATAACCTAGGAAGGTTACTTGAGTCTGATGGAACTCACATTTCTTGAGTTTACAAAACAGGCTGTTCTCACGTAGTCTCTGAAGAACCCGTGTAACATCAGAACGCTGTAATGACTGCGGGCTGAAGGGACCTGCCATCAATGGCCTCAATAGCAAGCGAAACGGACCAAGGCAAAACAGGAATGGAGTGCTTTGATACAAAAGCACTGTCAATGAAATAGCCTGCAGCACCGGAGTCAACAAGAGCCTGAGTGACTATGGAGGAGTCCACCCAGGAAAGGACAACTGTGACCAAAGGTTTCTCCTTAAGCGGTTCCGGGGACGAGGATAAACCACCCAAGGTGAGGGTTTCCCGGCCGTGTAGGACAAGACTTTAAAAGGTGGCCCTGTAACCCACAATAGATGCAGAGCCCCTCCCTCCTCCTAAAGGCCCTCTCCGCCTCAGAGAGACGCGTGGATCCCAACTGCAGTGGCTCAGCAGTACCTGGTAACTTGGGACCAGGAGGCATGGGAGGAGAGGGAGGCATGGGTGGGAACGAACACGTAGGAGACAATGGAACAGGAGGCTTCCGCAAGCGCTCCTTGAAAGAGGGCCTCTCTCTGAGTCTGATGTCAATTAGGATCAAAAAAGACACCAATGCCTCGAGATCCTCTGGTAAATCACTGGCAGCAACTTCATCTTTAATCGCATCAGAGAGCCCATGAAAGAAGGCAGCAACAAGGGCTTCATTGTTCCAACCTACCTCAGCGTCAAGCGTACGGAACTCAATAGCATACTGAGCAACAGATCTTGTACCTTGCTGAATGGACATGAGTTGTTTAGCAGCAGAGGAGGAGCAAGCCAGAACATCAAATACTCTTCAAAAGGAGGCCACAAATTCAGAGTAATTTGAAATTACAGGTTTATTAGTCTCCCACAAGCGATTAGCCCAGGCAAGAGCTGTGTCAGAGAGTAACGAGATGAGAAATCCCACCTTAGCTCTGTCAGATGGAAACGCCTGAGGTAACATCTCAAAGTAAATGCCCATCTGGTTCAAAAACCCTCTGCACTGAATAGGATCGCCTCCATATCGCTGAGGTAGAGGTGCAGAACCGGACATGCTCCTGGTAGGCATAGGTGCAGCAGCGGAAACATGAGCAGCCATAACTTGCGGGACACTTTGGTCCAAATGTGCAGTGCGAGTCAGCAGGGTTTGCAGGGCTAGTGCAAATTGATCCAAGCGGTGATTCTGTTCATCCATCCTGGAAATGATGGCAGGTAAAGGTGGATTATTAGCACCATCAGGATTCATGGCCTTTGCATAATGTCAGGGTGCCAGGAATCAGACTGAGACGAGAAGTGCAAAAATAATCACACCTTTATTAATAGCAAAAAATAATAAAAAGTCCACAAGTCAAATAACAAGCCAGGAGTCAAAACCAGAGCTGGTAGTCAGACGAGCCGAGTCAGGAGCCAAAGCGAATAGTCAGACAAGCCGGAATCAGGAACAAGCCAGAGATCAGGAACCAGGAAAGACGTCAGGCAGCCAGGTAATTGTCAGGATCATCTCTGTAGGAGGTAATTGAAGTAACTGTTCCTTTAAATATAACACTGCTTGTGTAACCTGCCTATATATAGCAGCTACCTACTTATCCTATTGCTTGTTATTATCTGTCTGCCACCTCCTGGTAGCTTACCGGTATTATCCTGAGCCTAAGCTAGTTCCTGCTGCCTTCCTAACAAACTGCCTCAGTCTGTAATTCTAGAACCGGATCTTCATCGGATCACTCCGCGGTGACGTCACACGCCGACCACGGAGAAACAGAGCTCCAACTATACCGGACCCTCAGCAGCCTGTGCAGCTATCTCCTCTATCGGATTTACCCTGGGCATACTTAGGGGTTTCCCCCACCGCAGGTACCTAAGAATTCAGTAACTTGAAGGTTGTCCTCATACCGTAACGTTAGTGCACTGCCCCATTCCAAAATAATACTTTTTTCAAGCTTGCTATTTTTTCACTTATGCTTATAAATATCAAAGTGAGATTCTCTAGTTGTACAGCTGTATTTACTCATCTATATATGTTGCATGAATTGTTTATCATATCTTTAATATATATAATTCTTATATGGGTTATAGACTGAGGGACTCTGCTACATATTTTCAGTGTATTTAACACATGGAGTAACAATAGTGTCCTCTCACTCACACCCCTGATATCAAATCTCTGCGAACTGATTTATCTGATGTTTGACACTATCACAGGTGGTAGTTCATGTCATACAGCAGTATCTCTACCTGCTACATTCCACCCCTTTTTTCATAAATACATAGTTAAAATCTCAGCAGCTGCGGTTCCTAACCTCATTGTATGATTTTTATTCTCAACACTTAGCAATTCATACAGAACCTGACAGAATAACAAGCCCTACAAATGGACCCAGCTGAGATGACTGCCCGCATGCAGACTTTAAATCTAACTACACTTAAAGGGACAGTAAAGTCAAAACTAAACTTTCATGATTCAGATAGGGCATGCAATTTTAAACAACTTTCCAATTTACTTTTATCATCAAATTTGCTTTGCTCCCTTGGTGGTATTTTTGAAAAGCTAAACCTAGCTAGGCTCAAACTGATTTCTAAACAGTTGAAAACCGCCTCCTAGCTCAGAGCATTTTGAAAGTTTTTCACAGTTAGACTGTGCTAGTTCACATGTGTCATATAGATAACATTGTGCTCACTCCCGTGAAGTTATTTAGGAGTCTTCACTGATTGACTACACTGCATGTCTGTCAAAGGCACTTAGATAAGGAGGCTGTCTGCAAAGGCTTAGATACAAGGTAATCACAGAGGTAAAAAGCATATTAATATAACTGTGTTGGTTATGCAAAAACGGGGAATGGGTAATAAAGGGATCATCTATCTTTTTAAATAAGAAATTTTTTGGTGTAGACTGTCCCTTTAAGGCAGAAAATAGTGCCCTTAAGGCTTATATTAAGGAATATATAGAGCCTAAAATACATTCCTCAGAACCCCAAATAAGTCAGCCTGAGAAATTTTCTGGTGACAGGTCCCAATATAGGGATTTTAAAAATGCCTGTCTTTTGCTTTTTACACTCAAGCCCCAAACATATCCAAATGACAGGTCACGAGTTTTGACTGTCATTTCTTATTTGAGAGGTGAACCCCGCACATGGGCCAACACTTTTTTTGAGTCTAACGACACTATATTAAATTCACTTGATGCCTTTCTAACAGCTATGGGTCAGTTATACGAAGATCCATTCAAGCAACAAACTGCTGAGACAGCACTTAGAGCTTTGAAACAAAAAAAAAGGATTGTGGAAGAGTACATCACAGATTTAAAAAAATGGGCAAAAGATTCCCAGTGGAATGATGTATCTCTTAAAAACCAATTCAGGCTTGGCTTATCTGAGCCTATCAAAGATGAGCTGTCTCGTATAGACCTACCCCCCACTTTAGAAGGACTTATAAATCTCACTATTACAATAGATAGACGTCTCAGAGAACGTATGCATGAGAGGGCTTACCCAGAGACACATTACAAAAAACACTATTCAAACGCTACACCTCATGCCTCTAGTAAAACAACAGCTGAGCCTATGGATATCGGTTTCCTGAAGGGGCCCCTATCTACTCAAGAGAAAAACAGAAGACGTGAGAACAACTTGTGTTTATATTGTGCCTCAGACGAGCATACAGTGAGAGAGTGTCCTTCTTTGCAGAAACAACGAAAGGGTAAGAATGTTACCACCTACTCCTGCTGTAATACACATGAATCTACCACGACATATTGTAAACTTGATCTTTTGTTACAGTGGGATCTCCTACGAGTCAACGTTCCAGCCATTATTGACTCTGGTGCTACAGCATGTTATATAGATAAGGAATTCACTTATAAAAATAAAATACCACTGGTGCAGAAAAAGTCTCCCATTCTTTTGCGTGGTATAGATGGTAAGATTGTTTCCTCAGGACCTGTTGAATTTCAAACGATACCCTTGTTGGTATCCACTACTGAACATCACAGGGAATATATATCCTTTGACGTCATTGCTTCACCAGTATCACCTGTCATTCTGGGGTTGACCTGGTTAAGTTTACACAACCCCTATATCTCATGGGACACACTGTCACATTCAGCTCTAAATATTGTACCACTACATGTTTCCCTATTGCTATCCTCCACACCACCCAGGTAGATTCAGGGATCAATATACCTAGTGAGTATAGGGATTTTATGGACCTATTCAACAAAACTGAGGCTGAGACTTTACCCCCACATAGGAAGTATGACTGCCCTATAGAGTTAGCAGCAGGTGCGGATATACCCTGTGGCCACATTTTCCCCCTTTCTAAAACAGAACTCGAACACTTGAAATCCTACTTGGAGGATAATCTAAGGAAGGGGTTTATACGCCCTTCTACCTCGCCGGCGGGAGCCGGAATATTTTTTGTCAAAAACAAAGACGGCTCCCTAAGGCCCATCATAGATTACAGACAACTGAATAGGATCACCATAAAGAATAGGTACCCCTTACCCTTGATTCCGGAACTAATCGAAAGATTAGAAGGGGCCTAATTCTTTACGAAACTGGACCTCCGGGGGGTGTATAATTTAATCAGAGTACGAAGTGGGGACGAGTGGCTGACGGCGTTCAGGACCCGATATGGCCATTATGAATACACAGTCATGCCGTTCGGGCTCTGCAACGCCCCAGCCACCTTCCAATACCTAATAAATGACCTGTTTAGAGATATCTTAGACATTTTCATAGTCATATATCTAGACGACATATTGATATACTCTAAGACGCTATCCGAACATGTATTACATGTTAGGCAAGTCCTCTCTAGGTTAAGAGACAACCACTTCTATGTCAAACCCGAAAAGTGTATCTTTAATTCACAGAACATAGCTTTCCTTGGATATATAATCACCTCGTCAGGTATTCACATGGAGGAGTCAAAGATACAAACCATTAAAGACTGGCCCAGTCCTAAGTCTAGAAAAGAAGTCCAAAGATTCTTGGGCTTTGCAAATTTTTATCGCAAATTTATAAAAGATTTCTCTAAACTTACCAAACCGTTAACCACGCTAACGAAGTCCACCGTACCTTTTAGATGGAATCAAGATGCACAAAAAGCTTTTGAATTTTTGAAACTTAAGTTTACCACAGCACCTATACTAAGGTTTCCAAATTCTGAGAATCAATATATATTGGAGGTTGATGCCTCATACATCGCCGTAGGTGCAGTTCTATCACAACGAGATGCCATAAAACAACCACTTCATCCTGTCGCCTTTTTCTCCCGATCTCTAAATGCAGCTGAACAAAACTACCCCATTGGGGAGAAGGAAATGTTGGCTATTAAGTTGTCTCTCGAGCACTGGAGACACCTTCTTGAGGGTACAAGTGTTCCGATATTGATCTATACGGATCACAGGAACTTGCAGTATCTAAAAAGCACTCGCACTCTCTCCTCTAGACAAGTAAGGTGGCAGCTGTTCTTGACTAGGTTTAATTATCAAATAGTCTATCGTCCAGCGAATAAAAATCACAAAGCTGACGCTCTCTCTAGGTTATCATGTTTTGAACGTCACCGTACACCTGACGAAAGTTTGATACCGAAAGATCGATTTATTTCCTTTATCTGTGACTTCAAACCACAATTGGTACAGGAACAAACGGAAGATCTGACAAAACCCCTAAGTATTCTAGATAAGAAAGATGATAACCTGTACTACCATCAAGAACTCTTATACATTCCTCCAATCCGGAGACAAATGGTACTCCATACTGTTCATGATTCTCTATTAGCGGGACACCCAGGGTCAAGAAAGACACTTGAACTTGCCAAGAGGTCCTATTGGTGGCCTAATATGTCTCAAGAAATAAAACAATATGTCGCTTCCTGCCATGCTTGCACCGTTTCAAAATCCACAAAACAAGCTCCCTATGGTTTGCTACTACCTCTCAGTACTCCGTCAATTCCATGGACTGAAATAGCCGTTGATTTTATAGTTGATCTACCAAAATCAAACAACTATAACACCATCCTTGTGGCTGTAGACCTGTTTAGCAAAATGGCTCACTTTGTTCCCTATCACAAATTGCCCACTGCTATGGAAACCATCCAACTACTCATAAAAATCGTATTCAAACTCCATGGACTGCCTACATCTATTCTCAGTGATAGAGGAACTCAATTTTCCAGTAGACTATGGACGAATTTTTGTACGACATTCAAGATAGATAAAAAACTCACTACAGCATATCATCCTCAAAGTAACGAGCAGACAGAGCGATGTAACCAATGGATTGAACAGTTCATTCAACTCTATTGTTCTGATCAACAAGACTCATGGTCCATACATTTACCATATGCTGAGTTTTCATTTAACAACACTGTCAACACCACTACCAGAACAACACCGTTCTATGCCAATTATGGATTCCACCCTCGGTTTCATTTCCAACCTGATAATCGTAGCAACTTCCCGGGTATATCTGAACTCTCCGATGCCATCTCTTCTAACTTCACTACCATACAAAGTGCCATCCAAGAGTCAAAGGAAACCCAAAAGAAGTTTTATGATAGGAAAAGAAGAAAACCTCCTTCTTATGCTACTGGAGATCTAGTCTGGTTATCCACCAGAAATCTAAAGCTTAACACCCCTTCAAAAAAATTCTCTCCTTTATATATCGGACCCTACCCTATAACTAGGGTTGTGAATGTGAATGCTGTTACGCTTAAACTTCCAGATAACATGAAAGTACACCCTACATTCCATGCCTCCCTCCTAAAACCATACAAAGCCTTGAGAAACTTCTCATCTGATTCTGCTCCGCAGGTCTCAATAGATCCAACCACCGAATACGAAGTTGATGCCATTCTGGATTCTCGATTGCTCTGTGGTACTTTGCAGTATCTTATTGGTTGGAAGGGGTACTCATCGGAACATAACTCCTGGGAACCTGCTAGCAATATCTCTGCACGCCGATTGATCTCGCTGTTTCATCATAGGAACCCGGACCGTCCGCACCCTTGAGCCCCGGAGTTTCTCTTTGATGGGGGTGTACTGTCAGGATCATCTCTGTAGGAGGTAATTGAAGTAACTGTTCCTTTAAATATAACACTGCTTGTGTAACCTGCCTATATATAGCAGCTACCTACTTATCCTATTGCTTGTTATTATCCGTCTGCCACCTCCTGGTAGCTTACCGGTATTATCCTGAGCCTAAGCTAGTTCCTGCTGCCTTCCTAACAAACTGCCTCAGTCTGTAATTCTAGAACCGGATCTTCATCGGATCACTCCGCGGTGACGTCACACGCCGACCACGGAGAAACAGAGCTCCAACTATACCGGACCCTCAGCAGCCTGTGCAACTATCTCCTCTATCGGATTTACCCTGGGCATACTTAGGGGTTTCCCCCACCGCAGGTACCTAAGAATTCAGTAACTTGAAGGTTGTCCTCATACCGTAACGTTAGTGCACTGCCCCATTCCAAAATAATACTTTTTTCAAGCTTGCTATTTTTTCACTTATGCTTATAAATATCAAAGTGAGATTCTCTAGTTAAAGTTGTACAGCTGTATTTACTCATCTATATATGTTGCATAAATTGTTTATCATATCTTTAATATATATAATTCTTATATGGGTTATAGACTGAGGGACTCTGCTACATATTTTCAGTGTATTTAACACATGGAGTAACAATAGTGTCCTCTCACTCACACCCCTGATATCAAATCTCTGCGAACTGATTTATCTGATGTTTGACACTATCACAGGTGGTAGTTCATGTCATACAGCAGTATCTCTACCTGCTACATTCCACCCCTTTTTTCATAAATACATAGTTAAAATCTCAGCAGCTGCGGTTCCTAACCTCATTGTATGATTTTTATTCTCAACACTTAGCAATTCATACAGAACCTGACAGTAATACACAGGAACTCTCACAAACAGGACTGAGACAACGCAAAAGCAAAGCATACTGAACAGAGGCCCTTTAAATAATAAGTGATGACATCACAATTCTGAGACTGCATCCTGTCTCACATGGATGATGCACACCAGTCTGGCCATAAAAGGAAGTGCAGGAAATGAGCAACATCCCCCACAATGCACCATAGTCAGGAAGAGAGGTGAGTAAAATGGCTGCCAGCAGCACATGGCAAACACAACAGGGAAAAAACCCTGACAACTTGTAATAACAGGGGAAGTACTGTCTTGCACTCCATGTGACCGGGTGTGGTCTATGTTCATTTCCTCTATTCCGGCTGAGACTTGAACCTGAGGAAAGCGTTTCCTCTGTTAACTGTCTGGGTCTAGGAGGGGGTGAGTGCCCCAGCCATTGGGAGTATAAAGGTGCAATTTATTATAATAAATAGTTTTTATTTGTGTCCTTCTGTGGGTATAACCTGATCTATGGAGGACTCTGACATGTTAGAAGGTACTCCTTCTGTACTAAATCATACCTGTTTATATTGTGAGGAGACTGTGGTTTTACTGCCCACTCAATTATGTTCCACATGCCTTAACACTGTTATAAAGTCTAAGAAGTGAGACAAGCCTGCTAAGGCTCCGTCTACCTTTCAGGACTCAGCTTCCCGTGAGTTTACTACCCTTGCTACATTATCCACTCCACATGAAGTTCCCCATAGCATATCTAATCCTCCATCCGGAGGGGTCCTTCTTCCTGTGGACTTTGCAGCGCAGTTACAAACGGTGGTGTCTGCGGCCCTCAGTGCATTACCTCGCTTTAACAAATGCAAGAGGAAGGTTAAACATAGCTCACCTGACCCGGAGTTTTCTAAATATTTATTGGATTTAGCTATTATTTCACAGTTATCCAATGATGAGTTGACCTCTGTAGCTTCAGAAGGTGAACCCTCTGGGTCGGAGTCCTTAGCGTCTAAGCCTCCTGCTGTGCAGGAACCATCCTTTAGATTTAAAATTGAGCACTTGCATTTTTATTAAAGGAGGTTCTGTCTATGTTAGAGGTTCCAGAGGCCGTGCTGCCTGAAGAACCTATGATACCTAAATTAGACAGAGTTTACAAAGACAGGAAAGTTCCTTTGACTTTTCCTGTGCCGGTTTAGATGGCGAACATTATTAAGAACGAAAGGGAAAGAATTGGTTCTTCCTTTTCCCCCTCGTCTACTTTTAAAAAGTTGTTCCCAGTCCCGGACTCTCAACTGGATTTGTGGGGCTCCATTCCTAATGTGGATGGTGCTATCTCTATGCTTGCTAAATGTACTACTATACCTCTTGAGGATAGTTCTTCTTTCAGAGAGCCGATGGATAAGAAAAGGGAAATCTTTCTGAATAAGATGTTTCAACATACAGGATTTTTGTTTGCGGCTGCAGTTGCTGTGGTTGCCAGAGTGTCTACCTACTGGTGCGACTCTTTTGGGAGGAGGCAAGGGTGCCTTCCTACCGCAAGATAAGAAGAACAAGATGACAATCTTCTAATTTTCGTTCCTTTCGTTCTGACAAACCCCAACGACAACAATCCTCCTCCAGAGTACTTGGAAGCCGGCTCAGTCCTGGAATAAATGCAAGCAAAATAAAAAGCCCGCCAAAAACAAGTCGGCATGAAGGGGTGGCCCCCGATCCGATGTCTCTTTTTCAGACGCCTGGTTCAAGGACGTACAGGATCCGTGTGTCCTGGAGGTGGTATCTCAAGGATACAAGAGAGGCTTCAAATCTCATCCGCCAAGGGGCAGATTCCTTCTCTCGAATCTGTCTACCAGACCAGAAAAGAGGGATGCCTTTCAAGGGTGTGTTCGGGATCTATCCTCCTTAGGAGTTGTTGTCCCGGTGCCTATCGAAGAAAGAGGTTTGGGTTTTATTCAAACCTTTTCATGTTCCCAAAGAAGAAGGGAACTTTACGCCCAATTCTGGACCTAAAGTGCTTAAACAAATTTGTCAGTGTCCCTTCCTTCAAGATGGAGACGATGAGGTCCATCCTTCGTTTAATTCAGGAAGGCTAGTTTATGACCACTATAGATCTGAAGGACGCTTACCTTCATGTTTCAATCCACAGGGAACACTTTCAGTTCCTGAGGTTTGCATTCCTGGACCAGCACTTCCAGTTCATTGCTCTTCCGTTTGGCCTAGCTACTGCTCCAAGAATCTTTATGAAGGCTCTGGGGGCTCCTCTAGCCGTTGCCAGAACTCAGGGTATTGCAGTATCCCCATACTTGGACAATATTCTGGTGCAAGCACCATCCTTTCGTCTTGCGGAAGAATTCTCAGAGTCCCTTCTCAGTCTCCTTCGATCACATGGATGGAAGATAAACTTGGAAAAGAGTTCTCTGCTGAAATGTTGGATAGAACATCGTTTGTAGTGGATGGCACCTAGGAAACCTTTCCCTAGAGGCTCCACAGAGGTAAATCAGGTTAAAACGGAATACCTTTAAGGGATATGAAACCCAATTTTTTTTGTCATGATTAAGATAGAGCATACAATTTGAAACAAAATGCCAATTTACTATTATAATGAAATTTGTTTCATTCTCTTTGTACCCATTGGTGAAGGAACAGCAATGCATTACTGGGTGCTAGCTGAATAGATCACATGTTTGTTTGTTTTTTTAAATCTAATTAGTGTATTTGAATCTGAGTATTGAAAACAGACATAGGATAAAAAGCCAGAGAATATCTATGAGAGCCAAATTTTTGACACCACGGCCGTAGTGAGTTTTCCAAAAAGACAGAGAATCAGGTGAAGGCAAGTTAGGCCAAAAAATAGATTGGTCCCATTGTGTGAAATAGCAGCAGGGCATCTGCCCTGGAGGGATAATCCTCATACAGATTATCACAGAAATGCCAGATCACAGCTATGAGAGTGGAGCAGGGGCGTATTTAGGTTTTGTGCTGCCCTAGGCACTCAAAATTCTGCTGCCCCCCCCCCACCCCAGGTTTAAGGCCTTTTTTTAGACATAATATTTTTGGGGCAGGGTGTAAAAAATTTAAAAAAAATTCTTTTTAAGTAGATGTTCACTAGGGCTTGCATTCACTCTGGTCACACACACTCACACACACATATGTAATGAATATACAAATTGGCCTTTAAATGTTCTTAAAAAAATACAACAGTAGTTATGATAGGTTTAGGAATTGTATCCTAGGGGATAAAGTCACATGATACAATCATAATAAAGTATATACTTGTATTGTTTCTGAATGTATTAAATGCATGCAACATATTTTCAGTTGTGTTTTAAGTCACATAGTTGTATGGATTCAGCTATAAATACTTATTCTTTGCATGTATGACAGATAGACAAACAGTAAATGTACAAGTATTTTGTGACTAATCCGTTTAAGTATTTTAATGCCTAAGGAAGATACATTGAAGGGAGAAAGGCATATGCTGTTTCACAGTGGTCACGTTGTAGTGCACACTGCACTGTGTAGTCTGTGCGAGTCTCAATCACGCGGTGGAGCCAGGAAGAATACCGCATTCCCTCTCAGTCCAGGCCAGGCTGCGCAATTGAGCTCCGCCTCCACTGTCACCACGTCATGCGCACCCACATGCAATCCCATAGGATAGCAATAGCCGGCCAGCCATTTAAGTCATTACTAATTGGTTTATTTAGCCACCCAGCCCTGAGTTCAGTAGAGTGGCTCTAGGGACTCAAAATTCTGCTGCCCCTTAAAAATCTGCTGCCCTAGGCACCGGCCTTGTTGGCCTATGCCTTAATACGCCCCTGGAGTGGAGGCTGCACGCAGGCGTCTTTAAGATTGTTATATCCATATGGCTTGATCCGGTAACAGACTTGATGGTCTCAAGGCATGAAGAAAAATTGAAAATGTTTTCTTCTAAGATTCTTCTTCCAGGAAGATTATGGATTTGGTGCTCTAAGATACTTGTGACGTTCCCTGTTTTGGATATGTTTAGTCATTTGCATGATCTTGATATTTAAAGGGATATTTAATATACCAATAGCTTTTGTGTTAAAGTTTAACTTGTTCCATGCTCTCTATAGAGGCCCAAAAGCAAATTCTATAAACCATGTGTATTTTTTTTTATTAAATATGTTGCAAGTCAATATCTGGTTTATGCAATTTACACATTTGTAAGAGTACCTAGTTTACAAAAAGTAATGCCACGTACATTTCTGAAGTAAAGTCAGTGCAGAGGTCAGGCATTCATACAGCCACAGAAAGGCTCTGTTTTCTTGGTTTTATTTCGTTTTCTGCATACTATTAAAAGTAGGAAAACCATGTGTTACATTCTATCACTTTAAAATCTGTAATACTTTCGTAAATTGGTTAGTCTACAAGCCTTCACATGTGGGATTAAACTCCAGTCCACTAGAAGGAGGCAAAAACACCCAACAAAACAGCATTTTTAATCCCTCCTACTTTCCCCTAATCCCCTAGTCATTTTTCTTTTGCCTCCAGCAAGGAGTGACGTGAATTGTGAAATGCTGATCTACACAACATTTGATAGGGGTTCTCTAACCGATCTGAGACCCATTTTCTTCTCAGCCTCCCTCGTAAGTGAAGGCATGCCTGCCAATCCCCTGGTCTACCTCGGATGGGCCCATGTACTGGAAGCAGCCATCTGCAGCTAAGGGGAGCATGACAAGAGAGTACTATGCACCTTCATAGCCCGCTGGCTATTTGTATTACATTTGTACATGTTTCACATAGCCTGGGGACATAGTCGCATGCACCATATAACATTTATTACAGTTTTAAACACATTTGGACACTTATTAAAATTCATAAAATTGAGGCATTGTCTTTTTAAATTTGCAGCAGTGCCTTAGGAGAGCTTGAGGAGTTTCAGATAATTTTGGGGTAAAAAAAATAATTTTCATATTAAATCTTCATTAACCACTCAGCTCCCAGGTGTTTTGTTGCTAAAATTGTGTGCCTTCTGGACTGTTAGGAGTCATGGGCACCCCTTCATTTAGACCTTGGCTAAATTTGTGTATATTTAACCCCTTCTTATCTGCAACAGTTTTTTTGCATTAAAAATGTACATTCAGATTTATATTGTGCCATTATTTTGTTGCTCCCCTAATTGGGTTAATCCTTTGTGTGGCACTTATGCTTTATTCTCTGATGCTGTCTGCCTATAGATATGTGCCTATCCTTATTTTATTACCTGTAAACAATAGAGCAAACTGGTATAGCTCACATCTCTAGACTTCATGTTGACCCTCTGGAAGTGCGATTCAAAGATAATTTAACCCCGTCCCAATTGTGTTTGCTGTGTAAGGATGTTTTGGTGTGTGCCCCTGCTCCATTTTGCAACTTATGCGCTGAGCCTATGCTTCATTCTATTCAGGTTCATGTCGTGTTGCCCCTACTGCAGAGTGGTCAGGAATTTACAACCGACCTGAGTTATCCCCAAGACAGCTCTACTGACCTGTCTCCTAAATTGAAAGAATAAATCAACTTCAATTACTGATGCTGTCAAACCTCTACCAGTTAAGCACATACGCTTGCAATGTGCAAAATGGAATCCTTTACAGGCCTTAGGCTCATCAGGGACAACCCTAAGAAGCAACCTGTCTTAGTATCCTGCCCTCACCAAGGTTACTAACGATCTTCTTTCTGCTAAAAACAATGGCCACTATTCTATACTTATCTTACTTGACCTGTCTGCTGCCTTTGACACTGTTGACCATTCCCTCCTCCTACGGACTCTCAGCTCCCTTGTGCTCTGTGACATTGCCCTCTCCTGGATCCACTCTTATCTCTCTAATAGGTCCTTTTCTGTCTCATTTCCTGGCGACTCATCCTCTCCATTGCCTCTGTCTGTTGGAGTACCTCAAGGCTCTGTTCTAGGCCCTCTACTCTTCTTTATTTATACTTCCTCACTGGGTAAACTTATAAGTAGCTATGGCTTCAACTATCACCTCTGATGATACTCAGATCTACCTATCCACCCCTGCACTCTCTCCTTCTGTCCTTTCCCACATCAGCGACTGCTTATTTTGCATTTCTTCCTGGATGGCCTCTCACCACCTAAAAATCAACATGTCCAAGACTGAGCTTCTTCTAATCCCCCCATCTAATTCTACTCCAGTTTCTAACTTTACTATCACTGTTAGTGACACCACTATCTCCCCATCACCCCAAGTCCACTGCCTAGGAGTTGCACTCGACTCCAATCTGTCCTTCATACCCCACATCCAATCACTCTCTTCATCCTGTCGCAACCACCTACGCAATATCTCCAAAATTCATCTTTTTCTGAGTGCTGAAACTACTAAACAGCTAATCCATTCCCTAGTAATTTCCCGGCTTGACTACTGTAACAACCTACTAACTGGCCTTCCTCTCTCCCGCCTCTCCCCCCTTCAATCCATCCTAAATTCCTCTGCTAGGCTAATCCACCTCTCCTGATGCTCTGTATCTGCCGCACCCCTCTGTGAGTCCCTTCACTGGCTCCCCATTCACAGCAGAATTAAATTAAAAATTCTCACTCTGATCTACAAAGCCCTTACCAATGCAGCCCCCCCCATACCTGTCCTCACTCATCAACAAATATACTCCATCCCGTCCCCTAAGATCCAAGAACGATCTACTCCTTGCCTCTTCTACCATCACCTCCTCTCATGCTAGACTACAGGACTTCTCTCGTGCGGCACCAACCCTCTGGAATGCACTTCCTCGAGCTGTCAGAATTTATCCCAACCTCTCCTCCTTTAAACGCTCCCTAAAGACCTTCTTGTTGAGGGAAGCCTATCACCAAATCAGTAACTAATGAATTCCACTTGCCTAATAGTTGCCCTCATCTAACTTCACACTAACATCATTCCCACCTTTGCAGTCCCCACCTCCTGTTTCTCACCCTCCTACCCATTTAGATTGTAAGTTCCCACGAGAACAGGGCTCCCAATTACTCCTGTATTTGTTTGTTAAATTTTGTCTGGTGTCTCATATTGTACTTTCCTTTTATCTTTGTTACCAATGAACAGCACTGCAGAATCTGTTGGCACTTTATAAATAAAGAATAATAATAATAATAAGTACAGTGGAATCAGAAATTTCCTCTTCTCTACTATAGACAATTAGAGGAAGTGTCCTTTAATCCCAGGTTGGAGCATATACACTCTTTCTTGCGAAATGTTTTACTAGCCTTGGAGGTAGAAGATCATCCTACTGCAGAAAAACATTCTAATTAAACTATTCTTCCAACATGTCCTCAAAAAGGACACCACAGTGCAACACTGTTTCAGTCTTTAACCATAGAAACAAGTGACAATTAGTTACTCAGTTACTCAGTACAGGAGCTTTGAAAAAGCTTAAAGGAAAAGGCTAGTCAGATATTTGACTGGCAGCCATGAGAACACCCCGGGCAGCTGGTTACTGTTAAATTGAGATTAATTTACCATATATTTGAAACTTAGAAAAGCTCAAAGCCTAATGTTATACAACAAGATGAAACAACCACACTGGGCTAAGTGTATAAGAAGTTTGTATTTTATTAGCTGATAAGAATCACAGGCAAACCATAGTGTACAAACAATACAATTGCTGCAAGCCATAAAGGAATTGTTTAAAAGTGACATTGGGTTTCAACTTTTGATACTGACATACCAATTACAGAGCTGTGTTCTTGCTTTAAATTAAAGGGATACAAAACCCAAAAGATTTAGCACAGGGATACAAAACCCAAAAGATTTAGCACAGGATGAGTTATCCTTATTGCGACCCTGCACTAAGATTAGTGGTAATAATATGGTATTACAAGTGAATGGTAAAAAAAGGTTCACCAGAAAATGTGAAAAGCAGGACAACTTTTTTTAGAGCGACCTTTTCTTTAAATGCATAGCACAGGGTGTGCTGTTATCACTCATACAACAAGTGGTGAGTTACGTATTGGGCTCGGGCACGATACAAATTAGCCATGGTAATTATAGCTCTCTGAGGCCTGAAGGAAAGTGTTAACACTTGAATATATACATAACAAAGCAATAATAAAAAGGTTTAATAGGTTTAATATTGAAAAAGAAAATTGTAACAGTTATTAAAAAGGGATATGGTATATAGAATATATATACACACACACACACACACACACACACTCCTCAGGTGACGGTCCCCTCAAGATACCGACTCATTCATAGAGGATTCCCCTGTAATGAAATTCATCATAGTGGTATTTATAGTTGAATCGATACAATTTAACTGAATATTGGCAACATATTCATTAAATGTATACAAAAATATCTTGCATTTCTACCCCTGACAAATAATTTACTAGTAGGAGGGAGCCCCTTGATAATCGTAGGTAAGTTTACATGACCAGGAAAGTTGACATCAAGTGCCATTACGCAATTGGAGAAAAGTGATCATGTGATCTGGATTCCCCAAGTGCTACACTTTTGGATGCCAATGATTCAACTGACAGCAAAGTAACTTTTTTTTCTTGCACTGCTTATAATATAAGTTGTGACTACATATATCCCGGATTGATTTCAAGGTACAATTGATAAACATTAAAAGGATTAAAATATTTTATTATCTGGCCTTCTTTGACGAATGCGGCGTACGTTTATATGGACTGATACATTTATTCACTCGGGACATATCTACTTATTTATTTTTAAATTTAACTCTGTGCAGTATATATTATATATATATATATATATATATATATATATATATATATATATATATATATATATATATATATATATATATATATATATATATATATATATAGATGAATTTTAGATATATTTGTTTATGAATAAAATGTATTAAAGGGACAGGAAACCTAAAAATGGTATTTGATGATTTGAATAGAACATACAATGTTAAACAACTTTCCAATTTACTTCTATTATCAAATTTGCTTTATTCTTTTGTTATCCTTTGCTGAAGGAACATCATTGTACTACTGAAAGTTAGATGAACACATCTCGAGACAGTTGTGTGCAGGCACCAATCAACAACTAACTCCCACTAGTGTAGGATATGTGCATATTCTTTTTCAACAAGGGATACCAAGAGAACGAAGCACATTTAAAAATTGAAGTGAATTTAAAGGTGTCTTAAAATTACATACTCTAACTGAATCATGCAAGTTTAATGTTGACTTTCCTATCCCTTTAACATAGTGTGAATAACATGTTGCTGCACAACCTTACCTCATTTTGTTTTGCTTTAAATTAGTCCAATTACATTGAGAGAGTAATTGACACTCTGGGTTTGCTTTAACAGAGTTGTATACGAAGTAAGAGGTTCTTATTCTGTTTGTGATTAAATTGACCTTAATTTCCCTTTAAATAACATTCAGATAGATTATGAGTTTTCAGCGCTATAGGAAAATTAATGACTGTGACAAAAGCAGCGTTATTTCACCTCCCTATAGCGCTGCTATTACAGGTTTACAAAAAGCAGGCTTGTATGAGCGATATGGTGGCGTTGAGCTCCATACCGCACCCAAATACAAGAGCTGCTTTGACGTGCTCGTACACGATTTCCCTATAGACATCAATGGCGAGAGCCGGCAAAAAAGAAGCCTAACACCTGCGATCGCGGAAACAAAAACTCTGTAACGCAGCCCCATTGATGTCTTTGGGGAAAGAAAAAGTTACATTTAAACCTAACACCCTAACATAAAAACCACGTCTAAACACCCCTAATCTGCCGCCCCCGACATCGGTGCCACCTACATAATGTTATTAACCCCTAATCTGCCGCCCCCTTAACATCGCCGTCACCTAAATAAAACTATTAACCCCTAGTCTGCCGCTCCCGGTATCGCCTCCACCTAATATAGTTATTAACCGATAATCTGCTGCCCAGGACCGCCATCAGGGGTGAATAGGGTGTCCCCTGTAAGGGGCTCAGTGGGCCAGGGGGCCCCATGAGGCAAGCACAACTATTATTTAAAAAAAATATTTTGGCAGCCACCAGAAGGTGCTACAGCAGAGTGCATGGGAAATGTGATTACAAGGAGAAAAGCATTAGCATTTGAGAGGATTTCTGAGTGTGCACTAAATCACTATGCACAGTGTGAGACAGACTTGGCACTTCAGTTTGTACATTGTGTACCAGAGTCAGGTGACAGATCACTTTAATTTGCAGAGTAGGTAGGACTTACTTAGTAAATGTTTGTTTATTTGTGCAATTTCAGATTGTAACTTTAGTGTGGTAGTTGTGTGGTGGGGCCAGGGGTCCATAAAAACACATTTTTTTTTAGCAATATGCAGCAGTGTATTTATGATTATTTGACAATGCTGTAGAAATTCTATATTTAAAACCATGAAGAAATGTTTCCTCCTCAATACACAAATGATAGGTGCCATTTTGGCAAATATGTTTTTTTAATTTATATATATTAATTACATTCCAGTTTACTGCCCCTTTATGCAAGGTCTTTCCAGATGCCTGGAGGCATTTATCTAAGATTTTTACATCGGCATAAAATGTTATACTCTCAGGCTAAGATTGCTCAGTGTTTGAAATGAGATAGGTTAACTTAACACTGTTCAGTTTACACTGCAGCTGACTTAATTTTGAAATACATACAAACAAGCCTAAATCCTGCATTTAACCAGATTTAATGGTATGAGACCTAGTGCCACAGCTTATGGTTCCACCAAGACCATATAGAGTACAGCATTTTCAAAAAGCACAGCTGACAGATGGGAACATTTGTTCACCAGATTTGAAGTGGTGCTCTTGGTTGGGGAAAATGTGGGGGGACCCCAAACATATGTCAACCTTTCAAAAGTACTTTTCTTCATCTACCCATTCTGACAGATCAATAACGTACAATTTTGAATTCACAGAATTATTTTTGTTTGCACATTTACAAATATGATTATTTAAAAAGTGATCTCTTAATTTCTGCAATTTTTTTATCATGCATGTCACACACAGTTGATTTAGGGGATGGCAATGTGCAGAAATTGTACCTCCTTTGAGTGTTTCTGTGGGTGTCTGTGTTTATGTCTTTGTGCTTTTGTTGGTGTCTCTATAAGTGTGTATGTATTTTTTTTCTGTGGCTCTCTCTGTGAGGGTTTGTGTGTCTGTCTTTGTGCACTTTCTGTGGATGTCTCTGTGAGGGTGTGTATGTATGTCTTTGTGTGTTTTCTGTGGGTGTTTCTCTGTGTGTATGTGTATATCTGTGTGTTTTCTGTGTGTGTCTGTGAATGTGTATGTCTTTGTGTGTTTTCTGAGGCTATTTCCTTGGGTGTATGTGCAAGTTTGTGTTTGAGTTTGTCTGTGTGTGTGTCCATTGTCTGTTCCTTTTTAGGACATTTTGACCTGAGATTGAGATAGTTTGTGTGTTTCTTTGCGTGTCTGCTAGAGTGTCTATATGTGAATCCTTATGTGTGAGTGTGTGATTCAGTGTATAAGTGTGTCTGTGTGTTTGACTACACTTAAGAATAAAGTGCACAAACGTTTTAGTCACTTGGTCAAAAATTGCACAAGTCAAGGGGGGGCCCTGATCAATGGTTAAGTAAGGGGCCCCAAAATTTCTAGTGGCGGCCCTGTCGCCGCCACCTACAGTACAGTTATTAACCCCTAATCTGCCGCTCCCGATATCGCCACCACCTACATACAGATATTAACCCCTAATCTGCCGCCCTTAACATCGCCGCCACCTACATTACAGTTATTAACCCCTAATCTGCCGCTCCCGATATCGCCACCACCTACATACATATATTAACCCCTAATCTGTCGCCCTTAACATCGCCACCACCTACATTACAGTTATTAACCCCTAATCTGCTGCCCCTATACTAAAGTTATTAACCCCTAAACCTCTGGCCTCCAACATCACTAACACTAAATAAATATATTATTATTATTATCAGGTATTTGTAGAGTGCCAACAGGTTCCGCAGCGCTATGAACATGGGTGGTATATTAAAAAAAAAAAAGATTACAGGGATCAAATGGGGAGAGAGGGTCCTGCCGAGAGTTGCACTGTTGTAGTCGGCTCTTATGAAGGTGAACTTACAAACAGCTGGGCTCATAGGCTTACATGCTATGTGGTTTTAGGGGATAGCAGTGGAGATAGGAAGGTTAGTGTAGGTTGTAAGCGTTCCTGAACAGTAGAGTCTTCAGAGAGCACTTGAAGCTTTTAAAACTAGGGGAGATTCTTGTGGAGCGAGGTAGAGAGTTCCATAAGATGGGAGAAATCTTGTAGACGGGAATGTGAGGAGGTAACAAGAGAGGAGGAGAGTAGGAGATCATGAGTAGAGCAAAGGGGACGGGAGGGAGAGTATCTGGAGACAAGGTCTGAGATGTAGGGGGGAGCAGTGCAATTGAGGGCTTTGTGTGTCAGAGTGAGAATTTTGTGTTTAATCCTGGAGGCAAGAGGAAGCCAGTGAAGGGATTGGCAGAGAGGTGCAGCAGATGAAGAGTGACGTGCAAGGAAGATGAGCCTGGCAGAAGCATTCATTATATATTGTAAAGGAGCTAAGCGGCAGCTAAGGAGACCAGAGAGGATAGAATTGCAGTAGTCGAGGCGGGAAAGGATGAGAGAGTGAATTAAAATCTTTGTTGTGTCTTGTGTAAAGAAATGTCTAATTTTAGCGATGTTTTTAAGGTGGAAGTGGCAGGCTTTAGCCAAGGACTGAATGTGAGGAGTGAAAGAAAGATCTGAGTCAAGTGTGACCCCAAAACATTGGGCATGTGAGGTTGGGGTAATGATGGAGTTGTCAACAGTTATAAAGACATGGGGGGTGGATATTTTGGCAGAAGGGGAAAATAAGGAGCTCAGTTTTGGAGAGATTTAGCTTGAGGTAGTGAGAGGACATCCAAGATGAGATGTGAGAGAGACAGTGACATGGGTTAGCAAGGAAGGAGATAGTTCTGGTGCAGAGAGGTAGATTTGGGTATCGTTGGCATACAAATGATAATGAAACCCGTGGGACTTTATTAAGGAACCTAGTGAGGACGTGTAGATTGAGAAGAGAATGGGACCGAGGACAGAGCCTTGCGGTACCCCAACAAAAAGAGGTAACGGGGCAGAGGATACCCCAGAGAAGGCTACACTAAAGGTACGGTTAGACAGATAGGAAGAGAACCAAGAGAGAGCTGTGTCACAGATGCCGAAGGATTGGAGGGTATGGAGCAAAAGAGGTGGTCGACAGAATCAAAGGCGGCAGACAGATCAAGGAGGATAAGTAGAGAGAAGTAGCCTTTTGATTTTTCTGTAAGTAGGTCATTGGTAACCTTAACAATTGCTGTCTCTGTTGAGTGAAGGGGGCGAAATGCAGATTGTAGTGGGGCAAGGAGGGAGTTTAATGTAAGGAAATGGGATAGACGTGCATATATTAGCTTTTCAAGAAGCTTTGAGGCAAGAGGTAGTAGGGAAATAGGGTGGTAGTTGGATGGGGAGGTTGGATCGAGAGAAGGTTTTTTGAGGATAGGTGTGACTAATGCATATTTAAGAGATGTGGGAACTATACCAGTGCTGAGGGAGAGGTTGAAGATGTGTGTGAGTATAGGAGGGAGGGGAGTAGTTGTCAGGGGATAGGGTCGAGGGGACAGGTAGTGAGGTGAGAGGATAGTATAAGGGCAGAAACTTCATCCTCTGTAACAGGGGCAAAAGAGCTAAATTTATGGCTATGTGGGTTTCTGGATGATTGTGAGCTTTTGAGGGGGTGGGAGACCAGTAGTATGTTGAGAGCTGAGTTCATTTCTGATGGAGTTGATTTTTGTTGTTGAACCCCTAAACCTAACCCTAACGTAACCCTAAGCATAACCCTAACCCTAACGTAACCCTAAGTCTAACCCTAGCACCCCCTAACTTAAATATAATTAAAATAAAGATAAATAAACCTTACAATTATTACCTAAATAATTCCTATTTAAAACTAAATACCTACTTACCTGTAAAATAAAACCTAAGCTAGCTAAAATATAACTAATAGTTATATTGTAGCTATCTTAGGTTTTATTTTTATTTCACAGCTAAGTTTGTATTTATTTTAACTAGGTAGACTAGTTAGTAAATAGTTGATTGGATTGGAACAGTCAATAGAATAAGAGCTCAATCCTATTGGCTGATTGGATCAGCCAATAGGATGAAAGCTCAATCCTATTGGCTGATTGCAACAGCCATTAGGATTTTTTCCCCTTTAATTCCTATTGGCTGATCTTGGATGACATCACTTAAAGGGAACCTTAATTTTCCAGGGACGACCATAAGAAGAGGATGCTCTGCGCCGGATGTTTTGAAGATGGACCCGCTCTGCGACGGATGGATGATGATAGAAGATGCCATCTGGATGAAGACTTCTTCTCACTTGGATTAGGACTTCGCCGGATGGATGAAGATCGAAGAGGCCTCCTAGATGAAGACTTCTTTCCACTTGGATGAGGACTTTGCCGGCTGGAGGAGGATGGATGTCCGGACTTCAATAACTGTAAGTGGATCATCGGGGGTTAGTGTTAGGTTTTTTTACGGGTTTTTTGGGTGGGTTTTTTTTTTAGCCTAGGGTTTAGGGAAAGTAAAAGAGCTAAATGCCCTTTTAGGGGCAATGCCCATCCAAATGCCCTTTTCAGGGCATTGATTAGCTTAGGTTTATTTAGATAGGTTTTTATTTGGGGCGTTGGTTGGTTGGGTGGTGGGTTTTACTGTTGGGGAGTGTTTGTATTTTTTTTTTTCAGGTAAAAGAGCTGATGCCCCACAAAAGGCCTTTTTAAGGGCCATTGGCAGTTTAGTGTAGGCTAGGGTTCTTATTTTTTTTTTGGGGGGGGGGCTTTTTTATTTTGATAGGGCTATTAGATTAGGAGTAATTTGTTTTTATTTTTGATCATTTATTTTTTATTTTTTGTAATTTAGTGGGGGGGTTTTTGTAAGTTAGAAAATTGTGTTTTAATAATTTATTTTATTTTATTGTAATGTTAGTTTTTAGTGTAAGGCAGGTTAGGTTTTATTTTACAGTTATATTGTAGCTATCTTAGGTTTTATTTTTATTTCACAGCTAAGTTTGTTTTTATTTTAACTAGGTAGTTATTAAATAGTTAATAACTATTTACTAACTAGTCTACCTAGTTAAAATAAATACAAACTTAGCTGTGAAATAAAAATAAAACCTAAGATAGCTACAATATAACTATTAGTTATTTTGTTGCTAGCTTAGGTTTTTTTTTACAGTTAAGTATGCATTTAGTTTTAAAATAGGTATTATTTAGGTAATAATTGTAAGGTTTATTTAGATTTATTTTAATTATATTTGTTAGGGGGTGTTAGGGTTATGGTTACGTTAGGGTTAGGGTTAGACAGGGTTAGGGTTACGTTAGGGTTAGGGGTTAATATATTTATGTATAGTTAGTGATGTGTTTGGTCAGAGGTTTTCGGGGTTAATAATTTACTTAAGTATATTTCCTTGTGGTGGGCTTGCGGTTTAGTGGTTGATAGGTTTATTATAGAAGCGGTGTGGGCAGACGGCAGATTAGAGGTTAATCATCTTTAAATAGTGTTTGCGATGCAGGAGGGCGGCGGTTTAGGGGTTAATAGGTTTATTATAGTGGTGACGATGTCGGGGAGCGGCGGAATAGGGGTTAATACAATTTTTTAGTGGCAGCGATGTCAAGATCGGCAAGATTAGGGCTTAATACATTTATTATAGTGTTTGCGATGCGTGAGAGCCTCGATTTAGGGGTTAATAAGTAGTTTATGGGTGTTAGTGTAGTTTGTAACAGTTCAGTTATGAGTTTTATGCTACAGCTTTGTAACGTAAAACTCATAACTACTGACTTTAAATGGCGGTACGAATCTTGTGGTTATAGGGTGTACCGCTCACTTTTTGGCCTCCCAGGCAAACTCGTAATACCGGCGCTATGGAAGTCCCATTGAAAAAGGACTTTTTTAAAAGTGTGGTACTGACGTTGCGTGACGGCCAAAAAGGTGTGCGGTACACCTATACCTACAAGACTTGTAATAGTGGCGCTAGGGAAAAAGCAGCGTTATGAAGCATAACAATGCTTTTTCACTCATAACTCAAAACTCATAATCTAGCTGATTGTTTGTGAGGAGAGTTAAATAAACAAAATGGTTTGAATAGAGCGTTTTGTAAGACATAAATTACATTTTCTTTGTTGTGTCTGAGGTAATTTAATATGTATAACATTTTTGTTCATTTATTCATTTTATTTATAATTTATTTAGATTTTTTTTTTATTTTTTTGTTAAGCTGGGGCATCTTTCCACCAACAGAACTTGTGAAGTGTTCCTTCTCAGCCAATAAGCTTTTGACCCACTTTTGCTTCTTGTTGATTTTAAAATCAATTTATGTATTTTTTATCTGCTTCTTCATAAGCTTCCTAGGTTCCTAGTAGCTGCAAATTACAATGTTTTATAAAAATTAATATATATATATTTAAATTGTTAATATATATATATTTAAAATGTCTTAAACCATCTGGCAGCAGTGTTTGCAACATTGTTTTTTGCCATGTTATTCATAGTTACAAACACTGCTGCCATCGACTGCTATAGAACATGCACATTCCTAATCTCCTATCAGCCCACCTACTGTAAATTTAGTCTTCAACAAAGAATACCAAGAGAACAAAGCAAATTGGTAATATAAGTACAATGGAAAGTTGTTTAAAATTGCATGGCCTATCTGAATCATGAAATATTAATTTTGATTTTGCTGTCCCTTTATTGACTGCTGGTTTAGAGGACCAACTCGCACAGCTAAACTGATGGGGAGGGACTGATAAAACATATCCATTTTGCAAAACAGTTTGAAATAGCCTGTTTTGGATGGAGCAAAGAAAATGTGCATACAATAGGGTAGATTAATCAAACTGCAGCGGTCAGGGGCACACATATGCGCCCCTGTCCACCGCAGCTCTCCCCTCTGGCGGGCTGAATTCCGCTGCCAGAATTCAGCATTGCATACAAGCAATATTTTGTGCTCACGTGCAAGCCAGCTCCTGCCTGCGCACAGCCAATCACACGTGGGCAGGAGCTGTCAATCTCACCGGGGAGATTGAAATTCGCTACCTTAGAGGTAGTGAAAGGTTAGAAAAGCGGTCTGATGACTGCTGCTTGTTAAATACAGACTGCAGGTTCCCTTGTAAGAGCCTGCAGTCGTAGCGGGACAAAGCCTGCCGAAGGCTTTGATAAATCAACCCCAATGTGTGTCATATTACAACATAAAACCGCAGTTTTTTCTCTCAGAATTCATTTTTAAGAAGTTTCTGAGGTGAAATTTGTTGAAGAACATACCTAGGTATCTAGCACGTGCATGCGCCTGGAACACTGCATGGCAGCAAACATTGTTGCCATCAAGTACTCTTGTACTATTCTTGCAAAAACATTTTTTTACTTCTAGCGCTATATTGAAAACGCTAAATAGCTCATCGCTTCTAATCTAGCCCTTAATGTCTCTTTAATGGATTTTGCTTTTGTGGTTTTATGACTAAACCTATAATGCAGAACATTTATGGCCGACTTCCCTCTTGGCAGCTACACTCGTTGTTCTGCATTCTCACTTAGACCTGTTAACCATCCCTGGATATGATCACATTTGCCTCAAGTCGTCTCAGGTTTGTTTTTAAACCTTTCAGAAGTAGCCGCCTGATCTTATTTGTACTGTTGCATAACTGTTAAATGAAACAAGATTAGCTGATTAGTCAGCTTCAAAATATGTTTCCATGGTTCCCCAAATTAAATAAAACCATTACGTTCAAAACATGATTGCTTTGAGAAGGTAGCATTTTCTCATCATATATTGTTTTTACCCTACCTAAGTGTAAGCCTAACTAAATTTCTCCATCCATGACAGCTAAAGATTGGCAAACTGGAGAAAATGCTGCATTACATTTTTCAGAAAACCGGTCATGTTAAAGGGACACTGAATCCAAAAATTTTTTCGTGATTCAGATAGAGCATGCAATTTAAAGCAACTTTCTAATTTACTCCAATTATCAATTTGTATTCGTTCACTTGGTATCTTTATATGAAAAAGCAGGAACGTAAGCTTAGGGGCCGGCTCCTAAGCTTTCAAATACAGATACCAGGAGAACAAAGAAAAATTGATAACATGAGTAAATTAGAACATTGCTGATTCAGTATCCTTTTAAATACAGGTATATTGTATGCATACTGCAAGACATTAATAATTAGTAGGACTGTTGTCAATGGGCTGTGCGTTATTATCAGGATGTGTAATCGCTGATCAGCTACATGCAGTCAGCAGTTTTATGTGAAGACCACTATAAATTGGAGATCAGCAAATATATGAGTCCAGTCTGAGAATGCAGAAGTATAAAACTTAAGTCTGCGTGGTCAGTGTGGATTTATAATATACAGGTACAAATCCCCAAGTCCAGAATTCCAAAATCCAAACTTATTCTAAAATCAAAACTTTTTAATAAATGTTTTAACCCCTTAACGACCGAGGACGTGCAGGGTACGTCCTAAAAAAAAAAAGGCAGTTAACGCCTGAGGACGTACCCTGCACGTCCTCGGTGTGGAAAGCAGCTGGAAGCGATCCTGCTCGCTTCCAGCTGCTTTCCGGTTATTGCAGTGATGCCTCGATATGGAGGCATCCTGCAATAACCTTTTGAAGCCATCCGGTGCAGAGAGAGCCACTCTGTGGCCCTCTCTGCACCGGAGATCGATGGCTTACTTCGTTGGTGGGTGGGAGCAGGACCGGGAGGTGGGTGGCGGCCATCGATGGCCCTGGATGATACGGAGGGGGGCGGGATCGTGGGCGGGGATGTCAGGGGGCGCGCACAGACGCGGGCACGTGCACGGGGAGGCAGGGGCGGGCGCGTGCACGGGGAGGGAGAAAGTGGGGAAAAAGGGGGATATAATTTACAATTTAGCAAGATCGGTATGTCTGGTGGGGTGTTAGTCTGTGGGGGGGGGAAGCTACACTACAGAAAAAATAAAATAAAAATAATAAAACCCTTTTTTTTGCAAACTGGGTACTGGCAGACAGCTGCCAGTACCCAAGATGGCCCCCAATAAGGCAGAGGGGGGGGGTTAGAGAGCTGTTTTGGGGGGTCAGGGAGGTTGGGGGCTAAGGGGGGATCCTACATAACAGCATATGTAAATATGCTCAATTTTTTAAAAAGAATATTCAAAGATGCCTTTTATTTTAGTACTGGCAGACTTTCTGCCAGTGCTTAAGATGGCGGGGACAATTGTGGGGTGGGGGAGGGAAGGGAGCTGTTTGGGAGGGATCAGGGGGTGTGATGTGTCAGGTGGGAGGCTGATCTCTACACTAAAACTAAAATTAACCCTGCAAGCTCCCTACAAACTACCTAATTAACCCCTTCACTGCTAGCCATAATACACGTGTGATGTGCAGCAGCATTTAGCGGCCTTCTTATTACCAAAAAGCAACGCCAAAGCCATGTATGTCTGCTATTTCTGAACAAAGGGGATCCCAGAGAAGCATTTACAAACATGTGTGCCATAATTGCACAAGCTGTTTGTAAATAATTTCAGTGAGAAACCTAAAATTGTGAAAAATTTAACGTTTTTTTTTAATTTGATTGCATTTGGTGGTGAAATGGTGGCATGAAATATACCAAAATGGGCCTAGATCAATACTTGGGGTTGTCTACTACACTACACTACAGCTAAAATTAACCCTAGAAGCTCCCTACATACGCCCTAATTAACCCATTCACTGCTGGGCATAATACACATGTGGTACGCAGTGGCATTTAGCAGCCTTCTAATTACCAAAAAGCAACGCCAAAGCCATACATGTCTGCTATTTCTAAAGAAAGGGCATCCCAGAGAAGCATTTACAATCATTTATGCCATAATTGCATAAGTAGTTTGTAAATAATTTCAGTGAGAAACCTAAAGTTTGTGAAAAAATTTGTGAAAAAGTGAACAATTTTCTTTATTTGATCGCATTTGGCGGTGAAATGGTGGCATGAAATATGCCAAAATGGGTCTAGAGCAATACTTTGGGATGTCTTCTAAAAAAAATATATGTATGTCAAGGGATATTCAGGTATTCCTGACAGATATCAGGGTTCCAATGTAACTAGCGCTAATTTTGATAAAAAATGGTTTGGAAATAGCAAAGTGCTACTTGTATTTATGGCCCTATAACTTACAAAAAAAAGCAAAGAACATGTAAACATTAGGTATTTCTAAACTCAGGATAAAATTTTGAAACTATTTAGCATAGGTGTTTTTTGGTGGTTGTAGATATGTAACAGATTTTGGGGGTCAAAGTCAGAAAAAGTGTGTTTTTTCCATTTTTTCCTCATATTTTATATTTTTTTTATAGTAAATGATAAGATATGATGAAAATAATGGTATCTTTAGAAAGTCCATTTAATGGCGAGAAAAACGGTATATAATATGTGTGGGTACAGTAAATGAGTAAGATGAAAATTACAGCTAAACACAAACTCCGCAAAAAATGTAAAAATAGCCTTGGTCCCAAACGGACAGAAAATGGAAAAGTGATGTGGTCATTAAGGGGTTAAAATATAAAATTAGCAGTCACAGTGCCTCTGTCTTTGGTTTGGTTATGTGTTCTAAAATGCAAATAATAGTCTATATTTATTTAAATCAACAAATATTACCTTTCTGTTATTACAAATTATATATACCTTTATTTAGGTTACATGTATAAGCTGTATTATGACATGTAAATATTGCCTACATGACATAAGATATTGCTGTTTACTTGGTCCCATCCCCTTCCCCAACTGTCCCATTTTACAGATGCAAATATTCCAAAATCCAAACCTTTTCTGGTCCCAGACAGTTTGGATAAAGGGTTTTCCACCTCTACAATCATTTCTAAGGGATATTCATAAAACTATATTGTTCCTAATTACAAATGTAATAAAATCTTGATAAATGTAATAAAAATGTCATAAAAAATTGATAAACTAAATAATAATTTATTAGTTTAATAAATAAAAAAGTCCAGAAATTCCAGCTGATTAACCCCCTGTGAGAGTAATTTAAGTTAAAAGACACACTAAAAAAAAACAAATCCGATTAGGAATGTGCCACCCCTGCCACCTGGGTCCTGTGGTCCAACCTGGCCCAATCATAGACCAAGCTCTTGTAATTATTATAACTGATTAAAACTAATCATCTTTGTGTATGGTTATGGTGAACAAGAGTTTTACTGTAATAAACCTTTCCAACAACAAATTAAAGTACACTTTTTACAAATTGTTACACTTCCTTTAGGCTGGCTCTTCTTTCTCTCTTATCTTCAACCTTCTCCCTGTGCTTAGCCAAACTGTAGCAATGGAGGAAGAAGGGAGTGCTCATGAGCAGTTTGGTTCACGTTCAGGCCAGATTGTGTGAGTGGCCCAGCAGTGAAACAGTTAATAAGTGACCCATACCTTGCTGTGTGCATTGTCTAGTCTTTGCAAACTGAAGAGTTTGTTTTACTAATTAACTGTTTCACTTGCACTATAAATCCTCCAGAGACTATTTTATTTACCTTATTCACTAGCTCACAACAATATTTATGTTAATAAAGAGTTGTTGCAGCTGCGTGTGTAGATGTGCATAAGTAACTGTGCAAGAAGGTTTGTTGTATGTGCCAGTAATCAGCTGTGCTGGCCTGAGGCTGACACACAACAGCTTTCACAAGGCACCTTATGCAACGTTTCCTAAGTGCCAGTCAGATCTCAAGCTGCCTCTGGGTCTGCTCTTTTCTGTAATCTATAATAACATTATAATGCAAATGTTCAGTAGCATTGTAGTGTAGATGTATTCCTGTGTGTTTTATCACTTCTAATAAAGGCATCATGTGCCTGCATCGGAATCACTGATTTGAGTTCAAGCTTGGCATAGTACAGACAACATGAAATGGGATTGTTGTCCATGTTTAACCCTGAGAACCCCATTTCGGATAAAAACATTTCTATATCAGTTTATATCACTGGATTTCTTAGATTTTGTTGGCAGTATTTCTCCCAGCTTAGTGATGTGACTTGTGCAAATTGTATAAAGATATTGGGTTCAAGAGGGCTGAATGAGAATTTACTGCTTGAGAAGAGCTCACAAAACACGTTGTTAGAGCACCTTGAAATGGTCCTTTTTAAAAATTGGCAGCTTAAAAAACGCGTGTGTGTATTTGTGTGTGTGTGTGTGTGTATATATATATATGTATGTGTGTGTGTGTGTATATATATATATGTATGTGTGTGTGTGTGTGTGTATATATATATATATGTATGTGTGTGTGTGTGTGTGTGTGTGTGTGTGTGTATATATATATATGTATGTGTGTGTGTGTGTGTATATATATATATGTATGTGTGTGTGTGTGTGTGTGTGTGTATATATATATATATGTATGTGTGTATATATATATATATATATGTATGTGTGTGTGTGTGTATATATATATATATATATATATATATATATATATATATATGTATGTGTGTGTGTGTATATATATATATATATATATATATAAATATATATAAATATATATGTATGTATAGGTGTGTGTGTATATATATATATATATATATATATATATGTATATACTAGCTTTGCTCGCATGGATTTTGTGATTTGTAAAAAAATAGCGTAAAACCCGACCACTCGCAACGACATGTGCTCTCACATGTGTGCCCGTTCAGGTTGCACACTTGCTGACATGAACTTCTTGAGTTTTCGTTCATTGTCGGTTTTTCTCGTAATCTAAATACCAATTTTCAAGTCTGTAACATCTTTAGTTTTTGAGATATAGGTATCCTCATAAATCACCCCCCCCTTTTTGACCCCCCTTAAGTGGAGTTTGGGGAAATGGTAAAACACGTGTTAATTTATTTTTCAAGGAGAATCAAAATACCAAATTTCATGTCTGTAACAGCGTCGGTTTTTGAGATATAGGGGCATATTTATCAAGCCGTCAACCACAAATACGCTGGAATCCCCCTCTCTTTCTCTCTCTTCCCTCTCTCTTTTGATCTGTCTCTCTTGCACGTGCGCGACCGCGCCTGGTCCCGCTCACGCCGTGGACAGCAGATCAGGTAGACTGTCTCTACTGTGCATGACAGCTTCGGACAAACACACTTGGCCTTTTATATTAAAGGATATATATATATATATATATATATATATATATATATATACACATATAAATTCATTAAAATTATGGTGGAGATAAAAGTCTGAGATTAAAATCCTGCATGTCAGAAAAGTAAATCAATAAAAATTGTTGCATAGGAAATTAGCACATCTAGGCAAGGGTTCCCGCTTTCTTTTACCCAGGAAAACTCCATATGCACTGTTACCAATACACAAGAGGATTCTGGGTAAGATATGCAAATTAGATATTCAACATCTCAGATTTTTTGCTTCATACTGTGTTAAAGGGACAGTATACGCCAATTTTCATATAACTGCATGTAATAGACACTACTATAAAGAATAATATGCACAGATACTGATATAAAATTCCAGTATAAAACCATTGAAAAGGCCCTTTACACAAACAGGAGCAAGCTGGAGTAGGTATACGTCGGTGTTCTCCTAAAACTTTGGGACTTGGCTAGGAGTCTGAAAATCAGAGCAATGTTATTTAAAATGAAGCAAAACTATCCATTTAAAAATAAAATAAACTTTATGCGCTATATAAATAGATAATCTACAAAACATTTATGAAAAGAAAAACCGAGTGTATAATGTCCCTTTAACACACAGCGATTCACTAATAGGGAGAGTGCAGAAAATACAGAAATCACTGCTAGACAGCCTGTTTTGTTCTTGTTGGAACTTATCAATAGCAGCTAAGTTTTCCTGGGTCAAAGCAAGCGGGGATACTTGCCTAGATGTGCTAATTTGCTATGCAATAATTTGTATTGAGATGTATGTTTAAACACCTGAAAGTGATGCAGCATAGCTGTAAAAAGCTGACTAGAACATATCACCTGAGCATCTCTATGTAAAAAAGAAAGATATTTTACCTCAAAATGTCCTAAGTATTCAAACCCCATTGCAAAGGACTTTAAGCAGCAAATCGGTAAGTCTGTCCCGGGACAAGCAAGGGAGTGAGCCTCGTGCACACTCGTGTTATTTCTCTATTCAGTTTAAGGAAGTTTACTATGAAATCTCATGAGAGTTAAGTCAAATCTCATGAGATCACAGTAAAAGAGTTCATGATCTCAGCACCGTTGATGCTGATTGGCTGCAGTTAATTTCTTCATGTTTTTTTTTTTACCTGCAGCTGGACAGCAGCTGAAGTATAACTTTTTACACAGAACTTACTCTGGTGAGCTGAGGAAATTGTGAGATAAAATATCTTCCTTTTTTACATAATGATTCTCAGGTGATATTTTCCTGTCAGCTTTTTACAGTTATACTGCAATACGCTCTCCGTATTCAGCATTGCACCAGCAGCTCACAAGAGCTGCTGGTGCAACGCCGCCCCCTGCAGACTCGCGAGCCAATCGGCCACCAGCAGGGGGGTGTCAATCAACCCGATCGTACTTGATCGGGTTGATTTCTGGTGATTCCTGTCCGCCTGCTCAGAGCAGGCGGACAGGGTTATGGAGCAGCGGTCTTAAACACGGGCCCACAAGCTCCCTACGGAGCTTGTTAAATGGGCCCCATAGTCTCTAAACGTTTGGTGGAGTAGGGATAATGGTCTGGGGCTTTTTTTTTGGGAGGGGGGAGGGTTGGACTTGAAACCTTTAGTTCCACTGAAAGTCTAGCCATCTTTTTGCTTCCAACTTTGTGTCAACAGTTTTAGGAGGCCCAGCATGACTGTGCCCCATGCACTAAACCAGGTCCATGAAGACATAGTTTGGTGAGTTTGGTGTGGAGGAGTTCAAGTGGCCTGGACACAGCCCTGACCTCAACCCATCTGAACAGCATTAGGATAAAATTAAATGCTGATTGCGAGTCAGGCCTTCTTGTCCAACATCAATGACTGACTTTACAAATTATCTTTTGGCTGAATGGGCACAAATACATACTTCAAAATCTTGAAGAAAGCCTTAGCAGAAAAATAGTGGCAGTTATAGCAGCAAATGGGGGTAACTCTATATTAGTGCCCATGGTTTTGGAAAGGGATGTCTAGCAAGCTCTTATAGGTGTGATGATCAGGTGTCCACATAATTTTGGTCATATAGTTTATCAACATGAAGATATAATTTTGAAGCAGGTTTTGGTGTTGCTCAGTATTCCATGCTTTCAGATAATTCACATCTGTATTTCCAGATGGCTTTGGCAAAACTCCAGTCTCCAAAATTGCTCCTCCATGTAATTTTCCCTCTCACTGCTACAGAGAAGTACACTTTCCTCTTTGCTAAGTTGACTTCTGGTTAGGACCTTTTTTTTCTTGCCCAGGAAAATGTCCTTGTATGTCTTCCCTTATAGATTTTATTAAGGTTAAAAAGACATTAAACACCACATGTTTTGATGTAAAAATTCTGATTGTTCCATACTCACTAGAGAAGCCCAAAATCAAAGTCTGTAACCTGCAAATGCTGCAAATACAATAGCAGTTTTAGCCAATTTGCAGCATTTTGAAAACTTAGGTATAATCATTTGCTTTTTGGCCTCTTAAGGGAGCATGGGACAAAGCAAATTTTTTACTTCTTCCACAACATATAAAAAATAATGGTGCACTCTTAACAAGACTTCCTTCATTTTTTTTTTCTTTTCAATCTTGATTGAAATCGAATTTGATACTTCTGCACCACTATTTTGTAGTACACGGGAGTGTTGTAAAAAGGGTCAAATTTGATTATATAATACATTTTTACATGTACTAGATGCTATGCAATACTATTGGAAGACTTAGGTTTTTGCGTGGTTGTGTACATCTTTTCCAGAATCAACTGTACAGAAAATAGAACCCACATTTGATTGGATGCCTATTAGTTATGCGTCAATGAGCCTTCCCATGAAATCTCAGTATAAATCTAAGCATACTGGTTCATCATTTTTATGCTGTAGATCATATGTTGCGTAAATACGTAACTTCCTAAAATTCAGAATCCTCCTTGGGGCTGTACTTCCTCTCTTTATCAAGGACTCTTTTTTGTGAAATTTAAGAGTAGGAAGCGCAATTACTTTGTATCTGTTCATAAAACATGCCAAGCAGGAAACTAATTAAAATATAATATACAAACTGTGCTGGTCATGGGCACCAAAAGTGTTCACAAAGTGTCAGTTTCTAAATTGTGCAACTCTCTGAATTGTGTGTACACAACGTACACCTGCTTACATCAGTGAAAGAGTGAAAGGTGGCCTTGTTGTCCCTACCAGCTAAATATGTTTGCTTTAACAGAAGCAGCGTTTCATAGCAAGGTTATGCGGACCATTCTTTCTCTGACTTTTTTTATTGTACACATTTAAAGCAGACTCATATGAAGGCTGGAACCACTTGGTAGAAAATGTCTAGATTGTGTCTAACAGAGTCAGTCATATAGCTGTGCTTGAATGTACTCAACTAGAAAGGAGAAGAGGTATATGTAGGAATGTGACACCCAAACCTAAAGACTTATATGGTAGTTGAGGCCATATGCTCACCAGTACTGATATAGTTCTATTTTAAATATGAATAAACTAATTTACAGGCAATTATGGTTATGTGTTTGTTCTAGTTTACATTTACATTTAAAGGGACATGAAATCCAAATATTGTATTTTGTGACTCAGACACAGCATACAATTTAAATAAAAGTTTTCAATTTACTTCTTTTATCAAATTTGCTTTGTTCCCATGGTACTCTTTGTTGAAGAGATACCTAGGTAGGTATCTATATCACTACATGTCAGGAAATAGTACTGCCATCTTCTGCTCTCGCGTAAGGATTCTTCTTTGGGGGCTCACCACCTGTGTATTTTTTTGTAATTTATTATGCCCTATTAAAAGTTACTTTTTATTGCACTGTTGATGTTTTTGAGTGCAACTGCACTGTTCTGTCTAAATGATCAAGGGGTTTAAAATTGCATGCTCTATCAGGAAAAAAAATGGGTTTCATGTCCCTTTAATACAATTTTGAATATTTTTCACTAGTCTGTAAATGGGAACAATGACTTTATATTATGTAGCTCTGTACTTCTAATGATTTCTTTTTCTAATGCTTTTGAGGCTATATTTCCCAATAAATAGCACAAATCATTGTATTAACAATCATTTCTGGTCTGCATTATCATTTTGTGCACATAAACCAAAATAGCTATTTCAACTCACAATTGTCCCACAATTTGCAGGATAATCCCAAATTAGGAATTAATTTGTGCTGCACTTCTTTCTGCTGTTGATGTCCCTTTAATAGGAACCCTGGGACTCCCTAAATATTTACCCATAATGCTCAATCTTTACACAGATCACTAATGGCTTAGACCATTGTTTCTCAAGTTTTTTTGTAGCAAGCCCTCTAGGCATACATTTTTGACATAGGTACCTAACTGCAGCACATACATTTTATTAGGTTGAAAATAAGAGGCAGTCGTGTATACAGATATATTATTTTTCTTTTTTCATACATTTATTTCAAAATCCTGAATGCAAATGCAGCAAATACATTTGGAAATATCAGAACAACAGATAATAAAGAAACTAATATTCATGTAACTGCATCTACCTTCATCACATACACTGATTATTACTGTCATGTAATTGGGTTACATTCTATGGATTTCCCTACAGCTGTGTCAGTCACAGTAAGTGAACAGCTGACCAGACCTGGCATTGACTTAGAATCTGGCCTTTTAGAGATGCTTTAGAGTAGAAATGAGGAGAATAATAGAGGGGCAAGCCCTTACCACTACTACATGTACAGTACCACAGGGGTACATGAACCACAGTTTGAGAAATAAGGACTTGGACCAACCGTTTGATCACATAACTATGCCACCTCACGCACTCACATTTATTCAGGAATATATGCAGTTGTAAAATGTGTTCATTTATCATCATATGATATTTTACTTCAGAAAACATCACATATTAAATAGCTTTGTCTGAACACATAGTGTGAGGGGCTGCTTTTGCATGTGTTCTAACCATGACATCATTTTGTCCAACTCTCACAGGTGCCTTATCTGGAGTACGGGAAAGCTGGGAATATGACTCGGGAGCGCGGGATCTCCAGAGCCCTGAGCCGAAGATGGATTTAATCATGCAGAAGTTCTTAGAATTTGGAGGCAAAACTATGACTCAGACGGCCCTGCAAAAACGTCTTTGTCAGACTTCCAGCCTAAGCAATAACGTGGGGGGAAGCTATCTGGAACTTGCCAACACAGTAAGTTACATTTGTTTATGCAGTATGTTTAGTTACAGTTGATTTGAAAGATGTTATAACCAAGACAGCACCGTAAGGGGATATGAAATGTCCCAATTTGCCATCATGAGTTAAAATGTTGCAAGTTGTAAACTTCGCAAAACCATCTTTAGAGTGAAAAATATGTAAGCCAGGGTTATAAGAAATGTTTGATTTTGCATCTAAAACAGTTATATTCTACCTCAGGGACATTAAACTTCCATGTATGTAAAAGATCATTATTTAAAATGTTTAAAATATTTTTCTGCATGGACTTCCGGTGGGCGGGCAAAGAGTGAGGACGCAGGTAGAAGGAGCTCCGGAGACATAGACTGATAAACTCCTAAATCCTACACCTCAATAGCCCACAAAGCTCGCCAACCTTGACAGGTGACCTACTGGACCTGTCCGGACATTATTGCAGCACGGAGTCAAAGCCAACGGCTCCCCCACCGGAACGAGATATCGCTAATAAGAAAAGTCGCGGCCGCGACGAAACAACTGCTAACACCTCACTGCTGCTCAGATTTCACCGCACTCAGATAACCTACCGTACCGGTCTTATAAGCTGCCAAGACAAACGCTACTAAGACCGAGGAGTGGCGGAGTGAGAGACCGGAGAAAAGCATAGAGGGGAGCCGCCATCTTGGAAACACCGCGGGTAAGAAACCGGGGCACTTAACATACAGCAAAACACTTTAAGGGCTGCGAACAAAACATAGCCAGACTCCCCTGCTGTGTGGTACACATAAACTCTGGCATTGCTACCCGTACAGCCATACGACAGGCCAATCTTAAACACTTTTAGGCGAACTCTAAGCCACGTGGGCTGGCCTACACTGAGTACAGAGACGCTCCAAATACATGCACCGACCCGGTGTTACTACACATTGGGGAAATAGAAGTCCTATCACTGAGGAATGGCAAGCGGGAATAAAAGTTTGAAAGCAGACACCCTCAGGCGTAGGGATCGACTATAAGCCACATCCGAATGGACAATAAGACAAATAAAGAGAGAAGAGGGCTGACTATGCCGATTTTCTATATGGCTCTGAAAGATACTGAGAATAATGCTCGATTTCTGGTTATGAAATAAGCCTTTCACACTGCGCTGCACCCCCCGCAATCCATACCTTTTTACGGCACCTAGAGCCACTTACAGCGCAAACCACTTTCCCTGAGTGGAGGCACATTGCATGCAGAGGTACTACTCCAGTTTTGTGAAGACCACTGGTACAATGTCGAGCAGACAGAAACACCAAGACAGAAAAACCAAAGCAGTAGCAGAAATTCATACTGCTGAGGTTATGGCCACAGATGCTGCAGATGAAGAGACATTGGACACCCACCCTATAGTGTCCCAAATATCAGCCCTGTTCCTGCCTAAAATAGAACAACTACAAACGGGAATGGATACTCTGTCATCTGAGTTTAAATCGTTCTCCTCAAGGCTCCAACATGTGGAACAAAGGGTGGGAGATGGAGAAATTAGGCAGCGAGAAAACTCCAGCAAAATAATAGCGCTTGAGGCCCAAAACAAGTTATTAACTGATAAACTCGACGACCTCGAAAACCGCTCAAGGCGGAACAACCTGCGCATTGTGGGACTGCCAGAAACTATTTCAAGCACTGACCTCCTAGAATTTGCAGAAAAAACCTTGCCCACTCTCTTGCACCTCTCATCTGAGGATATACCATGTGTAGCTGAGAGAGCCCACAGAATAGGGATCATTAACCAAGACCCAAAGACAACCAGGGGACCCAGACAAGTGATGATACGCTATCTTAATTTCAAAGATAAAATCACGATCTTGAGAGCCTATCGACAATGTTCCCCACTGCTGTTTGAGGGGAAAAAAATCCTCATCTTCCAAGATTACTCTGCCGAGATCTCCAGGAGAAGAAGGGAGTTCTCTCCCTACTGCAAATCGCTGATTGAGGCAGGGAGATCTGTGTCCCTGCTGTTCCCAGCAAAACTTAAACTACAGACTCAGCAGGGAATTAAGTTTTTCGATGACCCTAAACATCTGCGAAAGTTCCTGAGACTTGAACAAGAGCTAGCTGACAAGGAAACCTGAAAGGATGGAGAACCCAATCTGAGGGACTGGTAACATGCTAAGACCTGTTGATAAGCACTGAGAGGGAGGAAAATTAGAAAAATTTACTATTGAGACACCCACATTTACATGAGTCTACCTCACTAGAAGACTTTATGGAAGGGAACACCCCTCTCCCTCATTATGTTAATAGCTTTTGTTGTCTTTCAGTGGTTAATATGGTAACATGAACGCCTTTGGGAATATGTTTGTTCATTTGTTCTGTTTCATACTGCAAATACCTTTTAGCTTATAATTTTGGTGAGCGGCCAGTAGAAAAGTATTAGAGGCTACTGAATGACATGCTTGATTACCTAGCTCTAGCTCCCAAGCTCCCCCACTATGAAGGTCATTCACCTAAGGAGAGGGTACCCTCCAGCACACTACTAGTTCCAGTGCCCCTATACATTATACTCTCCTCCTATGCTGGCCCCCGCTGGCAGGCAGGCGGAGAGGATCACATGCTAGAACTGATAGGCTGATTTCCACCAATACAAATTACACATACGGGAGACACATACTCTGAGGAGAGGTGACCCTTTCTGGCACTAGAAAATAGAGGGATGCGAAACACGAAGATAGTCACAACCACATCATTTAGGTAGAGACCTGACCTGAACAACTGAGGGGAAAATCATTCTCAACATACCAAAGTAGTACAACTAAAGGGGATAAAGTGCAGCAAAGTAATGAATAAGTTTATACACAGTTATTGAATTAGACGCTAAGTGATTGCTATTTCAATGGAAAGAAAAAAACAATTGGTTCTGTTTTCTAAAAGCTATCTGCTGAAATGTCTGTTTAATTTGTCTTCAATGTTGTTAATTGTGTTGTTTTTATTTTTAGTTAGCTGGCACAATGCTCTCCTCTTCCCCCGGGACTCTCCGACAAAGGGAAATGTTCTTAGTCTGAAATCTGGTGGTAAAGTACAAACAAGACACCTAAAATGTTTCTTACACAATGTGTTATCGGACCTACGTGTAATCAATTTCTTACCCTACATCCCATCCACAAACCGAGTTACAGATGACACATAACCTACATATTATGAGCTGGAATGTGGGAGGCATAACCTCTCCGCAAAAACGCAGATCTATCCTGCGTTACCTAAGATCTAGAAAAGTTGACATAGCCATATTAGAGGAAACACATTTGACGAACCTTGAACACAAAAAATTGCAACAGGGCTGGGTGGGAGAAGTTATATACACCCCATACGAACTGAGACGAGCTAGAGGTGTGGCTATACTACTTAGAAAACACCTGACGTACACTATCACTAAGACCGACATAGATCAGGAGGGGAGATTTGTAATGCTTCAATTAGAGGTCATGGGAGTCCCCTTTGCTCTGGTAGGAGTGTATGGGCCACAAAGACAGAAACAACATTTCTGGAGGGGATTGCACGCTAAGATAATGCAGTTTACCACGCTGCCCACTGTTGTCGGAGGAGATTTCAATATTGCTCCTCAGGTCCCTGCCGATAGATTTTATAACCCAGATAAGAAAGCCGTTACCCCTCAGAGTTTTAGAAACTCCAAAAAAGAATCCCTAATACTTCATAATTTCAAGAAAACCTTAGGGCTACAAGATATCTGGAGAGCCAGATACCCGGAGCAGAGGGATTTTACCTGCATGTCAGTAGCAAAGGACACCATGGCCAGACTCGATTATTTTCTGATATCCACAGAGCTATGCCCCAGAGTGTTGGGAGCTGAGATAGACCCAATAACGATCTCAGACCATGCCCCAGTAGCAGTCAAGATCCAACTTAGTCCCGGGAGGGGGAAAACCAATAGGTGGGTGTTCCCAGCGTATTTATGTAAAGACCCCAACTTCTATAGACACATCCTAGGGGAATGGCTGGCATTTGCAGAGACCAATCAATTGCATGCAGGTGACCCTATACTGTTCTGGGAAACAGCTAAAGCTGTCTTGAGGGGGGTTATCTCGGCTTACGCCGCAAACATCAAGAAAAAGAGCAGGGCACAGTCAGAACTCCTACTAGCACAGATCTTAAATGCGAGGAATAAATATCTTAGGAACCCAAACACAATCAACAGACTCAAATACAAGGACATTAAGCGAGCAAGAGATGACTATATACTCCAACAAACCAACAAAACACACTCTAAAATACAGGCTAGGTACTATAGGTTCGGAGGCAAGACGGGAAGACTGCTAGCGAGAATGACGAAATTATCGACAAAAAGAAATCCTATACTGGCTATTAAGCGGGGCGACGTAGTTTTGAATAGGGAGGAAGACATCCAAAGGGCATTTACTGACTTTTACAAAGATCTCTACTCACCACAGGAGGTACTGCCAAGGGATATGGACAGATTCTGGGAACAGTTGCGGATACCAATGATTGACAGAGCCCAACTTGACAGCCTCAATAGCCCCGTTACTTTGAACGAAATTCTGACCATAATTAAGGATCTAACATTAGAGAAAACTCCAGGGCCTGATGGCTTGCCAGCAGAGTTTTATAAAATAATGGGAACCGATATAGGCCCGACTTTGACGCAGCTGTTCAATGGTCTCCTCAGTGGTGAAGTTAGACCCTCCCCCAGGTTTGCGGAAGCCAATATCAGTATTATTCCAAAGGAGGGTAGAGACCCCCTTTTAACTCAGTCATATCGTCCTATTTCCCTGCTTAATCAGGACTACAAAATCCTAACTAAACTCCTTGCAAACAGGCTAGCAAATATACTCCCGACATTAGTACACGAGGATCAGACGGGTTTCGTTAAGGGGAGATCTTCAGTACTTAACATTCGAAGAGTCCAAACAATTATCCAACACTATTGGAACATAACGCAACATAACCAGAACATAGCGACACATGACGAGGCAGCCCTACTATTCTTAGACGCTGAAAAAGCCTTTGACAAGGTCTTGTGGGAACATTTATACACCACCATGGGCAAGATGGGCATCGAAGGTGCATTTGTCAGGGCCATTGAGAATCTTTATAGAGAACCCCAAGCATCCCTCCTAATCAATGGCACACCTACCAGACCCTTCACACTCCATAGAGGCACTAGACAGGGCTGCCCCCTCTCCCCACTCCTTTTTGACCTGGCTATAGAGCCCCTGGCAATAAAAATTAGGCAGACAATGCAGGGGATGCGCATAGGCGAGTCGACCTTGCATGTCTCGATCTTTGCTGATGACATGGTGTTATACGTACAAGACCCTCAAAAAAATATTCCAAAATTGATGGAAATAATTAATGAATTTGGCTTAGTCTCTGGATACAAAGTCAACACTGACAAAACTGAACTACTCTGGTTATTGTCAAAAGGTAAAAAACAAATTCCCGGCTATGACTTTAGGATAGTGGAGGGTAACTTCAAATATTTAGGTATTACACTACACACAGACCCACGCAGATGGTACTCTATTAACTATGGTCCCTTGCTTAAACAATTAGACAGCCTGATTGGGGGGTGGACTTCGCTGCCCTTGAACCTATCGGGAAGGGTGGGACTTATAAAGATGATCTATTTCCCCAAACTGCTTTATTTTTTCCAGACTCTGCCAGCAATACTGCGAAAATCAGACTTAAATCACATTAAGGGAAAGGTGCTTCAATTTATTTGGAACAACAAGAAACACAGGGTCAGTTTTCTCAAGCTTACCGCCCCAAGGGAGATGGGGGGATTAGCACTACCAAACTTTGAACTATACAACTGGGCGGCCCAATGTAAATTTGTTATTGACTGGCTGACGGGACGGGGAAAGTTCTCTGACCCCAGGTTGGAAAATGAACTGACGAAACCATGGGCTTTAGAGATGATCCCACACATGACCCAAACCCAAGCGACCAAACACTTAAAAGACATGGAGCTCCTGGCCCAACCGGCGAGAGCTTGGAGACAGTTTTGCAAGACACTAGGGGGCAACCACAGATTGACCGCATATTTGCCATGGTGCGGCAACCCTGAGTTCCCTGCAGGTATATCGACTAAAGCTTTTCTTCAGTGGAAGAGCCAGGGACTTCGCACAGTAGGTCAAACAATGACAAGGGAGGGGGGACTCATGCAGACTTTTGAAACCCTAAGAACCACGTTTGACCTGCCCAGAACACATCACTACGCTTACTTGCAAGCCAGACATTACTTTGACACACTACGGAGGGAGGGGAACAACAGAGACCAAACAGCTATAAAACAAAGCATAGAATTAGCTCGATATGGCATCACCTCTATAGCACCATTGTACACAAAGATGAACAGACTAGCGGGGACAACCTGCATAGACAAGATAGCCTCCATTTGGAGTGATAGGCTTGCAAAAGTTGTGACAGCGGTGGAAGTTGAGAAAAGCATCAGTAGAGTAAAGTCAGCAACTCTCTCCTCAGAGGTGAGAGAATCCCATTTTAAGCTAATACACGACAGCTATGTTACCCCTGGGAAATTCCAGAGATGGAAGGCAGACAGGGACAGTAAGTGTCCTAGGTGCAGTCTGATAGATGCGGATATTGAACACATGGTGTGGAACTGTCCTAAACTAGTCAGATTCTGGAAGATGACGGCACACTGGGTAAAGACAAAAATACAATGCCCCTGTGGGGATTGGACATTTCAGAATGTAGTATTCCTTGACTTTTTAGGCCTACCCAAACATATTAAACTACTTATCTCTAATATAGTATTGATGGCGAGACATCTGATCTTCCAAAATTGGCTCAAACGAAACCCACCCACTGTTACACAGCTAAAGCAGGCGTTGCTAAAGCAACTTTTTATTGAGCAAGCAGACGGCTTAGGAGACATGAATGCTAGGGTTCGGTCCTTCTTTAACAAATGGGGACCCTTTATTCACACACTACCAGATACTTCGCGTACTATAATCATTGCACCATTTAAGAACACAGAGTACGTTTTAGAGGCAACATTGCGAGGAGACTGGTAGACTAGTTCGGAGAAGTTCCCGGGGGGGGGGGGGGGAGGAGGTGGTCGGAGAGTGAATTATGCCAGCTGAGAGTTAGGAAGTTAATATTATTTTGTGTTTAAGGTTAAAAGAAAAATTGTGCACGATGGAAATTTGTTTTTGTTTTTTCTTTTGCTCTTTTCTTTTATCACTTTTCAAGACCCAGGCTACAGTATTGACATGACAACTGTTTTATAATTGATGTTATCATTTGCCATGTAATCATATACCACGTAAATACTACCGAATGTAATTACTTCTATCTGTCTGTTGCACTTGAAAAATAAAGATATTTAAAAATATTTTTCTGCATAAAGGTTCAGTAAACTCAAAATGTAATCTAGCATAAAATGTTTATTTAAGGAAGATAACACCATACTGCAAAGTGTTTAGAGATACCTCTAACAATTGTGCTTGTTCTGCTCCCCCTATAGAGACTGGAGTGCCCATATTGTAATGGGACAGTAAAGACAAAATTAAAGGGACAGCCAAGTAAAAAAAAAACATTCATGATTTAAATAGGGCATGTAATTTTAAACAACTTTCCAATGTACTTTTATCACCAATTTTGCTTTGTTTTCTTGGTATTCTTAGTTGAAAGCTAAACCTAGGAGGTTCATATGCTAGTTTCTTAGACCTTGAAGGCCGCCTCTAATCTGAAAGCATTTTGACAGTTTTTCACCATTAGAGGGCGTTAGTTCATGTGTTTCACATAGATAACATTGAGCTCAGGCACGTGGAATTACCTAGGAGTCAGCACTGATTGGCTAAGATGCATGTCTGTCAAAAGAACTGAAATAAGGGGGCAGTTTGCAGAGGCTTAGATACAAGGTAATCACAGAGGTAAAAAAGTATATCAATATAACTGTGTTGGTTATGCAAAACTGGGGAATGGGTAATAAAGGGATTATCTACATTTTTAAACAACAACAATTTTGGTGTTTACTGTCCCTTTAAACTTGATTCTTCATGATTCAGATAGAGAACTCAGTTTTAAACAACTTCTATTATCAAATTTCTTGTTCTCCTTTGTTGGAACTAATACCTAAGTAGGCTGATGAACAGCAATGCACTACTAGAAGCTAGCTGGTGATAGGCTGCTGCACATATATGCTCATTGGCTCTCAAGATGTGTTTAGCTAGCACCCAGTAGTGCATTGCTGCTCCTCAACCTGTGTATAATGAAGAGAACAAAGCAAATCTGAAAATAGACATAAATATGAAAGTTGTTTGAAAAGATTAATTTTGACTTTACTGTCATTTTAAGTATGTTGCACTTTATCTGAGCACAAGCTCATTTACATCTGGCCACAGGGACATCAATTTCACAAGGTGTAACCCCTGAGCTGCTTTATTTGCAGCACCATAAATGGTGCTTACAAAATGATATTCCTTTGTATTCAGTGTTTAATTAGTAATTAGATACATGTAATGCATATTTAATCAAACTCATTACAGAATCATCTTAAATCTATTTGTTTTGATTTTGAAACTTATCAGGAAATGAATTTTTTTTTTAACAGTTGGTCCATGGGATATAAGCTCTGTTTTTTTATGTTGATTCATCCTACAGTCATACAAATAAAAAGTGACTTTTTAGTGCATGAACTTTCCTTGGGAAATGGCAACAGAAAAAAATAACTCAGCCATTCTGAAGTCATCTGTATGGGGACATACACATATACAGGGAGTGCAGAATTATTAGGCAAGTTGTATTTTTGAGGATTAATTTTATTATTGAACAACAACCATGTTCTCAATGAACCCAAAAAACTCATCAATATCAAAGCTGAATAGTTTTGGAAGTAGTTTTTAGTTTGTTTTTAGTTATAGCTATTTTAGGGGGATATCTGTGTGTGCAGGTGACTATTACTGTGCATAATTATTAGGCAACTTAACAAAAAACAAATATATACCCATTTCAATTATTTATTTTTACCAGTGAAACCAATATAACATCTCAACATTCATAAATATACATTTCTGACATTCAAAAACAAAACAAAAACAAATCAGTGACCAATATAGCCACCTTTCTTTGCAAGGACACTCAAAAGCCTGCCATCCATGGATTCTGTCAGTGTTTTGATCTGTTCACCATCAACATTGCGTGCAGCAGCAACCACAGCCTCCCAGACACTGTTCAGAGAGGTGTACTGTTTTCCCTCCTTGTAAATCTCACATTTGATGATGGACCACAGGTTCTCAATAGGGTTCAGATCAGGTGAACAAGGAGGCCATGTCATTAGATTTTCTTCTTTTATACCCTTTCTTGCCAGCCACGCTGTGGAGTACTTGGACGCGTGTGATGGAGCATTGTCCTGCATGAAAATCATGTTTTTCTTGAAGGATGCAGACTTCTTCCTGTACCACTGCTTGAAGAAGGTGTCTTCCAGAAACTGGCAGTAGGACTGGGAGTTGAGCTTGACTCCATCCTCAACAGAAAAGGCCCCACAAGCTCATCTTTGATGATACCAGCCCAAACCAGTACTCCACCTCCACCTTGCTGGCGTCTGAGTCGGACTGGAGCTCTCTGCCTTTTACCAATCCAGCCACGGGCCCATCCATCTGGCCCATCAAGACTTACTCTCATTTCATCAGTCCATAAAGCCTTAGAAAAATCATTCTTGAGATATTTCTTGGCCCAGTCTTGACGTTTCAGCTTGTGTGTCTTGTTCAGTGGTGGTCGTCTTTCAGCCTTTCTTACCTTGGCCATGTCTCTGAGTATTGCACACCTTGTGTTTTTGGGCACTCCAGTGATGTTGCAGCTCTGAAATATGGCCAAACTGGTGGCAAGTGGCATCTTGGCAGCTGCACGCTTGACTTTTCTCAGTTCATGGGCAGTTATTTTGCGCCTTGGTTTTTCCACACGCTTCTTGCGACCCTGTTGACTATTTTGAATGAAACGCTTGATTGTTCGATGATCACGCTTCAGAAGCTTTGCAATTTTAAGAGTGCTGCATCCCTCTGCAAGATATCTCGCTATTTTTGACTTTTCTGAGCCTGTCAAGTCCTTCTTTTGACCCATTTTGCCAAAGGAAAGGAAGTTGCCTAATAATTATGCACACCTGATATAGGGTGTTGATGTCATTAGACCACACCCCTTCTCATAACAGAGATGCACATCACCTAATATGCTTAATTGGTAGTAGGCTTTCGAGCCTATACAGCTTGGAGTAAGACAACATGCATAAAGAGGATGATGTGGTCAAAATACTCATTTGCCTAATAATTCTGCACTCCCTGTATATATATAAATTTATATATATATATATAAGTAACAAAAACTTGCACTCGCTGGTCTTATAAACACACTTTTTACTGTGAAAATATAGTGACGTTTCGGGGACAAAATATCTCCTTCCTCAGACCTATATATATATATAGGATGAGACTGCACTCACTGGATTTTGTGCAACTGTTCAGGCTTCTTTATGTACTGTAAGACGTCTGAGGAAGAGTGTCAGAAATGTTCATATAGAGGGTTTCATTGTACACATAAAATTTAATATGAGGTTTCCACAAGTTTCAGATTACAGATCTATGAATTTTTTATTTTTCCAAATATGGTTAATTTGTATGACAGTATAGTATTACTAATCTTTTTTTTTTTATTCAATTTTTCTTTTAATTTTGGAATAATGGAAGCATTCTATATGACTCCCTAAAAGCTTGTGTGTGTGCATATGTGTGTGTGTGTGTATATATATATATATATATATATATATATATACACTGTATATATATATATATATATATATATATATATATATGTGTGTGTGTGTGTGTGTGTGTATATATATATATATATATATATATATATATATATATATATATATATATATATATATATATATATATATATATATATATATATATATATATATATATATATATATATGTATGTACCTAAATTTTCCTCCTTTTCACAAATTCAAGATTTTTCCAAAGCTGTCTGCAAGTCTAGTGTTTTTTGGAATAAGGACAAACAATCTAAGAATCTTTCTTCCTCTAACAAATACCTTGAACCACCAATCCAGATTCTATTCTGTAGACAGTAGGTTATTCCTTTGTCATAAAGCCTAGTCACAGTACGTCCATAATCTCTGTATTCTAATCATAGTTGTCTATGGTTACAGTTTGGGCTTCATGCCAACATTTCCTTGGATGAAGGTTATTCTGGCTTTTTCTGTAAGATCCTATACAGACAGGAGTTACTTTTTTCCCTTAGCCCTTGATCTGGAACCTAGGAGGTGATAGTTCCGGTTCCAGTTTTTTTTAATAAGGTCAAAGATTTTATTCCAATTTGTTCTTTGATCCCACGATAGAGGGAGCTTTATGGCCTATTTTGGATCTCAAAACTTTTACATGTTTCTTAGAATTCCTATTTTCAAGATGGATTCTGTTTGGTCCTTTTTACTCTAGTTCATTGGGGTTCTTTTATGTTCACAATAGATTTGAAAGTTCCTAAATTTTGTCCTTCTGGAAACTATTTTTTAGCAACAGTTTACTGTTTTTTACAGATCTGGTGGGAGAATTAATTTTTCAGAAAGTTTTCTCTCCTCAATTATGAGTTTTATTTCTGAGAATCCTTGTTGACTGTATCATGCAACATTTTCTTACCAATCAATATAGAGCTAAGTTCAAACAGCTTGACAAGCTGCCAGTTCTTCCATTATCTTTTCTATGTATGGAAGTTACTGTTGCATGGTTTTACCATTAGATGTGGTTTTCCTTCGCTTATTCTATAGTAAAGGGATTACAATATGTTTTCTTTGTAATCTTTTTGGGCTCCACTGAAAAAAGTGTCTTTGTCTTAGTTGTTTATTCTCCACTCCAGTTTTCTGGGCGTGTTATTTTTTGTCCCTCTTGGACAATAATTTCTCTAATGCCAGTCTTAGGAGTTGGGGTGTAGTCTAGGAATTGAGGAGAGTGCAGGGAATAGGTTTACTCAGGAGGGGAAGTTACCAATAAACCTCAGATTTATCAAAGGGTGGGAGCTAAGATTTAAAAATCTGCTGCCATCATATTTCATTTTACAAAAATATCCCTTTAAGTATCCCTGGCTCTGGATATTCATCTAAAAAAAGAGAGACTTAAAGTAATAGTCTAGTCAAAATTATCTTTCATGATTCAGATAGAGCATGCCATTTTTAGCAACTTTCTAATTTACTTCAATTATCCATTTTTCTTCATTCTCTTGGTATCTTTATTTGAAAATTTTTATTTGAGAATGTAAGCATAGGAGCCAGCCTATTTTTGGTTCATCACATTGGTAGCACTTTCTGATTGATGTCTAAATGTATCCACCAATCAGCAAGTGCTACCCAGGTGCTGAACCAAAAATGGGCCAGCTCCTAAGCTTACATTCAAATAAAGATACCAAGAGAGAGAAGAAAAAATGATAATAGGAGTAAATTAGAAAGTTGCTTAAATTGCATTCTCTATCTGAATCATGAAAGTTTAATTTTCACTAGACTTCATTAAAACAAGAGACCATAAGGTCTAAATGTAAAATACATAATATATTCACAAACTGTTAGAAACCCCCTTGAAGAAGAAACTCTTCTCCCTGATGAAGAAATTGTAAACTGAAGCAAACCACCTCACAAAAAGTTCACTCCTGGGATGTTAAATGCAGAGAGAGTACAGTACTCAGTTCAAGTCAAATTCAAGCCAGTACCTTCATTGTCCTTCAGATTTTGCTACTAATTAAGACATTTTATGCGTTCCACTGTGTCTGAGTTGTTAGTGGTTATGCCTCTTCCATATAAGCGCCAAAGAGTCTCCAGTAAACAGTTTTTATCTGGCGTTTTGGACACTTCTGAATCTCAGAATCTGAGTCTAAAAGAAACTGTTTAGTAGATCTGATCCTCTAATTCCTCATAATCAGAGGGTAAAATTCTAACTGATAAACAAGACTCGGTTTGTGATAGAGATACTGAATTTTCCTCCTTTATGTTCAAGTATGAACATCTTAGATCTCTTTTGAAGCAGGTATTGTTTAAATTAGGGGGGCAGAATTCTAAACCTTTTGAGGAAGAATCAGTTAAACATTTGGATTTGATTTTCAAGCCATTTGTTTCCAGTCCCTGACACTGTAACTGAAATAATTTCTACGGAATGGTACAGGCCAAGTCTTCCTTTTATTCCAAGTTCTGCAAATCAAAAAGATGTTCCCTTTGCCTTCTACCAGTGGGAAATATTTCAAAATGTAGAGGGTGCAATTTCTTTTCTTGCAAGAAGGACTACTTTTCCCCTAGAGAATAGATCCTTTTTTCAAAGACCCTATGGAAACCTTATAGGAAATTGGTTTCTTTCCACATGAGGGAGTTTATTCAAACAAGATATTTATTCAGTCCAGTAATTAGCATTGTTTGTGTGGCAGCAGCCTTGCCACTTTGGTGTGACAATTTGTCTGAGCTGCTTTCAGAAAATTCTGTTGAGGAAGATCTTCAATCTTGTCTGAAACTTATTAGTTTTGCAAATGCTTTTATTTATGATGCTATTATTGATATCATCAAATTAAATGCCAAAAACATGACTCTGTCAGTCTTGACAAGTAGAGCTTTGTTGCTCAAATCGTGGTCAGCAGAAATGGTATTAAAGTCTAGACTTTTAACTCTTCCTTTTAAAGAAATTATTTTATTTGAACTGTATATAGACACTATTATCTCTTCTGTTACTGGAGGTAAAGGTGCTTTACTCCTTCAATACAAGAAGTTTAATTTTCGTTCCTTACGTCAATCAAGGAATTAAGATTTTTCCAGTCCTTCCTGGAAAACTAATACTTCCTGGAACAAGTCTAAACAGTCCAAAAGTCCCGAATAACAATGAAGGTACAGCCTCCAATCCAGATTTAATTCTGGTAGGGGGCATGTTATGCCTTTTTCAAGGGGCCCAGTCTCAAACTGAATAGGATCCTTGGCTTTTAAACATAGTTTCTCTGGGATACAGGATGTGTTTCAGATCTAGGCCTCCCAGAGGAAGGTTTCTTCTGTCCCATGTGAATAATAGTTCCAGCTCCGATATTAGAACAAGTTTTTTTTTTAATTTAATTTATATTTCCAAAGAAAGAGGGAACTTTCAGGCCAATTCTGTATTTAATAACTCTAAACAAATTTCTCAGAGTCCCTACCTTTAAGATGGAAACAATTCAAACGACCCTTCGCCTTGTTCAACAGGGGCAATTTATGCCCACGATAGAGGTTGCCTTCCTTCAAATTCCTATCCTCAGATCAAATCATCAGTCCTTCGTTTTGCCTTCTAGAACCAACATTATCAGTTTGTTGCTCTTCCATTTGGTCTGGCTACCACTCCCAGGATCTTTACTAAAGTTCTGGGAGACCTCCTGTCTGTAATTCGGGCCCAAGGAATTTCAGTAGTTCCTTACGTAGGCAATATCTTGGTACAGACTCAGTCTTTACCTTTGGCTGTATCTCATACCAATAAACTTTTGTTGTTTATTTGCAATCATGGCTGGAGGATCAACATTCCAAAGAGTCAGACCAGAGTTTACTTTCTTGGAGTTATATTAGACTCAACATCAATGAGACTTTCTGTAACAGATCAAAGGCAATCCAAATTGCAGAAAACATGTGTGTTCTAAGTCTGATGATTGCAGCATCAGACACAATTCCATTTGCTTGATTTCATATGAGTCCTCTTCAGTTATACATGCTTTGTCAGTAGTGCAAGGATTATACTCCTTTTGTATTCAGCTACAACAATTTCTCAGGATTAGAGAACTAATCCATTTTTCAGGGAGTTTTTTTTTTCCGTCCATCCTGTACAATAATCACGATGAAAGCATCTTGGGTAAGGGTGCAGTATGGGGTCTGGGAAAGCACAGGGAGTTTGGTCTTCTCAGGATGCGAGGTTACTAAGAAACATCTTAGAACTCAGTGCTATCTTCAGGGCTCTTCAAAGCTGGCCTATTCTGAGAAAAGAGATTTATTTCCGCTTCCAATCAGACATTCTCACAGCGGTGGAATACATCAATCACCAAGCGGGGGAACTAGCAATTTTCTAGTAATGAAATTTGTCTCTCTAATTTTGTCTTGGGCAGAGAAGTATCTCTTCATCCTGGAGAATCCTCTCTGTATCCGGTAGTGTTCAATTAGATCTTCTATCGCAAAGTCCCTTTTATCATCAAGATCTCAAGTCGGTCAACTTAAAGGTTTGGAGATTGAATGCCTGATACTGCAACAGAGAGGTTTTTCTGATGAGGTGATAGAAACCTTAATCCAAACCAGAAAACTTGTTACTGAAATAAATTATCCAAAGATGTGGAAGACGTTTCTAGAGTGGTGTGAAAAGAATAACTTTAATTGACATTCTTTCAGAATTCCTAAGAGAGAGCTTGAATAAATGTTTATCTGCCAGCTCTCCAGAAGCTCAGATTTCAGCTTTGTCTGTGTTTTATCACGGAAAGGTTGCGAAACTACCTTGTTATTCTATATTTTGTCCAGGCTTCAACCAGAATTCATCCTGTGCTCAAGCCAATTTCCCCTTTGGAATTTGAATTTGGTTCTTAGAATTTTAAAAGCTCCACATTTAGGACCTATGCATTCTTTGGACATTAAAAATTATTTTATGTAACGTTTTATTTTTGGAAGCAATTTCCAGAAAGGTTTCTGAACTTTCAGCTCTTTCTTGTGAACCTCCATATCTTATTTTTCACCAGGATAAGGCGGTTTTAAAGGGACAGTCTACACCAGAATTGTTATTGTTTTAAAAGATAGATAATCCCTTGTTTACCCATTCCCTAGTTTTGCATAACCAACACAGTTATATTTATATCTTTTTTACCTCTGTGATTATCTTGTATCTAAGCCTCTGCAGACTGCCCCTTTATTTCAATTCTTTTGACAGACTTGCAGTTTAGCCAATCAGTGATGGCTCCCAGGTAACTTCACGTGCACAAGCACAGTGTTATCTATATGAAAAACATGAACTAACACCCTCTAGTCGTTAAAAACCTGTTAAAATGCATTCTTAAGAGGCGGCCTTCAAGGTCTAAGAAATTAGCATATGAACCTCCTAGGTTAAGCTTTCAACTAAGAATATCAAGAGAACAAAGAAAAATTGGTGATAAAAGTAAATTGGAAAATTGTTTAAAATTACATGCCCTATCTGAATCATGAAAGTTTTTTTTGGACTAGACTGTCCCTTTAAGAATTACATTATATATTTACTAAAAGTAGTCTCAGCTGATAATATAACTCAAGAGATTATTGTTCCATCTGTCCTCGTCCCACCAGAGGGAGTTCAAGATGTCCTCGTCCCACCAGGGGGAGTCCAAGGATCCTAGGAACTGTGACCGTAAGGGCTAGGCCCACAATAGATCTAAAGCAACAGTTCGTGAGAGAGCCTCAAATATAGCTCAAGCAGGAGATAGTAGCTGTAGATAGCAGAGTGGTAACCTCCAATAGGGGGAGTATAACCAATAAATGATGCAGCAGCAAAATGAGAGTAGAAAAGGTTGTAATACTAATATTAAAATTTATTTAAAAAGTAAAAACATGAGCAACGCGTTTCTCAGTGTCACAGCACTGTTTCATCAGACTACCTTCATCTGTTGCTGTTGCTTTAGATCTATCGTGGGCCTAGCCATCATTTATTGGTTATACTCCCCCTATTGGAGGTTACCACTCTGCTATCTACAGCTACTATCTCCTGCTTGAGCCATATTTGAGGCTCTCTCACAAACGGTTGCTTTAGATCTATCGTGGGCCTAGCCCTTATGGTCACAGTTCCCAGGATCCTTGGACTCCCCCTGGTGGGACGAGGACACCTTGAACTCCCCTGGTGGGACGAGGACACCATCTGTTCCTGCATCACTGCTGGGTCTACCGGACGACTGTGTGGTTCCGGACTGCTTATACTGCACATTAGTGCTTATCATCACGTGAATAGGACTTATACTGCTCCCCTATATTCTATTTGTTACAGTCTGATCTGCACTATGTGGCACCCTCTATTTTTTCCATTATAGATTACCCTCTTCTGTGTCATGGTGTGACACCCCAGAGGAACTGCCTCTAGCCCTGGACTCTGTCGTGAGACTGTACAAGGTTCTACTAATAGGACTATCTCACTTGAGTATATCTCTGGACTTTCCACTCTACCCATATATGTGCGCTTGAGTATATGCGCAAGGTTATTTACCAATACATGTGCCTGGATACACATCATATATGTATGCAATTGTTTTGCACATCTAATTTATATATGTATTTCTGTTCTAGGATATTTTTGTTAATTTGATTGTACATATTTTACTCTTATATTTGCACATCATATCAAGATATTCTTATCTATATTGTGACCCTGATATATTTATTAATCACTTGGTGCCTCTTTTAGATACCTGTTTGGCTCCGGTTGCCATCAGTGTATAGTTTATCTTTTTTATCTGCTTGGCTTAGATATTTGATTCTCAAAGCTTACTTGAAGGCAGGTAAACCAAAATGTCACAAATCACAGGTCATTCCACTAGATCTGTTTCTACTTCTTCAGGCTTCGGTAGAGCAGATTTGTTATGCAGCAAATTGGTCATCCCTACATACTTTTCTTCTTAAATGGAAAGAGTCCACAGCTGCATTCATTACTTTTGGGAAATAAGAACCTGGCCACCAGGAGGAGGCAAAGACACCCCAGCCAAAGGATTAAATACTCCTCCCACTCCCCTCATCCCCCAGTCATTCTTTGCCTTTCGTCCCAGGAGGTTGGCAGAAATGTGTCAGAATTTTTGTTTTTGTCTCTTATGGAGGGTAGTACTCTTCGGCATGGAACAGGAGTTTTAAGTAGTTCTGTCAGTCTCTCAGTGAGGGCCTGGATGAAAGAGTCCGGAGATGCAGGAACTTTCTTTCTGCTAAACCATCCCAACTCATATTAACAGCTCCTCAAGCAATCAGCGTTGTCGAACTTCGCTCCGCTGCCTGCTTTCTTCTCTCAAGTCCATGGCGGAGGCGATGCTACTATTCGTCACACTTGAAAGGCCATGTTCCTGTTCCATGGTGTTGATTCTGGTAAGATCGTTTCATTTTACTTAATTCAATGTACTGTAACGTGAATGTTTTCCGTGAGTCTAAGCTCCTCGCGGTTTTAACTAATAACATAAGGGTCTCAGTAAATCTCTGTTAGATCTTGGAATAAAGGGTTAATATCTCCTGAGGGGGGTTATTGGACAGGGGGGTTTATAATCATGTTTGTTATGTGATTCAACCTGCTTATGTGTGAGGTTTATGGGCTCGTGGTTTGGAAGTTTGAGGCCTTTGGAAGTGACCCAGCTACTTGCAGAGCCTCCTTGTATGTAACCTCTGTGCTACACTGGGGTGTGACTGCCAAACTCCCTGGTATGTAACCTCTGTGCTACACTGGGGTGTGACTGCAGAGCCCCCTAGTACGTAACCTCTGTGCTACACTGTAGTGTGACTGCAGAGCCCTCTAGTATGTAACCTCTGTGCTACACTGGAGTGTGACTGCAGAGCCCCCTGGTATGTAACCACTGTGCTATACTGGGTTGTGACTGCAGAGCCCCCTGGTATGTAACCACTGTGCTATACTGGGTTGTGACTGCAGAGCCCCCTGGTATGTAACTTCTGTGCGATACTGGGGTGTGACTGCAGAGCCCCCTTTTATGTAACCTCTGTGCTACACTGGGGTGTGACTGCAGAGCCCCCTGGTATGTAACCTCTGTGCTACACTGGGTGTGACTGCAGAGCCCCCTAGTATGTAACCTCTGTGCTACACCAGGGTGTGACTGCAGAGCCCCCTAGTATGTAACCTCTGTGCTACACTGGAGTGTGACTGCAGAGCCCCCTGGTATGTAACCTCTGTGCTACACTGGGGTGTAACTGCAGAGCCTCCTTGTATGTAACCTCTGTGCTACACTGGAGTGTGACTGCCGAACTCCCTGGTATGTAACCACTGTGCTACACTGGGGTGTGACTGCAGAGCCCCTGGTATGTAACTTATGTGCTTCACTGGGGTGTGACTGCAGAGCCCCCTGGTATGTAACCACTGTGCTACACTGGGGTGTGACTGCAGAGCCCCCTGGTATGTAACCACTGTGCTACACTGGGGTGTGACTGCAGAGCCTCCTGGTATGTAACCACTGCTACACTGGGGTGTGACTGCAGAGCCCCCTGGTATGTAACCTCTGTGCTACACTGGGGTGTGACTGCAGAGCCTCCTGGTATGTAACCACTGTGCTACACTGGGGTGTGACTGCAGAGCCCCCTGGTATGTAACCACTTTGCTACACTGGGGTGTGACTGCAGAGCCCCTGGTATGTAACTTCTGTGCTACACTGGGGTGTGACTGCAGAGCCCCCTGGTATGTAATCACTGTGCTACACTGGGGTGTGACTGCAGAGCCCCCTGGTATGTAACCACTGTGCTACACTGGGGTGTGACTGCAGAGCCCCCTGGTATGTAACCATTGTGCTACACTGGGGTGTGACTGCAGAGCCCCCTAGTATGTAACCTCTTTACTACACTGGGGTGTGACTGCAGAGCCCCCTGGTATGTAACCTCTGTGCTACACTGGAGTGTGACTGCAGAGCCCCCTGGTATGTAACCTCTGTGCTACACTGGAGTGTGACTTCAGAGCCCCCTGGTATGTTTCCTCTGTGCTACACTGGGGTGTGACTGCAGAGCCCCCTGGTATGTTACCTCTGTGCTACACTGGGGTGTGACTGCAGAGCCCCCTGGTATGTTACCTCGTGCTACACTGGGGTGTGACTGCAGAGCCCCCTGGTATGTTACCTCGTGCTACACTGGGGTGTGACTGCAGAGCCCCTGGTATGTAACTTCTGTGCTACACTGGGGTGTGACTGCAGAGCCCCCTGGTATGTAATCACTGTGCTACACTGGGGTGTGACTGCAGAGCCCCCTGGTATGTAACCACTGTGCTACACTGGGGTGTGACTGCAGAGCCCCCTGGTATGTAACCATTGTGCTACACTGGGGTGTGACTGCAGAGCCCCCTAGTATGTAACCTCTTTACTACACTGGGGTGTGACTGCAGAGCCCCTTGGTATGTAACCTCTGTGCTACACTGGAGTGTGACTGCAGAGCCCCCTGGTATGTAACCTCTGTGCTACACTGGAGTGTGACTTCAGAGCCCCCTGGTATGTTTCCTCTGTGCTACACTGGGGTGTGACTGCAGAGCCCCCTGGTATGTTACCTCTGTGCTACACTGGGGTGTGACTGCAGAGCCCCCTGGTATGTTACCTCGTGCTACACTGGGGTGTGACTGCAGAGCCACCTGGTATGTAATCTCTGTGCTACATTGGGGTGTGACTGCAGTGCCACCTGGTATGTAACCACTGTGCTAAACTGGGGTGTGACTGCAGAGCCCCCTGGTATGTTACCTCTGTGCTACACTGGGGTGTGACTGCAGAGCCCCCTGGTATGTTACCTCTATGCTAAACTGGGGTGTGACTGCAGAGCCCCCTGGTATGTTACCTCTGTGCTACACTGGGGGGTGACTGCAGAGCCCCCTGGTATGTAACCACTGTGCTACACTGGGGGTGACTGCAGAGCCTCCTAGTATGTAGCCTCTGTACTACACTGGGGTGTGACTGCAGAGCCCCCTGGTATGTAACCTCTGTGCTACACTAGGGTGTGACTGCAGAGCCCCCTGGTATGTAACCTCTGTGCTACACTGGGGTGTGACTGCAGAGCCCCCTGGTATGTAACCTCTGTGCTACACTGGGGTGTGACTGCAGAGCCCCCTGGTATGTAATCTCTGTGCTACACTGGGGTGTGACTGCAGAGCCTCCTGGTATGTAACCACTGTGCTACACTAGGGTGTGACTGCAGAGCCCCCTGGTATGTAACCTCTGTGCTACACTGGGGTGTGACTGCAGAGCCCCCTGGTATGTAACCTCTGTGCTACACTGGGGTGTGACTGCAGAGCCCCCTGGTATGTAACCTCTGTGCTACACTGGGGTGTGACTGCAGAGCCCTCTAGTATGTAACCTCTGTGCTACACTGGGGGGTGACTGCAGAGCCCCCTGGTATGTAACCACTGTGCTACACTGGGGTGTGACTGCAGAGCCCCCTGGTATGTAACCTCTGTGCTACACTGGGGTGTGACTGCAGAGCCCCCTGGTATGTAACCTCTGTGCTACACTGGGGTGTGACTGCAGAGCCCCCTGGTATGTAACCTCTGTGCTACACTGGGGTGTGACTGCAGAGCCCCCTGGTATGTAATCTCTGTGCTACACTGGGGTGTGACTGCAGAGCCCCCTGGTATGTAACCTCTGTGCTACACTGGGGTGTGACTGCAGAGCCCCCTGGTATGTAACCTCTGTGCTACACTGGGGTGTGACTGCAGAGCCCCCTGGTATGTAACCTCTGTGCTACACTGGGGTGTGACTGCAGTGCCCGCTGGTATGTAACCTCTGTGCTACACTGGGGTGTGACTGCAGAGCCCCCTGGTATGTAACCTCTGTGCTACACTGGGGTGTGACTGCAGTGCCCGCTGGTATGTAACCACTGTGCTACACTGGGGTGTGACTGCAGAGCCCCCTGGTATGTAACCTCTGTGCTACACTGGGGTGTGACTGCAGAGCCCCCTGGTATGTAACCTCTGTGCTACACTGGGGTGTGACTGCAGAGCCCCCTGGTATGTAACCTCTGTGCTACACTGGGGTGTGACTGCAGTGCCCCCTGGTATGTAATCTCTGTGCTACACTGGGGTGTGACTGCAGAGCCCCCTGGTATGTAACCTCTGTGCTACACTGGGGTGTGACTGCAGAGCCCCCTGGTATGTAACCTCTGTGCTACACTGGGGTGTGACTGCAGAGCCCCCTGGTATGTAATCTATGTGCTACACTGGGGTGTGACTGCAGAGCCCCCTGGTATGTAATCTCTGTGCTACACTGGGGTGTGACTGCAGAGCCCCCTGGTATGTAACCTCTGTGCTACACTGGGGTGTGACTGCAGAGCCCCCTGGTATGTTACCTCTATGCTAAACTGGGGTGTGACTGCAGAGCCCCCTGGTATGTAACCTCTGTGCTACACTGGGGTGTGACTGCAGAGCCCCCTGGTATGTAACCTCTGTGCTACACTGGGGTGTGACTGCAGAGCCCCCTGGTATGTAACCTCTGTGCTACACTGGGGTGTGACTGCAGAGCCCCCTGGTATGTAACCTCTGTGCTACACTGGGGTGTGACTGCAGAGCCCCCTGGTATGTAACCTCTGTTCTACACTGGGGTGTGACTGCAGAGCCCCCTGGTATGTAACCTCTGTGCTACACTGGGGTGTGACTGCAGAGCCCCCTGGTATGTAACCTCTGTGCTACACTGGGGTGTGACTGCAGAGCCCCCTGGTATGTAACCTCTGTGCTACACTGGGGTGTGACTGCAGAGCCCCCTGGTATGTAACCTCTGTGCTACACTGGGGTGTGACTGCAGAGCCCCCTGGTATGTAACCTCTGTGCTACACTGGGGTGTGACTGCAGTGCCCGCTGGTATGTAACCTCTGTGCTACACTGGGGTGTGACTGCAGTGCCCGCTGGTATGTAACCTCTGTGCTACACTGGGGTGTGACTGCAGTGCCCGCTGGTATGAACACAGACAAGTGTAGAACAAGTTTCCAATGGTCACAAACCTAGCAGTGCTTTAGACAGATTTAGCACAGAAGAAAGAGCTCACCAATTATGTCCATCATGTTCTACGTTAAAAATGGAATGAAATCAATTTTTAATGTTTAACAGTCTGTTATTTGTTATCATATGCATTCAAGTCCTGTTTGCCATTTGTAGCACATGCTTACAATGTGTAGAGAATTCTAGATCTATTTTTAATCCTTGGTAACATTTCCGTGAAAGATTGTGTACCTTTGGGAAACTATCTATGGATTGAAGCTGTTTTACCATAATTGAATGTAATAATACTTAATGCACTGTTGCTTGCTTGAACGCTAAATTATGCTCTATCAATAAATGTTAAGCTATGTTGGAGATGTATCATCATCTTGTGATTTAAAAAGAAAAAAAAAAACGAAGTAGAAATTTAAATTCCGTGCATACTGCAGTCTTTTGGATTGTTTAAGTCAGGCTGCTGGTAATTTTCTCTAGTGTTGATTTCCGTCTATTAGCACATATTTAAATCATAATGAACATGGTGCTGAGCAAATGCCTTTCAATTTCAGGGACTTGTTTTCAGTAAAATGTTGTCTGTGGTACCCCTGGGATTTAAACTTCAGATTATAAGTGGCATATGTCTAATTAACAGGAAAAGATGGCATTAGAAAACATTAAAGGAACAATGTTTAAAGCTGTACATTTCAGAAGGTCTTTTACTCTGTTACGTAAACATCTGTGGGCATATAGTGTCCATCGGCATTACTTTATTTACCAAATAAGTCAGTTTATATAGGCGAAAATGATAACTTACTCAGTATATCTGGTTGAGGAAGCACTTCTTTACAGAAAGAGTGATTGATTTATGGAATAAACTTCCTCAAGAGGTAGTAGCAACAAACACTGTGGGGGACTTTAAAAATGCATGGGACAAGCATAGGGCTATCCTACGAACTAGATAAGTTTATACTGTTAGGTAAGGTCGGGCAGACTTGCTGGGCCTATGGCTCTTATCTGCCGTCAATATCTATGTTTCTATGTTTCTATGTTTCTATACATGGAGGTACACTGCTGAAATAAAACCCTTTAAGGTTTCATAGCATTAAAGCATTATTATGCATGATGCTGCAACTTGCTGGGTTAATTACTCCACTTCTTCCTAAAAGGGAGATTAAACACCTTTTGTGTTTTTGTACAAATTGTGTTTTTTTCCCATACTCTCTAGAGGGGCCAAAAAGCAAATTTTGCAGCAGCTTTGGGAGCTTTTTTTTTGTTTGCATTATTTTTCAAAGCAAGTGTATCTCACATCCAGAACCCTGGAGGTCACAGTATTGACAAGATTTGTAGATTATCTTGGCAGAGCCATACCTTATCAGGTCCTGAAGGAGAAGTAATAAGGTGACCAGATTTTCCAGACCCAAATATCCTTTCAGTAGCAGCATTGGTTCCAATTATCATTGGTTGACATCTACCTTTGTATGCCAGTCCATGCTGTATCTGTAAGTCCTCTAACCCCAAACACATTATCACCTACCTCTATTTGCCATCCCATACTGTATTTGTAAGTGCTCTAACCCCAAACACATTATAACCTACCTTTGTATGCCAGCCCATACTCTATGTGTAAGTGCTCTAACCCCAAACACATTATCACCTACCTCTGTATGCCAGCCTATACTGTATCTAAGTGCTTAACCCCAAACACATTATCACCTACCTCTGTATGCCAGCCTATACTGTATCTAAGTGCTTAACCCCAATCACATTATCACCTACCTCTGTATGCCAACCCATATTAGATCTATACGTGCTCTAACCCCAAACACATCATCACCTACCTCTGTATGCCAGCCTATACTGTATCTAAGTGCTTAACCCCAATCACATTATCACCTACCTCTGTATGCCAACCCATATTAGATCTATACGTGCTCTAACCCCAATCACATTATCACCTACCTCTGTATGCCAGCCCATTATGTATGTGTAAATGCTCTAACCCAAACACATTATCACTTTCCTCTGTATTCTAGCCCATACTGTATCTGTAAGTGCTCTAGTCCCAAACTAGCCCACTTGCATAATTAACAAGTATATTAAGGCAATGCAATAACATTTACTCTGAATTTCAAATAAGCAGTAGATTTTTTTGGGGGCAAATGTATAGACATCAGCCAATCACATACTAGTATGCGTATAGGGCAGTAAAGAAAGCAGCCGCTCCAAACTCATCTGTCGGCGTCCAGTGACTGGTAGTCTCTGACGAAGCGCCACTAGGGGGCGTGAAACGCGCCAGACGTTTATTCCATGTTGTACCTGTGTGCCTTGAATGAAGAATAAAGCTTATTAGTTTTACTGCTGTGCTGCCAGACCTATTTCTTTTTTTAGTATGCGTATACCCTGTGAGCTTGTTCCCCAGAAAGTGTAAATATAAAAAGTAGCTCTCGTCCTATTGGCTGATTTGAAATTTTCAGCCAATAGGAAAGCAAGGTACCTTAATATAAAACGGGTACATTGCATTCAGTGTGCGGCGGACGATCGCATAAAGAGGACACCCCACGCTGGATGTCTGTGCGGCCGCCATTCCAGCTCCGCTCTGCGCCGCCTTCGCTCCACACCACCATGATAAAGAAAGAAGATGGCCCTGCGCTGGATGAAGATGGATTTCATGAATGGTGAGTACCTATGTCGAGGCTAGTGTTAGTTTTTTTTTGGGGGGTGTTTTTTTTTTAGATTAGGGTTTCTTTTGTTTTTAATGGGCACTAAAGAGCTGATTGTTCTTTTAAGGGTAACGTCAATACAAATGCCCCTTTAGGGGCAATGGGTAGCTTAGTTTTTTTTATATTTTTTTATTTTTTTATTTTGGGCGGTCGGGTGGGTCGGGAGTTGTACTGTTAGGGGGTAATTTGTATTTTTTTTAAAGTAAAAGAGCTGTTAATCTTAGGGCAATTCACTACAAAAGGCCATTTTAAGGGCAATTGGTAATTTAGTGTTAGATTAGGGGGTGTTTTTATTTTGGGGTGGTTTTTTTGTTTTTATAGGGGTATTAGATTAGGTTTAAATTTTTTATTTTGGATTATTTCATTTATTATTTTTTGTAATCTTGGATTTTTTTATTTTAGACTTTAATTTTTGTAATGTTAGGTTTTGTTTTTTAGTAGTGTTAGGATTTTGTAATTTTGTTTTTTTATTTTTGATATATATATATATATTTTTTTTTTAAATAGTAATGTTAGGTTTATTCATAGTTTAAGCTTAGTTTTTTTTATTTCACAGGTTCGTTTTTATTTATTTTAAGGGAGTTATATTGTAACTTTAATTTAAAGTTAGGGGTGTTAGGTTTAGGGGTTAATAGTTTAATTTAGGTAGTCGCGATGTGGGTGTTTTGTGGTTTAGGGGTAATAGGTTTAGTTGAGTATTTGCGATGTAGGGGTTAATAGGTTTAGTTCAGTATTTGCAATGTGGGTGTTTGGCGGTTTAGGGGTTAATAGGTTTAGTTTAGTATTCGCGATGTGGGCGGCGGCGGATTAGGGGTCAATAGTTTTATTTAGTGTTGGCGATGCGGGGACTGTGGATTAGGGGTTAATACTTTCATTTAGTGTTGGCGATGTGGGTGGGTGGCGGATTAGCGGTTAATAGGTTTATTATAGTATTTGCGATTCGGGGGGTGGTGGCGGTTTAGTGATTAATAGGTAGTTAAGATTAGATGTACTTTGTAACATTTTTGTTATGAGTTTTGTGAAACATTTTTGTTTTGCAAAATCCATAACTACTGGTATTTCTCCTGTTAAGTGTAGTCAGTCCACGGGTCATCCATTACTTATGGGATTATATCTCCTCCCTAACAGGAAGTGCAAGAGGATCACCCAAGCAGAGCTGCTATATAGCTCCTCCCCTCTACGTCATACCCAGTCATTCTCTTGCACCTAACTAATAGATAGGATGTGTGAGAGGACTGTGGTTGTTAAACTTAGTTTTTATTTCTTCAATCAAAAGTTTGTTATTTTAAACAGCACCGGAGTGTGTTGTTCTTTCTCAGGCAGCATTAGAAGAAGAATCTACCTGAGTTTGTGTATGATCTTAGCGGTCGTAACTAAGATCCATTTGCTGTTCTCGGCCATTCTGAGGAGTGAGGTAACTTCAGAACAGGGGACAGCGGGCAGGGTTCACCTGCAAGGAGGTATGTTGCAGTATATTATTTTCTAAGGAATGGAATTGACTGAGAAAATACTGCTGATACCGATGTAATGTAAGTGCAGCCTTAAATGCAGTAGTAGTGACTGGTATCAGGCTGATATGTATGTATGTTTACACTGAGGTATTTCTAGGGAATGGAACTTCACTAAGAAAATACTGTATACATTTAACTTATATTTGAGCCTCCACTGCAGTGAAAGCGACTAGCAGCAGGCTTATTAATAACATTTCATAATTTTATATTTAAAACGTTTACTGGCATGTTAATCGTTTTTCTCTGAGGTACTTGGTGATAAAACTTTATGGGCATTATTTTTCCACATGGCTGTCGTTGGTTTATGAATAAAAACAGTTTACTGAGCTTCCCCACTGTTGTATTATGAGTGGGAGGGGCCTATTTTGGCGCTTTATTGCGCTGTAAAAATTCAGTCACAGTCTTCCTATTTCTTCCTCCATGATCCAGGACGTCTCTACAGAGCCCAGGGGTCTCCAAAACTAGTTTTGAGGGAGGTAATCACTCACAGCAGATCTGTGAGACTGTGTTTTGACTGTGATAAAAACGCTTATATTAAATTGTTATCCGTTTTTTGGGTACTAAGGGGTTAATCATCATTTGCTGGTGGGTGCAATCCTTTGCTAACTTAATGCATTTACTGTGAAAATTTGGTTGCTATAACTAATTTGGTTCATTGTTATTTCAACTGTGACAGTTTTTTTTGTGCTTCTTAAAGGCACAGTAACGTTTTTTATATTGCTTGTAAATTTATTTGAAAAGTATTTTCCAAGCTTGCTAGTCTAATTGCTAGTTTGTTTAAACATGTCTGACACAGAGGAATCTGTTTATGTTTAAAGGCCAATGTGGAGCCCAATAGAAATTTGTGTACTAATTGCATTGATGCTACTTTAAATAAAAGCCAATCTGTACATGTAAAGAAAATTTCACCAGACAACGAGGGGGAAGTTATGCCGACTAACTCTCCTCACGTGTCAGTACCTTCGTCTCCCGCTCAGCAGGTGCGTGATATTGTGGCGCCAAGTACATCAGGGCGGCCCTTACAAATCACTTTGCAAGACATGGCTAATGTTATGACTGAAGTATTATCTAAATTGCCAGAATTTAGGGGTAAACGCGACCACTCTGGGGTGAGAACAGAGTGCGCTGATAATAATAGAGCCATGTCTGATACTGCGTCACAATTTGCAGAACATGAGGACGGAGAGCTTCATTCTGTGGGTGATGGATCTGATCCAAGTAAACTGGACTCAGACATTTCAAATTTTAAATTTAAGCTTGAGAACCTCCGTGTTTTACTAGGGGAGGTTTTAGCGGCTCTGAATGATTGTAACACGGTTGCAATTCCAGAGAAATTATGTAGGCTGGATAGATACTATGCGGTACCGGTGTGTACTGATGTATTTCCTATACCTAAGAGGCTTACAGAAATTATTAACAAGGAGTGGGATAGACCCGGTGTGCCTTTTTCACCCCCTCCTATATTTAGAAAAATGTTTCCAATAGACGCCACCACACGGGACTTATGGCAGACGGTCCCTAAGGTGGAGGGAGCAGTTTCTACTCTGGCTAAGCGCACCACTATCCCGGTGGAGGATAGCTGTGCTTTTTCAGATCCAATGGATAAAAAGTTAGAGGGTTACCTTAAGAAAATGTTTGTTCAACAAGGTTTTATATTACAACCCCTTGCATGCATTGCGCCTGTCACGGCTGCGGCGGCATTCTGGTTTGAGTCTCTGGAAGAGACCATTAGCTCAGCTCCATTGGATGAGATTATAGTCAAGCTTAGAGTCCTTAAGCTAGCTAATTCATTTATTTCTGATGCCGTAGTACACTTAACTAAGCTTACGGCTAAGAACTCCGGATTCGCCATTCAAGCGCGCAGAGCGCTGTGGCTTAAATCCTGGTCAGCCGATGTGACTTCTAAATCTAAATTGCTTAACATACCTTTCAAAGGGCAGACATTATTCGGGCCCGGTTTGAAAGAAATTATCGCTGACATTACTGGAGGTAAGGGCCATGCCCTACCTCAAGACAAAGCCAAACCAAGGGCTAAACAGTCTAATTTTCGTGCCTTTCGTAACTTCAAGGCAGGAGCAGCATCAACTTCCTCCGCTCCAAAACAGGAAGGAACTGTTGCTCGCTACAGACAGGGCTGGAAACCTAACCAGTCCTGGAACAAGGGCAAGCAGGCCAGAAAGCCTGCTGCTGCCCCTAAGACAGCATGAAGTGAGGGCCCCCGATCCGGAAACGGATCTAGTGGGGGGCAGACTTTCTCTCTTCGCCCAGGCTTGGGCAAGAGATGTCCAGGATCCCTGGGCGTTAGAGATCATATCTCAGGGATATTTTCTGGACTTCAAAGCTTCTCCTCCCAAAGGGAGATTTCATCTTTCAAGGTTGTCAGCAAACCAGATAAAGAAAGAGGCGTTTCTACGCTCTGTACAAGACCTTTTAATAATGGGAGTGATCCACCCAGTTCCGCGGTCGGAACAGGGACAAGGGTTTTACTCAAATCTGTTTGTGGTTCCCAAAAAAGAGGGAACCTTCAGACCAATCTTGGACTTAAAGATCCTAAACAAATTCCTAAGAGTTCCATCGTTCAAAATGGAAACTATTTGGACAATCTTACCTATGATCCAAAAGGGTCAGTACATGACAACAGTGGATTTAAAGGATGCCTACCTTCACATACCGATTCACAAAGATCATTATCGGTACCTAAGGTTTGCCTTCCTAAACAGGCATTACCAGTTTGTAGCTCTTCCCTTCGGGTTAGCTACGGCTCCAAGAATCTTTACAAAGGTTCTGGGCTCTCTTCTGGCGGTACTAAGACCGCGAGGAATATCGGTAGCTCCGTACCTAGACGACATTCTGATACGAGCGTCAAGTTTCCAAACTGCCAAGTCTCATACAGAGTTAGTTCTGGCATTTCTAAGGTCGCATGGGTGGAAGGTGAACGTAGAAAAGAGTTCTCTATTGCCACTCACAAGAGTTCCCTTCTTGGGGACTCTTATAGATTCTGTAGAAATGAAAATTTACCTGACAGAGGACATTCAACACCCGTCAGTGGCTCAATGCATGGAGGTAATCGGCTTAATGGTAGCGGCAATGGACATAGTTCCTTTTGCACGCCTGCATCTCAGACCACTGCAATTGTGCATGCTAAATCAGTGGAATGGGGATTACTCAGATTTGTCCCCTGTGCTGAATCTGGATCAAGAGACCAGAGATTCTCTTCTATGGTGGCTTTCTCGGCCACATCTGTCCAGGGGGATGCCCTTCAGCAGGCCAGATTGGACGATTGTAGCAACAGACGCCAGCCTGCTAGGTTGGGGCGCTGTCTGGAATTCCCTGAAGGCTCAGGGATCATGGACTCAGGAGGAGAAACTCCTTCCAATAAACATTCTGGAATTAAGAGCGGTTTTCAATGCTCTTCTGGCTTGGCCTCAGTTAGCAACTCTGAGGTTCATCAGGTTCCAGTCGGACAACATCACGACTGTGGCTTACATCAACCATCAGGGAGGGACAAGGAGTTCCCTAGCGATGATGGAAGTCTCAAAGATAATTCGCTGGGCAGAGTCTCACTCTTGCCACCTGTCAGCGATCCACATCCCAGGCGTAGAGAACTGGGAGGCGGATTTCCTAAGTCGCCAGACTTTTCATCCGGGGGAGTGGGAACTTCATCCGGAGGTATTTGCCCAACTGCTTCGGCGTTGGGGCAAACCAGATCTGGATCTCATGGCGTCTCGCCAGAACGCCAAGCTTCCTTGTTACGGATCCAGGTCCAGGGACCCGGGAGCGGTACTGATAGATGCTCTGACAGCACCTTGGGTCTTCAACATGGCTTATGTGTTTCCACCCTTCCCGATGCTTCCTCGATTGATTGCCAGGATCAAACAGGAGAGAGCATCGGTGATTCTAATAGCGCCTGCGTGGCCACGCAGGACCTGGTATGCAGATCTAGTGGACATGTCATCCTGTCCACCATGGTCTCTTCCTCTGAGACAGGACCTTCTGATTCAGGGTCCTTTCAAACATCCAAATCTAATTTCTCTGAGGCTGACTGCATGGAGATTGAACGCTTGATTCTATCAAAGCGTGGATTCTCGGAGTCAGTGATTGATACCTTAATACAGGCTAGGAAACCTGTTACCAGGAAAATTTACCATAAAATATGGCGTAAATACTTACATTGGTGCGAATCCAAGAGTTACTCATGGAGTAAGGTTAGGATTCCTAGGATATTGTCTTTTCTACAAGAAGGTTTAGTAAAGGGTTTATCTGCTAGTTCGTTAAAGGGACAGATCTCAGCTCTGTCCATCCTTTTACACAAGCGTCTGTCAGAAGTTCCAGATGTTCAGGCTTTTTGTCAGGCTTTGGCCAGGATTAAGCCTGTGTTTAAAACTGTTGCTCCGCCGTGGAGCTTAAACTTAGTTCTTAACGTTTTACAGGGTGTTCCGTTTGAACCCCTTCATTCCATTGATATCAAGCTGTTATATTGGAAAGTTCTGTTTTTAATGGCTATTTCCTCGGCTCGAAGAGTCTCTGAGTTATCGGCCTTACATTGTGATTCTCCTTATCTGATTTTTCATTCAGACAAGGTAGTTCTGCGTACTAAACCTGGGTTCTTACCTAAGGTAGTCACTAACAGGAATATCAATCAAGAGATTGTTGTTCCATCATTGTGCCCTAATCCTTCTTCAAAGAAGGAACGACTTCTGCACAATCTGGACGTCGTCCATGCCCTGAAATTTTATTTGCAGGCAACTAAAGATTTTCGCCAAACTTCTTCCGTGTTTGTCGTTTATTCTGGACAGAGGAGAGGTCAAAAAGCTTCATCTACCTCTCTCTCTTTCTGGCTTCGTAGCATAATACGTTTAGCCTATGAGACTGCTGGACAGCAGCCTCCTGAAAGAATTACAGCTCATTCTACTAGAGCTGTGGCTTCCACTTGGGCCTTTAAAAATGAGGCCTCTGTTGAACAGATTTGCAAGGCTGCAACTTGGTCTTCACTTCACACCTTTTCGAAATTTTACAAATTTGACACTTTTGCTTCTTCGGAGGCTGTTTTTGGGAGAAAGGTTCTTCAGGCAGTGGTTCCTTCCGTGTAATGATCCTGCCTGTCCCTCCCGTCATCCGTGTACTTTTAGCTTTGGTATTGGTATCCCATAAGTAATGGATGACCCGTGGACTGACTACACTTAACAGGAGAAAACATAATTTATGCTTACCTGATAAATTCCTTTCTCCTGTAGTGTAGTGAGTCCACGGCCCGCCCTGTTTTTACGGCAGGTCTAAATTTTAAATTAAACTCCAGTCTCCACTGCACCCTATAGTTTCTCCTTTCTCGTTTGGTTTCGGTCGAATGACTGGGTATGACGTAGAGGGGAGGAGCTATATAGCAGCTCTGCTTGGGTGATCCTCTTGCACTTCCTGTTAGGGAGGAGATATAATCCCATAAGTAATGGATGACCCATGGACTGACTACACTACAGGAGAAAGGAATTTATCAGGTAAGCATAAATTATGTTTTGATAGCGGAATGATAGCAGAATGGATCGTGGCGGTATAAGCTATAACGCTAGTGGAATAGCCGGACCACACAACTTGTAATACGGGTGAGATGAATATTCCACACTCAAAAGGCATTTTTTGAGTGCGGAATGGATCGTTGTGGTTTAGGATTAAATGCTAGCGGTATAGCCGTACCGTTGTGACTTGTAATACGGGTGAGCTGACTATTCTGGTAACAAAGGCCAATTTTTCAGCGGTATAGCCATACCGTACAATTTGTAATCTGGGTCATATAGATTAAAATGTTTCTAATTCATGCATAATTAAATTCTAATATTACATTTAAACATAGCATTAGAAATACTATTACATTAAACGGATGTTGGAATGTTGTACAAACATTTGAAATTCGAAACGAATGAATGAATGTGTTAACATTTGTTTTGTGTTTTGAAGGTTGCAAAACATCCCCCCCCCAACCCCCAGGAGGGCCTGGTGGGTATTCTGTAGGATCCAGAAATATTTTTTTAGGGGTTTATAGTGTTTATTGCATTGCTTTGTCTTATGCTATAATGGAGCTATCTGATTATATCCCTAAATCTACCCTAGAAAATTAGAGTCTTTTCATAGAAGAATCTTTTTGCAGTGTATTTGATCAGGCCAGCTAATTCAATCGCTGATGTGGCTGCTGCTTCAACTTACGGGTTATCTAGCCTTTCAGAACAGTGTTCTGATGAGAAAATCTTTTGGGTTTACTCAAAAGTGCCAATTTTTTTTTTTTGTGATGCTGTGTTTTAGATTCTATAATATCTACTGTTAGTGGAGGTAAAGGTCTAGAGGGAAACCTAAAGCATCTAATCATTTTTGTTCCTTTCATCAGAGTAAGGAACAGAAGATTGACTCCTCTGCTCAGAAGCAAGGCACCTCTGGCTCAGTCTGGAGACCAAGTGCTAACTGGAACAAGTCTAAGCAGGGTAAGAAATCTATCCCTACTACAAAAACTGCATGAATTTGCGGCTCCCGACCCAGATGTTCTGGTAGGGGGCAAGTTAAGCATCTTTCAGGAGGCTTGGTTTCAATCTGTTCCAGATCCCTGGGATCTGAATAAAGTTTCTCAGGGATATTGAATATGATTCAGAACAAGGCCTTCCAAAGGAAGGTTTTTTTTCTGTCCAATGTTCCAAAGAATCCTTTAAAAGCTCAAGCTTTTTTTCAGTCTGTCTCAGATCTGGAAGTTGAAATAATTGTAGCAGTTCCTTTGCAGGAACAGGGGATGGGAGTTTATTTAAATCCCTTCATTATTCCAAAGAAGGAAGGTACTTTAAGACCAGTTCTGGATCTGAAAGCTCTGAACAGGTTTGTAAGAATTCCATCTTTCAAAATGGAAACTTCGGACTATTCAGCCTTTCCTTCAGCAAGGTTAGTTTATGTCCACAATAGATTTAAAGGATGGTTACCTTCATGTTCAAATTCACAGAGAACATTTCCAGTTTCTGAGGTTTGCATTTCTGGACAAGTATTTTCAGTTTGTTGCTCTACCATTTGGTCTGGCTACAGATCCAAGAATATTCACAAAAGTTATGTGTGCCCTTTTGCCTGTGATAAGGGCTCAGGGTATTGCAGTGTTTCCTTACCTGGACAACATCTTGGTTCAAGCTCCATCTTTTCCTTTATCAGAATCTCACACCAACCGACTCTTGGTATTTCTTTAACAACATAGGTGGTGGATCAATTTTCCAAAGAGTTCTTTGATTCCTTAAACAAAGGTAACTTTTTGGGGATTTCAAATAGATTCAGTCTCCATGTGTCTTTCTCTAACAGAGCAGAGAAAGTTCAGAGTGTCAACGTGTCTGAACCTTCAGTTTCTATCTTTCCCCTCGGTTGCACTTTGTATGGAAGTTATAGGTCTTATGATTGCAGCTTCAGATTTAATTCCATTTGCCCGTTTTCACATGAGACCTCCTCAGCTTTGTATGCTTAGTCATGGGTGCAGAGATTATACTCAAAATCGTCAACAGATATTTTTGCATCCCAATTAAAGTCTGAAAATATATTTTTGGATCCCAATACAAGTCAGTCTCTAACTTGGTGGCTTGATCATCAGTTTATTATTCAGGGTGCTTCTTTTGCTGATTCTACCTGGACTGTGATCACTACACATGCAAGTCTCTTAGGTTAAGTAGCTGTTTGGGGGTATTTGAGAGCACAGGGATTTTGAGATCCTCTGGACGAGAGGTTACCTATAAATGTTCTAGAATTGTCAGGGCTCTTCAAGCTTGGCTTCTGTTGAAAAGAGAGTCTCATCTCTGCTTCCAAACAGACAATGCCACAAGGGGAAATTCACAGTTCTCTAGCCATGAGGAAATTATCTCAAATTCTTTCATGGGCAGAAATCAATTACTGTCTAGTTTCTGCCATTCATATTCCAGGGATAAACAACTGGGAAGCGGACTTTCTCAGTCATCAATCTCTACATCCAGTTCAATCAGATTGAGGATCTTTGGGGTCTCCCAGAGATTGATCTGATGGCCTCTCACTTGAACAACAAACTTCCCAGGAACTTTGCGAAGTCCACGGATCCTCAAGCGAAGTTGGTGGATGCTCTAGTAGTTCCTTGGTCTTTTCAGCTTGCTTATCTGTTTCCTCGTCTCAGTCCGTTACTTCTACCCAGAGTGATTTCCAAGATAAGCCTAGAGAGATCTTTAGTAATCCTGATTGCCTCAGCATGGCCTCACAGGATTTGGTATGCATATCTAGTTCAGATGTCAAGCTATCCTCCTTGGCCTCTGCGGTCAGACCTTTTGTCTCAAGGTCCATTTTTCCATCCAGATTTCAAGTATCTGAACTTTATGGCATGGAAATTGAAGGTTAATCCTTAGACATAGGGGTTTATCAGATTCTGTGATTGAAACCTTTATTATGGCTTGGAAACCTGTAACTAGGGAAATCTATCATAAGGTCTGGAAGGCCTTTATTTCTTGGTGTATAGATCATGGCTTTTCCTGGCATTCTTTCAGAATTCCTAGGATTTTAAAGTTCTTACAGGATGGTCTGGATAAGGGCCAATTCTGCCAATTCTCTGAAGGGGGCAGATTCTCTGAAGGGGGCAGATTTCTTCTCTTTCAGTTTGTTTAATCTTCCAGATATTCATGGTTTTGTTAAGGCTTTGGTTCATATTAAACCTGTAATCAAGCCAATATCTCCTTTATGGAATCTAAACTTGGTTTTAAGTAAAATGCTCAGATACCTTAACCGATTCTGTAATGCAGAGTAAGGCACCTGCCCAACACGTTAGAAGTGGCTCTAGTGTAAAACCTATAGCAGCGTACAGTGTTATAGCTGCTTATATAATGTTTTCTGAATTATCTCTTTCTTGTGATCCTCCTTATTTGATTTTTCATCAGAATAAGCCTGTTTAACTGACTAATTTTTACTTTTTGCCTAATGTTGTTTGTTCTGACAACATTAGCAGAGAAATTGTTGTCCTTTCTTTGTGTCCTAATCCCAAGAATGCTTCAGAGAGATCTTTGCATAATGTGGACGTTGATGGGGCACTGAAATATTACATTGATGCTACTAAAACTTTAGACAAACTTCTATTTTTTTCATTCACTTTTCTGGTTCTAGAAAAGATCAGAAAGTTTCTGCAGTTTTTTTGGCTTTTTGGTTGAAACTTATGATTCACAAGACTTACTTGGAGGCAGGTCATCCTCCACTGCAACGGATTGTAATTTGCCTGGTTACACCCCTCCATTTATTATTATTCTTTATTTATAAAGCGCCAACAGATTCCGCAGCGCTGTTCATAGGTAACAAAGATAAAAGGACAGTACAATATGAGACACCAGACAAAATTTAACAAACAAATACAGGAGGAATTGGGAGCCCTGTTCCCGTGGGAACTTACAATCTAAATGGGTAGGAGGGTGAGAAACAGGAGGTGGGGACTGCAAAGGTGGGAATGATGTTAGTGTGAAGTTAGATGAGGGCAACTATTAGGCAAGTGGAATTCATTAGTTACTGATTTGGTTATAGGCTTCCCTAAACAAGAAGGTCTTTAGGGAGCGTTTAAAGGAGGAGAGGTTGGGGGAAAGTCTGACAGCACGAGGAGGTGCGTTCCAGAGGGTTGGTGCCGCACGAGAGAAGTCCTGTAGTCTAGCATGAGAGGAGGTGATGGTAGAAGAGGCAAGGAGTAGATCGTTGTTGGATCTTAGGGGACGGGCTGGAGTATATTTGATGAGTGAGGACAGGTATGGGGGGGCTGCATTGGTAAGGGCTTTGTAGGTCAAAGTGAGAATTTTGAATTTAATTCTGCTGTGAATGGGGAGCCAGTGAAGGGACTCACAGAGGGGTGCAGCAGATACAGAGAGGTGGATTAGCCTAGCAGAGGCATTTAGGATGGATTGAAGGGGGGAGAGGCGGGAGAGAGGAAGGCCAGTTAGTAGGTTGTTAGAGTAGTCAAGCCGGGAAATTACTAGGGAATAGATTAGCTGTTTAGTAGTTTCAGCGCTCAGAAAAGGACGAATTTTGGAGATATTGAGTAGGTGGTTGCGACAGGATGAAGAGAGCGATTGGATGTGGGGTATGAAGGACAGATTGGAGTCGAGTATAACTCCAAGGCAGCGGACTTGGGGTGATGGGGAGATAGTGGTTTCACCGACAGTGATAGTAAAGTTAGAAACTGGAGTAGAATTAGTTGGGGGAATTAGAAGAAGCTCAGTCTTGGACATGTTGATTTTTAGGTGGTGAGAGATAAGCAGCTGCTGATGTGGGAAAGGACAGACGGAGAGAGTGCAGGGGTGGATAGGTAGATCTGAGTATCATCAGCATAGAGGTGCTAGTTGAAGCCATAGCTACTAATAAGTTGACCCAGCGAGGAAGTATAAATAGAGAAGAGTAGAGGGCCTAGAACAGAGCCTTGAGGTACTCCAACAGACAGAGGCAGTGGAGAGGATGAGTCACCAGCAAATGAGACAGAAAAGGACCTATTAGAGAGATAAGAGTGGATCCAGGAGAGGGCAATGTCACAGAGCCCAAGGGAACTGACAGTCCATAAGAGGAGGGGATGGTCAACAGTATCAAAGGCAGCAGACAGGTCAAGTAAGATAGTATAGAATAGTGGCCATTGTTTTTAGCAGAAAGAAGATCCATATTTAGAAATCTGGGAAGATGACCTGGGAGTAATTTTACTGTAAACAAGGCTTTTCATTTTTCAAGCTACACTAAAATTTGCCATTTCCTTTTCAATGTTGGAAATAAATCTGAAAATATTACATAGGTATCACTCCCCAAAGACTACACCATCAAATAGATGTTGGCGTTGTGATCATGTAGGGAATGGAATGACTCACATTTGGTGGTGATGCTCAATGATCCAGACACTCTAGAGGGAGATGATAAAAGAAATTTAAGAGATCCTTGAAATGCAATGTACATTAGATCCATTAATATGGCTCCTAAATACTCCCCCCCCCCCCCCCCAATAAAATGCAAGCCCTATATGAAATTATTTTATATAATGCTGAATAGTGTAAAATTTTTGATTGCCATGAATTGGAAGAGTAGAGGGGTTCCTTGTAAATTAGTATGGGTTAAAAGAGTCGCTGAATTCTTGGATTTAGAAGAATTATATTACTTGAAAAAATATAAAATGACAATGTATACTGAAATGTCATATATTTGGTAAAATTATTTAAAACAGGCTAAACCATACGAGGTACTAAAGTAGACTGAAGAGGTTTAAATGAAGATGTTTAGTAGATCCTTTATAACAATTAGGCTAAGGTATATTCAAAATATATAATTATAGAATCCATTTGTGAGATAATTGTATTGTTTGACACTACCCACTTATTCATTATTTCTGTTTCTTATTTTTGCTAATTCTTCTAATTTCTTATTATTGAAAATCGATCCGGCCTGTATAATCCTTTTCGGAGCTGTATATTTTAATATTATATATATATACCTGTATGCGTGTATATGTCTATACTATAATCGCATTTGTAGCGCGTCCGTTGCCGTCGCCAGTTACGCACACATCCTCAAAAGAATGTCGGCTGCGCATGGCAGCCAAAAGAATGTTGGCTGCGCACCGAAGGTGGATTCTTTCACCATCCTGCCATTTTTGGAATGCACCTGGATGCAGTGTAGGCAAACGAAGCCTTAAAAAAAAACATGCAACCGCCCGCACGAAATAATGAAAAAACACGTAACTGTCCGCAAGAAATAATAAAAAAAACAACGAACCGCCCGCACAAAGTATTAAGAAAAAAAAACTTTCCCGCCCGCATGAAGTATTAAGAAAAAATAAACCTAAACGCCCGCACGTATTATTTAGAAAAAATAAACCTAACCGTCCACACGAATTATTAAGAAAAAAAACCTACCCGCCCACATAAAGTATTAAGAAAAATTAAACCTAACCGCCCACACCTATTATTAAGAAAAAATAAACCTAACCGCCCGCACAAAGTATTAGAAAAAAATAACTAACCCTTAAACCGCGATACCCCCACAACACAAACTACATAACCCTTAAACTGCCAAACCCTCACAACGCCAAATAATTAAATTACAATATTACCTCTTAAACCGCCAAACCCTTCAACGCCAACTAACTATACTATTAACCCCTAAACCCCCACATCGCAATAAACCTAATTAACCTATTAACTCCTAAACTGCCAACCCCCCACATCGCAAAAAAATGAATTAACCTATTAACTCCTAAACCGCCAACCCTCCACAAAGCAAATAACTAATTTAATTACTAAGCCCCCTAACCTAACACTCCCTAAATTAACCCCAATTACTACTAAATTACAATTAACATAAAAAAAACTAAAATTAAATTACAAAAAAATAATCTAACATTACAAAAAATAAAGAAGTCTAACATTTCAGAAAAAAAATAAACAAAATTATCAAAAATAAAAAAAATTAAACCTAATCCCTATAAAAATAAAAAAGCCCCCAAAATAAAAACACCCCCTAATCTAAACAACCAATAGCCCTTAAAAGGGCCTTTTGTAGGTCATTGTCCTAAGTTAAACAGCTCTTTTACGTTTAAAAAATACTTAGTCCCCCCTAACAGTAAAAACCCCCCACCCACTAAACCCCCCAAAATAAAAAACCTAACACTAAAAAAACCTAAACTACCCATTGTATGGGTATTGCCCTTAAAATGGCATTCAGCTCTTTTACAAGCCCATTAAATTCCTAATTTTAAAAATAAAAAACCACCAAAAAAAATCCTAAATCTAACCCCCAAATAGGTACTCACTGTTCCTGAAGTCCGGCGGAGAAGGTCTTACTTACAGGCAGCTCCATCATCTTTTATCTTCATCCGGAGCGAAGGCGGTGCAGAGCTGGCTTCCCCGATGCACGGATCCTCAGTGGTGGTCCTCAGCGGTGGTGGTCCAAAGCAGCGTGGAGGCTTCTCTTCATGTGATCGCCACCCACTGAAGATTAAATGCAAGGTACCCCATATTTATTGGGGTACCTTGCATTCCTATTGGCTGAAATTTTGAAATCAGCCAATAGGATGAGAGCTACTGAAATCTTATTCATAAAGTGCAATATGTATGAATTACGAAACATGTTTGACCTATATATTTTTTCGTTCTTGTACTCTGATATTTTGGGTGCTTATTAATCTTTACTTTTTGCTTTTTAACCTTAAGAGAGTCTGCTGGATTTTTCCGGGTGCTGCCTTCTGTTTTTTGGATGTATACTGAAATCTTATTGGCTGATTTGAACAGCCAATAGGATTTCAGTAGCTCTAATCCTATTGGCTGATTTCAAAATTTTAGCCAATAGGTATGCAAGTTACCCCAAATTGAATGCGCGGTACCTTGCATTAAATTTTCAGTGTACGCCGGAGATCAGATGAAGAGGAGCCTCCACTCTGCTGAGGATCACCGCCGCTGAGGACCGCTGCTCCGGATCCACGCATCGAGGAAGACCGATCCCCACCTTCGCTCCGCGCCGCCTCTTGGATAAAGAAAGAACTTGATAGAGCCGTCTGGAAGAAGACCTTCACCGCCGGACTTCAGGAACGGTGAGTACCTATTTGGGGCTTGGTTTTAGGATTTTTTTTTTTTTATTTTTTTTTTTTTTTTTTAAGATTAGGGATTTAATGGGCTGTAAAAGAGCTGATTGCCCTTTTAAGGACAGTAAAAGAGCTGAACACCCTTTTAAGGGCAATGCCCATACAAATGCCCATTTAGGGGCAATGGGCAGCTTAGATTTTTTTAGTGTTAGGTTTTTTATTTTGGGGGGGTTGGTTGGGTGGGTGGGGTTTACTGTTAGGGGGTAATTGGTAATATTTTTAAGTAAAAGAGCTGTTTAACTTAGGGCAATGCCCTACAAAAGGCCCTTTTAATGGCTATTGATAGTTTAGTATTAGATTGGGGGGGTTTTTTGGGGGGATTTTTTATTTTTATTAGGGTATTAGTTTAGTTTTTTTTGTTTTGTTTTTTGGACAGCTTTGTTTATTTTGTTCTGTAATTAAACATTCTTTATTTTTTGTAACATTAGCTTGGGGGTTTGTATTTTTTAAACATAGACTGCCCTCTGGGCAGGCTTATCGCCTAGTTTATATATATATATATATATATATATATATATATATATATATATATATATATATATATATATATATATATATATACACACATGAGCATTCAAGGAGTCACATAGAATGCTTCCATTATTCCAAAATTAAAAGAAAAATGTAATAATAAAAGAATAGTAATACTATGCTTTCATACAAATTAACCATATTAATAAATTTGGAAAAATTAACAAAATAAAAGATTCATAGAGCATCATCTGGAATCTGAAACTCATTGAAACCTCATATTAAATCTTATGTTTTCAATGAAACCCTCTATATGAACATTTGGGACACTCTTGGACCTTTTGATAACAGCAATAAAAATGATAGAGGGCATAATATAGTATAAATAACATCCTAAAATGTGTATATATATATATTCGTTCTTGTGAGCTGCTTGTGCAATGCCACCCCCTGCAGATTCGCAGCCAATCAGCCACTAGCTGGGGTTCCTCCAGCCCCGGTGCTAACAGTGCTCCATAAGGGGCAAGCAGGAGTTCCCCAAGCCTTACGGTTCCTGGTCTTAGAAGAATAGGCAAAAGGAAGAAGTACCGTAGGCAAGGATGTAGATTAAAAGTTCATTTATTCAGTTTCCAAAATGTGATAAAAAGACCTTAGGAGGTCCGTAGCAGGGCAACACACTGCAAAGAGTATAAGTATGCCAACGGCCTAAACATGTCAGCATACTTATACTCTTTGCAGTGTGTTGCCCTGCTACGGACCTCCTAAGGTCTTTTTATCACATTTTGGAAACTGAATAAATGAACTTTTAATCTACATCCTTGCCTATGGTGCTTCTTCCTTTTGCCTATATATATATTACTGTATATATATATATATATATATATATATATATGTCATTCTTGAGCCATTATAAGGCATATTATGAAGATAGAGGAGTGGAGAAAACCCTAAACCGGTGTAGGGTAAATAAGTATATAGATTTAAAAAAGAGAACTAAAAGGTAACCATATCGGTGGTCACTACTGAAATTTTTGCTAGTAAGGTATAAACACCATTAGGAGCACAATGCCAAATAATTACAATTAAAAAAGTCAAGTTGTGAGTATCTGGTATAAAATTATTCAGATCAAAGCATAATAACTAGTGATAATCTAAATGCCAACGGTAAAAGGGAGTTCGCTTGTTCCTCATGTCTCAAGGTAGATTTCAGCTATCAAAATGTACAATGTAATGCCAGTAGACAATACAAGCCTGTAGAAAGGCAAATAGTAGGTAAGTATTAATGACTTACTCAAAAAAAATGTATTAACCTGTTAAAACACAAACAATAATAAATCAAACAAAAAACAATGTGTTAGTGCAAAAGGGATATGTCCAAAAAAGTCAATTGGAGACTAAATCCCAACTCCAAATGTGCATAAGTGATCCCATTCCCATGGATTACTTCTCAGTGGAAATAAATGAGACTACAGGGTTAAATTACATGTAAGTTGTATACTCACATACTGCAGAGCTTTACATCGGTATATTACACAGACTGTATATTGTAAACATATACCGATGTTCTAGCTGTGGTTGTTCTCTGTAAAGCCCTGTGATTTTAACACAGGTTTTAAAAATTTGTTTTAACATTCATCTGAGTTCACTTCTATCTGCTCCTGCTGGAGTCTCCCATAGCTTTTATATCTAGAGCTTGATGTGAAGATCTGCAGTATGTGAGTATACAACTTACATGTAATTTAACCCTGTAGTCTCACAGGACTTCACCATTGGCAGCATTTATCTGTTTTATTTGAGGTTAACCCTTGGAGTTCGACTGCAGCATTAATTTCCACTGAGAAGTAATCCCTGGGATCACTTATGCACATTTGGAGTTGGGATTTAGTCTCCAATTGACTTTTTTGGACATATCCCTTTTGCACTAACACGTTGTTTTTTGATTAATGACTTACTGTCTGGGAAGGGCCTGGAGAGAGAGAAAGAAGAAAGAAGGGGAGGGATCACTAAAACTATTGCTCATGTAGTGGTCTTTGGTAAAAACATAATTTATGCTTACCTGATAAATTTATTTCTCTTGTGGTGTATCCAGTCCACGGATCATCCATTACTTGTGGGATATTCTCCTTCCCAACAGGAAGTTGCAAGAGGATCACCCACAGCAGAGCTGCTATATAGCTCCTCCCCTAACTGCCATATCCAGTCATTCGACCGAAACTAGCCGAGAAAGGAGAAACCATAGGGTGCAGTGGTGACTGTAGTTTAAAATTTAGACCTGCCTTAAAAGGACAGGGCGGGCCGTGGACTGGATACACCACAAGAGAAATAAATTTATCAGGTAAGCATAAATTATGTTTTCTCTTGTTAGGTGTATCCAGTCCACGGATCATCCATTACTTGTGGGATACCAATACCAAAGCTAAAGTACACGGATGAAGGGAGGGACAAGGCAGGTACTTAAACGGAAGGGACCACTGCCTGTAGAACCTTTCTCCCAAAAATAGCCTCCGAAGAAGCAAAAGTATCAAATTTGTAAAATTTTGAAAAGGTATGAAGCGAAGACCAAGTCGCCGCTTTGCAAATCTGTTCAACAGAAGCCTCATTTTTAAAGGCCCAGGTGGAAGCCACAGCTCTAGTAGAATGAGCTGTAATCCTTTCAGGGGGCTGCTGTCCAGCAGTCTCATAGGCTAAGCGTATTACGCTCCGAAGCCAAAAAGAAAGAGAGGTTGCCAAAGCCTTTTGACCTCTCCTCTGTCCAGAGTAAACAACAAACAGGGAAATCTTTAGTCGCTTGTAAGTAAAACTTTAAAGCACGGACTACGTCCAAATTATGTAAAAGACGTTCCTTCTTTGAAGAAGGATTAGGACACAATGATGGAACAACAATCTCTTGATTGATATTCTTGTTGGAAACTACCTTAGGTAAAAACGCAGGTTTTGTACGCAGAACTACTTTATCTGTATGGAAAATCAGATAAGGAGAATCACATTGTAAAGCTGATAACTCAGAGACTCTACGAGCCGAGGAAATAGCCATCAAAAACAGAACTTTCCAAGATAAAAGTTTGATATCAATGGAATGAAGGGGTTCAAACGGAACTCCTTGAAGAACCTTAAGAACCAAGTTTAAGCTCCATGGAGGAGCAACAGGTTTAAACACAGGCTTAATTCTAACCAAAGCCTGACAAAATGCCTGGACGTCTGGAACCTCTGCCAGACGCTTGTGCAAAAGGATAGACAGAGCAGAAATCTGTCCCTTTAAAGAACTAGCTGATAATCCTTTATCCAAACCCTCTTGGAGAAAGGACAATATCCTAGGAATCCTAACCTTAGTACATGAGTAATTCTTGGATTCACACCAATGAAGATATTTGCGCCATATCTTATGGTAGATTTTCCTGGTTACAGGCTTTCATGCCTGTATTAAGGTATCAATGACTGACTCGGAGAAGCCACGCCTTGATAAAATCAAGCGTTCAATCTCCAGGCAGTCAGTCTCAGAGAAATTAGATTTGGATGATTGAAAGGACCTTGTAGTAGAAGGTCTTGTCTCAGAGGCAGAGGCCAAGGTGGAAAGGATGACATGTCCACCAGGTCTGCATACCAGGTCCTGCGTGGCCACGCAGGTGCGATCAAGATCACTGATGCTCTCTCCTGTTTGATTTTGGCAATCAGTCGAGGGAGCAGAGGAAACGGTGTAAACACATAAGCCAGGTTGAAGAACCACGGTGCTGCTAGAGCATCTATCAGCGTCGCTTCTGGGTCCCTGGACCTGGATCCGTAACAAGGAAGCTTGGCGTTCTGGCGAGACGCCATGAGATCCAATTCTGGTGTGCCCCAACGATGAACCAATTGAGCAAACACCTCCGGATGGAGTTCCCACTCCCCAGGATGAAAAGTCTGATGACTTAGAAAATCCGCCTCCCAGTTCTCTACACCTGGGATATGGATCGCTGATAGATGGCAAGAGTGAGTCTCTGCCCAGCGAATTATCTTGGAGACTTCTAACATTGCTAGGGAGCTCCTGGTCCCCCCTTGATGGTTGATGTAAGCCACAGTCGTGATGTTGTCCGACTGAAATCTGATGAACCTCAGGGTTGCTAACTGAGGCCAAGCTAGAAGAGCATTGAATATTGCTCTTAACTCCAGAATATTTATTGGGAGGAGTTTCTCCTCCTGAGTCCACGATCCCTGAGCCTTCAGGGAATTCCAGACTGCACCCCAACCTAGAAGGCTGGCATCTGTTGTTACAATTGTCCAATCTGGCCTGCGAAAGGTCATACCTTTGGACAGATGGACCCGATATAGCCACCAGAGAAGAGAATCTCTGGTCTCTTGATCCAGATTTAGCAGAGGGGACAAATCTGTGTAATCCCCATTCCACTGACTGAGCATGCATAATTGCAGCGGTCTGGGATGTAGGCGCGCAAATGGCACTATGTCCATCGCCGCTACCATTAAGCCGATCACTTCCATGCACTGAGCCACCGAAGGGCGCGGAATGTAGTGAAGAACACGGCAGGAATTTAGAAGCTTTGATAACCTGGACTCCATCAGGTAAATTTTCATTTCTACAGAATCTATCAGAGTTCCTAGGAAGGAAACCCTTGTGAGGGGTGATAGAGAACTCTTTCCCTCATTCACTTTCCACCCATGCGACCTCAGAAATGCACTATGTCCGTATGAGATTTGGCAATTTGGAAGATTGACGCCTGTATCAGGATGTCGTCTAGATAAGGGGCCACTGCTATGTCCCGTGGTCTTAGGACCGCCAGAAGAGACCCCAGAATTTCTTGGGGCTGTAGCTAACCCGAAGGGAAGAGCCACAAACTGGTAATGCCTGTCTAGAAAGGCAAACCTTAGGAACCGATGATGATCTTTGTGAATCAGTATGTGAAGGTAAGTATCCTTCAAATCCACTGTGGTCATGTACTGACCTCCTGGATCATAGGTAGGATTGTCCGAATAGTTTCCATTTTGAACGATGGAACTCTGAGGAATTTGTTTAAGATCTTTAGATCCAAAATTGGTCTGAAGGTTCCCTCTTTTTTGGGAACCACAAACAGATTTGAATAAAATCCCTGTCCTTGTTCCATCTGTGGAACTGGATAGATCACTCCCATTATTAGGAGGTCTTGCACACAGCATAAGAATGCCTCTTTCTTTATCTGGTTTACAGATAATCTCGAAAGGTGAAATCTCCCTTGTGGGGGGGGGGGGAAGCTTTGAAGTCCAGAAGATATCCCTGAGATATGATCTCCAACGCCCAGGGATCCTGAACATCTCTTGCCCACGCCTGGGCGAAGAGAAAAAGTCTGCCCCCTACTAGATCCGTTGCCAGATAGGGGGCCGTTCCTTCATGCTGTCTTAGAGGCAGCAGCAGGCTTTCTGGCCTGCTTGCCTTTGCTCCAGGCCTGGCTTGGATTGCGCAAAAGTTCCCTCTTGTTTTGTAGCAGAGGAAGTTGATGCTGCACCTGCCTTGAAGTTTTGAAAGGCACGAAAATTAGACTGTTTGGCCCTTGATTTGGCCCTGTCCTAAGGAAGGGTATGACCCTTACCTCCAGTAATGTCAGCAATAATTTCCTTCAAACCAGGCCCGAATAGGGTCTGCCCCTTGAAGGGAATGTTAAGTAATTTAGACTTTGAAGTCACGTCAGCTGACCAAGATTTAAGCCATAGCGCCCTACGCGCCTGGATGGCGAATCCAGAATTCTTAGCCGTTAGTTTAGTCAAATGAACAATGGCATCAGAAACAAAAGAATTAGCTAGCTTAAGTGTTCTAAGCTTGTCAAGTATTTCAGTCAATGGAGTAGCTGTCTGAAAGGCCTCTTCCAGAGACTCAAACCAGAACGCCGCAGCAACAGTGACAGGAGCAATGCGTGCAAGGGGCTGCAGGATAAAACCTTGTTGAATAAACATTTTCTTTAGGTAACCTTCTAATTTTTTATCCATTGGATCTGAAAAAGCACAACTGTCCTCGACAGGGATAGTGGTACGCTTTGCTAAAGTAGAAACTGCTCCCTCCACCTTAGGGACCGTCTGCCATAAGTCCCGAGTGGTGGCGTCTATTGGAAACATTTTTCTAAAAATTAGGAGGAGGGGGGGGGGAACGGCACACCGGGTCTGTCCCACTCCTTAGTAATAATTTCTGTAAACCTTTTAGGTATTGGGAAAACGTCAGTACACACCGGCACCGCATAGTATTTATCCAGTCTACACAATTTCTCTGGCACTGTAATTGTGTCACAGTCATTTAGAGCAGCTAAAACCTCTCCAAGCAACACCCGGAGGTTCTCAAGCTTAAATTTAAAAGTAGACATATCTGAATCAGGTTTCCCCGAGTCAGAGACGTCACCCACAGACTGAAGCTCTTCCTCAGCTTCTGCATATTGTGACGCAGTATCAGACATGGGCCTTAAAACATCTGCGCGCTCTGTATTGCGTCTAACCCCAGAGCTATCGCGCTTTCCTCTGAATTCAGGCAGTCTGGCTAATACTGCTGACAGGGTATTATCCATGATTGCCGCCATGTCCTGCAAAGTAATCGCTATGGGTGTCTTTGATGTACTTGGCGCCATTTTAGCGTGAGTCCCTTGAGCGGGAGTCAAAGGGTCCGACACGTGGGGAGAGTTAGTTGGCATAACTTCCCCCTCGTCAGAATCCTCTGGTGATAATTCTTTTAAAGATAACAGCTGATCTTTATTGTTTAAAGTGAAATCAATACATTTAGTACACATTCTCCTATGGGGTTCCACCATGGCTTTTAAACATAATGAACAAGGAGTTTCCTCTATGTCAGACATGTTTATACAGACTAGCAATGAGACTAGCAAGCTTAGAAAACACTTTAAATCAAGTTAACAAGCAATATAAAAAAAATGTTACTGTACCTTTAAGAGAAACAAATTTTGCCAAAATTTGAAATAACAGTGAAAAAAGGCAGTTAAACTAACGAAATTTTTACAGTGTATGTAACAAGTTAGCAGAGCATTGCACCCACTTGCAAATGGATGATTAACCCCTTAATACAAAAAAACAGATTAACAAAATGAAAAATATGTTTTTTAAACAGTCATAACAACTGCCACAGCTCCTACTTTTGAAGCCCTTTGAGCCCTTCAGAGATGTCCTATAGCATGCAGGGGACTGCTGAGGGAAGCTGAATGTCACAGTTTGTAATTTTAACTGCACCAACTGTAACTTTTATACTATAACAGTGGAAAGCCCCAGGAAACTGTTTCTAGGCAAAAATAAAGCCAGCCATGTGGAAAAAAACTAGGCCCCAATAAGTTTTATCACCAAAGCATATATAAAAACGATTAAACATGCCAGCAAACGTTTTATATTGCACATTAATCAGAGTATATACCTCTGATAGCAAGCCTGATACTAGTCGCTATTAAATCACTGTATTTAGGCTTTAACTTACATTAATCCGGTATCAGCAGCATTTTATAGCAAATTCCATCCCTAGAAAAACTTAACTGCACATACCTTATTGCAGGATACCCTGCACGCCATTCTCCTTCTGAAGTTACCTCACTCCTCAGACATATGTGAGAACGGCAGTGGATCTTAGTTACTTCTGCTAAGATCATAGAAAAACGCAGGCAGATTCTTCTTCTAAATGCTACCTGAGATAAAATAGTACACTCCGGTACCATTTAAAAACAATAAACTTTTGATTGAAGAAAAAACTAACTATATTTTACCACTTTCCTCTAACTACCTCCAGCTATGTTGAGAGCTTGCAAGAGAATGACTGGATATGGCAGTTAGGGGAGGAGCTATATAGCAGCTCTGCTGTGGGTGATCCTCTTGCAACTTCCTGTTGGGAAGGAGAATATCCCACAAGTAATGGATGATCCGTGGACTGGATACACCTAACAAGAGAAATTAAGTTTCACTTGTTAATGACCCCCGGCAACTGGCAGCATGGCCAAGTCCAAGTTTAGAAAATAAATGAATGCCACTACCTGTGGCAATAGGCCCCTGATTAAATATTTTGTTTCCCTATTTCATTCTAAGATATAGAGAAATAAGGCAACAATATTGTCTGCTTAGCTAGGGGAAATAACATATGATTCTTAATATATAGAGTGATTAAAATAAGAGAACATGCATAAACAATAGGCACATAATGTTTTGTATGTTTTAGAAAAATTAAAGAGAATTACCCTATTTCAGACAGAATTTACCCCAATACATACACAGGGGAGCATTTGTATGTCGTTGGAAGCTCAGAAAAAATAAACTGACTGCAATAGTGGGACCTAGACACAAGTACCTGATGACTTATATATACTCTGAGAGTGTAGACTTGCTTTATTAAGGGTTGTGGTAGATAGATTTTGTGTATTTGGAGCAGTCTTTTCCAGCATAGCAGCTTTTTCAAAATGGTTTTGGTTAATCATTTGCTCTACCTTTTAACATCCTGCGAAGAATCAGATTTGGCGATAACTGCATGAGTTTTGAAGGTCTGTCCTGTGTCCTGTGAAATAGTCACTAGGAATTAGGAAATGTGATATGTGTGAGGGGATGTTTAAAGAGCCTTGTTTCGCTTGGTGAAGTTGCATATTGCCGGTCTCATTCAGGGTTATTTTCTCATGCATAGTCCCATTACCGCCATGTTTCAATAGTTCTGAGCAGATGAGATCACTATTATTAAAGATGGGTTTCACGTCTGCTAATACAGTATTTTCCGTAATGTGGATATATTTCGCCTCCAATTGCTCCAATACATATTGAGAGGGAGCTCTGTCCAGTAACGACAGGAGCAGAGTCTCTATTTTTATATAATGCTTGTCAAGGCATTCTAAGATTCTCTCCATCTGCATGATTAAGATTTGACGGTATTGTCACAAGAACTTTCAAAGATCAGGAGATTATGGGGCCTAGTTATCAAGCCGTCAACCTCAAATACGCTGCGTATTCCGCAGCGTATTTGTGGCGAGGCTGATACGCCTTAGTTATCAAAGGCTCGAGACAGGCAAAAGTAGAATTTTGTGACGTAAGCTTCGATCCGCCGGACTCAGTCCGACACAGATCGATTCTTACGTCACTCCAGATGTTCCGCACACAAGTGCGGCACATTCTCACTACTTTTGCTAGCTATCAAAAAACTAGCAGGTACGCTCGGCACTTTTACGGCCCAGCGTACCTGGTTTTCAATCCGCCACCCCTGGAGGCGGCGGATCCCATAGGAATCAATGGGAGTCTGACCATAGCGAAAGTACAAGTTCGCTGCTGACAGACATCCCATTGATTTCTATGGGAGCTGTCTACACCTAACACCCTAACATGTACCCCGAGTCTAAACACCACTAATCTGACCCCCCCTACACCGCCGCAAATAAATAAAGTTATTACCCCCTAAACCGCCGCTCCCGGAGCCCACCGCAAGCTACTCTATACATATTAACCCCTAAACCGCCGCTCCCGGAGCCCACCGCAACTATAATAAATGTATTACCCCTAACCCGCCGCTCCCTGAACCCGCCGCAACCTATATTAAATGTATTAACCCCTATCCTGCCCCCCCTACACCGTCGCCACCTATAATACATTTATTAACCCCTAATCTGCCCCCCCTACACCGTCGCCACCTATAATAAATTTATTAACCCCTATCCTGCCCCCCACTACGCCGCCGCCACTGTAATAAAATGATTAACCCCTAAACCTAACCCTAACCCTAACGCCCCCTAACTTAAATATTAATTAAATAAATCTAAATAAATTAACTCTTATTAACTAAATGAATCCTATTTAAAACTAAATACTTACCTTTAAAATAAACCCTAATATAGCTACAATATAAATAATAATTATATTCTAGCTATCTTAGGATTTATTTTTATTTTACAGGTACCTTTCAATTTATTTTAACCATGTACAATAACTATTAAATAGTTATTAACTATTTAATAGCTTACCTAGCTAAAATAAAGAGAAATGTACCTGTGAAATAAATCCTAACCTAAGTTACAATTACACCTAACACTACACTATACTTTAATAAATTATTCCTATTTAAAAATAAATACTTACCTGTAAAATAAACCCTAAGATAGCTACAATGTAATTAATACTTATATTATAGCTATTTTTGGATTTATATTTATTTTACAGGTAACTTTGTATTTATTTTAGCTAGTTAGAATAGTTATTAAATAGTTATTAACTATTTAATAACTACCTAGCTAAAAGAAATACAAAATTACCTGTAAAATAATTCCTAACTTAAGTTACAATTAAACCTAATACTACACTATCATTAAATTAACTAAATAAACTACCTACAAAGAACTACAATGAAATACAATTACATAAACTAACTAAAGTACAAAAAATAAAAAAAGCTAAGTTACAAAAAATAAAAAATTAAGTTACAAACATGTTAAAAATATTACAACAATTTTAAGCTACTTACACCTAATCTAAGCCCCCTAATAAAATAACAAACCCCCCCAAAATAAAAAAAATCCCTACCCTATTCTAAATTACATAAATTTCAATGCTCTTTTACCTTACCAGCCCTTAAAAGGGCCATTTGTGGGGGCATGCCCCAAAAAGTTCAGCTCTTTTGCCTGTAAAATAAAAATACAACCCCCCCCCCAACATTAAAACCCACCACCCACATACCCCTAATCTAACCCAAACCCCCCTTACAAAAACCTGTTCCGATCAGCCAATAGAATGCGAGCTCAATCTGATTGGCTGATTGGATCAGCCAATCGGATTGAACTTGAATCTGATTGGCTGATTCCATCAGCCAATCAGATTTTCCTACCTTAATTCCGATTGGCTGATAGAATCCTATCAGCCAATCGGAATTGAGGGGACGCCATCTTGGATGACGTCCCTTAAAGGAGCCGTCATTCGTCGTAGTCCGTCGGTGAAGAAGGTGGTTCCGCGTCGGCGGAAGGAAGATTCAAGACCCGGCTTGGAAGATGACTTCGCCCGGATAGAAGACCTCTTCAGCGCCTCTTTGAAGATGACATCGGCCGGATCGAAGACTTCTTCAGCGCCGCCTGGATGATGACTTCATCGGATGGAAGATTTCTTCAGCGCCGCTTGGAGGATTAACTTCTTCCGTTCCGGATGCCCTCTTCAGTTCCATCGGTGGCTCGGCTGAGTGAAGACGACTCAAGGTAGGATGATCTTCAGGGGATTAGTGTTAGGTTTTTGTAAGGGGGGTTTGGGTTAGATTAGGGGTATGTGGGTGGTGGGTTTTAATGTTGGGGGGGGGGGTTGTATTTTTATTTTACAGGCAAAAGAGCTGAACTTTTTGGGGCATGCCCCCACAAATGGCCCTTTTAAGGGCTGGTAAGGTAAAAGAGCATTGAAATTTATGTAATTTAGAATAGGGTAGGGATTTTTTTTATTTTGGGGGGGTTTGTTATTTTATTAGGGGGCTTAGATTAGGTGTAAGTAGCTTAAAATTGTTGTAATATTTTTAACATGTTTGTAACTTAATTTTTTATTTTTTGTAACTTAGCTTTTTTTATTTTTTGTACTTTAGTTAGTTTATGTAATTGTATTTCATTGTAGTTCTTTGTAGGTAGTTTATTTAGTTAATTTAATGATAGTGTAGTATTAGGTTTAATTGTAACTTAAGTTAGGAATTATTTTACAGGTAATTTTGTATTTCTTTTAGCTAGGTAGTTATTAAATAGTTAATAACTATTTAATAACTATTCTAACTAGCTAAAATAAATACAAAGTTACCTGTAAAATAAATATAAATCCAAAAATAGCTATAATATAAGTATTAATTACATTGTAGCTATCTTAGGGTTTATTTTACAGGTAAGTATTTATTTTTAAATAGGAATAATTTATTAAAGTATAGTGTAGTGTTAGGTGTAATTGTAACTTAGGTTAGGATTTATTTCACAGGTACATTTCTCTTTATTTTAGCTAGGTAAGCTATTAAATAGTTAATAACTATTTAATAGTTATTGTACATGGTTAAAATAAATTGAAAGGTACCTGTAAAATAAAAATAAATCCTAAGATAGCTAGAATATAATTATTATTTATATTGTAGCTATATTAGGGTTTATTTTAAAGGTAAGTATTTAGTTTTAAATAGGATTCATTTAGTTAATAAGAGTTAATTTATTTAGATTTATTTAATTAATATTTAAGTTAGGGGGGCGTTATGGTTAGGGTTAGACTTAGGTTTAGGGGTTAATCATTTTATTACAGTGGCGGCGGCGTAGTGGGGGGCAGGATAGGGGTTAATAAATTTATTATAGGTTGCGGCGGGTTCATGGAGCGGCGGTTTAGGGGTTAAACTATTTATTTAGTTGCGGAGAGGTGCGGGATCAGCAGGATAGGGGTTAATAATTTTATAATAGAGGGCGACGGTATAGGGGGGGCAGGATAGGGGTTACTAGGTATAATGTAGGTGGCAGCGGTGTCCGGGAGCGGCGGTTTAGGGGTTAATACATTTATAAGAGTTGCGGCGGGGTCTAGGAGCGGCGGTTTAGGGGTTAATACATTTATAAGAGTTGCGGCAGGGTCTAGGAGCGGCGGTTTAGGGGTTAGTAACTTTATTTAGTTGCGGGGGGCTCCGGGGGCGCCGGTATAGGGGGCAGAACAGTGCAGTTTAGTGTGAGTGCTTAGTGACAGGCTAGCAATAAAGCTGGGAAAAAGCCGAAGGGCAGCGAGATCGGATGAGTGATAACTGTCACAGTCCGCTGCTCATCGCCCCGCGGCTTTTTGACAGCTTTATTTGGTAACTTAGGCGAACGTATTCAAGGTCCGCGGCGGCGAAGGTAGGCGAGCTTAGGCGGACGTATTGGGCCGGCGAAGCCAGAAAAGTAGACGGCTTGATAACTACCCCCCTATATCTCAAGGTTAGCTGTAAGATTAAGCGGTCTATAGTCCAAGTCCTCTGCAGAAGTGACAAGTTACCCTGAAGACAGAGGGGGGTTTGCTGCCTTCAAGTAGCCACCACTGAAGGCCCAATTTGTCAGTTCTGTTACTCCAAAATCATTAATATACCTGGAATTCTTTTTTCTGGTTCCTCACAAGATGATGTATTTAGTCAGTCACCCTATGTGATGTGAATGCTGTGAATTTAAAGCACAAAATCTGTGGTTTGTCAGCTTTTTATTCAGAGCTCATGGAAGTCATAATTGTCTGTTTTATATTTAATTGTCCTTAGGGGGGAACCTAGGTTCCAGCATGGCAGTGCCAATTATTTATTGAAACTCAATGGAATTGAGAAAACCAACAATTTGCAAAGCTGAGTTACATAAAAATGAGACGGAAGAAATAATTAAATTATGTTGCAAAGTTGTTTTTTTTACTACACCTCATAAAACATTTTATATCACAACCTCAAACTGTTTAATATCCATTTAAATCCAAGTTGAAATAAAAAATACCCTTTAAAAGCAGTTTAAAATTCTTATGAATTATTAGAAATCTCAGAGCTGAGGCTTGCAGGATATACACTGTGTTCATTATTCTCCTTTTTTGTAGCACCTCGTATAGAATATGAATCATTCAGCATACTTTGCCCATAAGCCCAATTAACAGAGAATATTTTGGGTATCTCTAAATCTGATCTTAATTATTGATGCCATGCCTGAGGACACTGGCATTGGTACCACATCCTGTTTGTGGGAATAGTTATCATGTTTGCTTACAGACTGCTGCGCATAAAGGTTTACAGAATTGCATATATAACATATATAGCTTATTTTACGTGTATTTGCAGAGACAAGTCAATATTTCTCTGTTTAACAGTTGTAACAGAGAAGCAGTTCAGTGCAGACTTATCAAGAGGGAATGTGTAGATTTGGTATCCTAAGGCTTTACGGTCTCAGATATTAACTACTTGGTTGACATGGAATAAATAAGACTAAAATGTACTAGGTGATGGTTTGACAAATTATGGTAGCCAGAGAACCTAAGATCCTAGAATTTTACTTCTGTTATTTATTTATTTTTAAATCATTCTGCATATGTCTGTATTTAAACTATTTTCTGGCTCCATAAAAATTATGGGGCCTATCTATCAAGCTCCGAATGGAGCTCGATGCCCCGTGTTTCTGGCGAGCCTGCAGACTCGCCAGAAACAGCAGTTATAAAGCAGTTGTCACAAAGACCGCTGCTCCATAACCTGTCCGCCTGCTCTGAGCAGGCGGACAGACATCGCCGGAAATCAACCCGATCGAGTACGATCGGGTTGATTGACACCCCCCTGCTGGCGGCCCATTGGCCGCGAGTCTGCAGGGGGTGGCGTTGCTGCTGGTGCAATGCTGAATACGGAAAGCGTATTGCTCGCCGTATTCAGCGAGGTCTGGCGGACCTGATCCGCACTGACTTTCTTAAATAGGGGCCTATGTGTTCAGATTCTTGTGAAAAGGTCAATCCCTGTAGTATGATATTTCTATTATCAGTACCTTGTTATCCTTTAACATGATTTGATATTTTCATTGACCCTGGTAAAATCATTATGATTATTAAAGGGACACTGTACCCAAAATTTTTCTTTTGTAATTCAGAAAGAGCATGCAATTTTAAGCAACTTTCTAATTTACTCCTATTATCAATTTTTCCTCATTCTCTTGCTATCATTATTTGAAAAAGAAGGCATCTAAGCTTTTTTTTGGTTTCAGTACTCTGGACAGCAGTTTTTTATTGGTGGATAAATTTATCCACCAATCAGCAAGGACAACCCAGGTTGTTCACCAAAAATGGGCCGGCATCTAAACTTACATTCTTGCATTTCAAATAAAGATACCAAGAGAATGAAGAAAATTTGATAATAGGAGTAAATTAGAAAGTTGCTTAAAATTTCATGCTCTATCTGAATCACGAAAGAATTTTTTTGGGTACAGTGTCCCTTTAAGACCAATATAAATTAATTGACGTCCCTGCTTGTGAGTGATTAGAGGAAATGAGTTTGTCACTGACCTTGCAAAGCTGTATAAAACACTTTTTTTGGAGTTAGGTTTTTCTGGACTGCAAATTCGATCTGGACTGCACATTTGAATGGGGACAGACTATCTGCTCTCTGTTCAACAAATATGTAGTGTCACACAGAGCAGGTTATTAAAGAATTATTAAAGTCATTAATTACATTAATAAAATATGTCTGCAAATTAAATGGACAGTAAACGAAGAAAAAAAGTTACCTAATTTTGCAAACATCTGCTAATGCCACATTTACATAGTTCATTATTACTATCTGTTCCAAAGGGAATAGATAGAAATCATTGTAACTATCAGCATTTAGAACTATTGAAGGTTTATTTTTTATAATTTTTTATGCATCTGGGTGCGCACTACTTTTTTTTTTTTGTTGCTTTTTGGCCTCTAAAAAGTTTGCTGTAAGCTCCTCAATATTCTTGATAGATGCTACATATTAAAGTGAATGTCAATTTTGATGCTAAAGTGCCCGGTTTTTAAAAATTCGATTAAAACAGGGGCACTTTAAAGGGACAGTCAAGTCCCAAAAAAACTTTCATGATTTAAATAGGGCATGCAATTTTAAACAACTTCCCAATTTACTTTTATCACCAATTTTGCTTTGTTCTCTTGGTATTCTTAGTTGAAAGCTAAACCTAGGAGGTTCATATGCTAATTTCTTAGACCTTGAAGACCGCCTCTAATCTGAATACATTTTGACCACTAGAGGGCATTAGTTCACATGTTTCATATAGATAACATTGATCTCATGCACGTAAAGTGACCTAGGACTGAGCACTGATTGGCTAAACTGCATGTCTGTCAAAAGAACTGAAATAAGGGGGCAGTCAGCAGAGGCTTACATACAAGATAATCACAGAGGTAAAAAGTGTATTATTATAACTCTGTTGATTATGCAAAACTGGGGAATGGGTAATAAAGGGATTATCTTTATTTTTAAACAACAAAAATTCTGGTGTTGACTGTCCCTTTAATTCATCAAAATTTACATTTCACTCCTGTTGTGAAAAAAAACTTACCTTTTAATCTTCACAGCAGCTTCAGCTTCCTCTGGTCGTTGCAAGCCATTTCTGACGTCAGAAATGAGGGATAGGTTATCCTCCAATCACTGCTTCCCCCTGGGGGAATCAGTGTCTGATTCAACGCTGTGATTGGAGGAAGCCGTATTCCTCATTTTAGACCCAGGAAGAGGCTTTGCAACGGGTGGAGGAAGCTGGAGCTGCTGTGAAGATTAAAAAGTAAGTTTTGTTTTCTCAACAGGAGTGAAATGTAAATTTTGATGAATTAAAGTGCCCCTGTTTTTAATCGAATTTTTAAAAACCGGGCACTTTATCATCAAAATTGACATTTACTTTAACCCCTTAATGACAGCTGACATACCTTGTGCATTGGATGTAATTTTTAATCTAAGTGGTTATTTAGCACAGCTGTTGACATCAGCAGCAAAACCACACCATGAATGCCTCCTGGAGTGAGACAAGCAGTAATATCGCGTACAGGATATGACAATAAAGGGTTACATTTTTCAGCTCCTGATTAAGGGCATTTTTATTGTGAGCTGTCATACATGGAGATTGTTAATCTTCTTGAGTGGGATTTAAATATGTGGCCTCACCCTCGCTAGCGTTCTTTGTGATTGTGGTAACTTCTATAGCAGGTTTATGTCTGATAATGACATTATATAAATAATTGTGCATTTTGGTGTATATTCCATACACAGAAGAAAATCTACAAAAGTGATCTGTTCTAAAGATTTGTTGTGCTTAACACTTTTTAACTCTGCTTATTCTTTACGTCTATCTTCAAGTAAAATATATTCATTGTCTTTAAAGGGACACTCAAGTCAAAATTCAACTTTCATGATTCAGATAGAGCATGCAGTTTTGAACAACTTTCCAATTTTCTTCCATTAACAAAATGTGCAGTCTTTTTATACTTACACAGAATATATACATTTGTGATTAGCTGATGGCTGTCACATGATACAGGGGGAGTGGACAATATGAAACCCAATTTTTTTTCTGTGATTCAGACAGAGTATAAAATTATAAAACAGTTATCAGTTTGCTTCTATTATCAACTTTGCTTTGTTCCTATGGTATTCTTTGTTGAAGAGATACCTAGGTAGGTGTCTGGGGCACTACATGGCAGGAATAGTGCTGCCATCTAGTGTTCTTGCAAACAATGTTTGTGAAACTGCTGCCATATAGTGCACCAGACATGTGCATGCTACTGACCTTACATCCCTGCTTTTCAACAAAAGATACCAAGAGAATGAAGAAAAAGTGACACTAGAAGTAAGTTAGAAAATTTAGCCACCAGCAAGCGCTACCCAGGTGCAGAACCAAAAATGGGCCGGCCCCTAAGCTCACATTCCTGCTTTTCAAATAAAGATACCAAGGGAACGAAGAAAAAATTGATAATAGGAGTAAATTAGAAAGTTGCTTAAAATTGCATGCTCTATCTGAATCATGAAATAACATTTTGGGTTTCATATCCCTTTAAAAGGTACAGTCTACACCAGAATTTTTATTGTTTGAAAAGATAGATAATCCCTTTATTACCCATTCCCAAGTTTTGCATAACCAACACGTTTATATTAATATACTTTTTACCTCTGTGATTACCTTATATCTAAGCCTCTGCAGACTGCCCCCTTATCTCAGTGCTTTTGACAGACATGCAGTTTAGCCAACTAGTGCAGACTCCTAAATAACTCCACGGGAGTGAGCACAATGTTATCTATATGATACACATAAACTAGTACTGTCTAACTGTTAAAAACTTTCAAAATGCTCTGAGCTAGGAGGCGGTTTTCAACGGTTTAGAAATCAGTTTGAGTCTACCTAGATTTAGCTATTTAAAAATACCACCAAGGGAACAAAGCAAATTTGATAATAAAAGTACATTGGAAAGATGTTTACAATTGCATGCCCTATCTGAATCATTGACTAGACTGTCCCTTTAAGCATACAAGCGTTGATCACAATCTTCCTGATATTAAAATCCAATAATGAGGATATAGTCAGTGTGTTTTTCAAGTAATCACAATCAAAAATTGATTCGGCCACTAAAAGCTCCAAGTGTCAAAAGAGTTTACACTTGAAAACTGCCTACAAGTTTTCTTTCAGTTGTTAAAGGGACATTAAACACCTTTTTATATTTGTTAATTAGGTGGCCATGCAACAAAGTTGCAAGACCACCTATTGTTATTGTCAGGATTATTTTTATTTTTTTATTTTTATTATTCTGCCACTTTTTCAATTGCTTATAAAAACAACAGCATAACTCAAAAACTCATGAAACTTGGCACAATGCTAGAGATCTATTCTGTGCATAATCCTGTGCAACGTAAATCTTATAGGTCTTGTGATCTAGCAACCATATTGCTTTTTGCAACAAATTTCGACAACCGCTTGAAAATCTTCTCCAGAACCGCTTATGTTACAGCTGTGAAACTTTCTGTGTGTACTGCTGTACTGACCGAGAATAAACGCCTAGATTACGAGTTTGGTGTTAGCCTAAAAAAGCAGCGTTGAGAGGTCCCAACTCTGCTTTTTAATGCCCGCTGGTATTACGAGTCTGACAGGTACAGGTGTGCTGCTCACTTTTCTTCCGCGACTCGAGGCTACCGCAAATCCCCTTAGAGTCCCCTTGGAAGTGAGCATTTAAAAGTCAGTAGTTAAGAGTTTTATGGGCTAACGCCGGAACATAAAGCTCTTAACTAAAGTGCTAACAAGTACACTAACACCCATAAACTACCTATTAATCCCTAAACCGAGGCCCCCCCCCCACATCGCAAACACTAAAATAAATATTTTTAACCCCTAATCGGCCGACCGGACATCGCCGCCACCTACATTATACCTATGAACCCCTAATGAACCCCTAATCTGCTGCCCCTAACATCGCCGACACCTACATTATATTTATTAACCTCTAATCTGCCGCCCCCAACGTTGCCGCCACCTACCTACAATTATTAACCCCTAATCTGCCGACCGGACATCGCCGCCACTTTAATAAATGTATTAACCCCTAAACCTAAGTCTAACCCCCCCTAACTTAAATATAATTTAAATTAAACAAAATTAATTTAACATAATTAAATAAAGTATTCCTATTTAAAACTAAATACTTACCGATAAAATAAAGGGTGATCTTCAGGGGGTTAGTGTTAGGTTTTCTAAGGGGGGATTGGGTGGGTTTTAGAGTAGGGGTGTGTGGGTGGTGGGTTTTAATGTTGGGGGGGTATTGTATTATTTTTTTTACTTTGGGGCAATGCCCCGCAAAAGACCCTTTTAAGGGCTATTTGTAATTTAGTATAGGGTAGGGAAATTTTATTATTTTGGGGGGCTTTTTTATTTTATTAGGGGGATTAGATTAGGTGTAATTAGTTTAAAATTTTTGTAATTTTTTTTTATTTTCTGTAATTTAGTGGAGGGGGGGGGGGGTTTCCGTAATTTAGTTTATTTAATTTAATTGTAATTAATTGTAGGTAGTTTAGGTAATTAGTTTAATGATAGTGTAGTGTTAGGTGTAATTATAACTTAGGTTAGGATTTATTTTACAGGTAATTTTGTCTTTATTTTAGCTAGGTAGTTATTAAATAGTTAATAACCATTTAATAACTATTGTACCTAGTTAAAATAAATACAAAGTTGCCTGTAAAATAAAAATAAATCATAAGCTAGCTACAATGTAACTATTAGTTATATTGTAGCTAGCTTAGGGTTTATTTTATCGGTAAGTATTTAGTTTTAAATAGGAATAATTTATTTAATTATGTTAAATTAATTTTGTTTAATTTAAATTATATTTAAGTTGGGGGGGTTAGACTTAGGGTTAGACTTAGGTTTAGGGGTTAATACATTTATTAAAGTGGCGGTGATGTCTGGTCGGCAGATTAGGGGTTAATAATTGTAGGTAGGTGGCGGCGACGTTGGGGCGGCAGATTAGGGGTTATTCAATATAATGTAGGTGTCGGCGATGTTGGGGGCAGCAGATTAGGGGTTTATAAGTATAATGTAGGTGGCGGCGGTGTCCGGAGTGGCAGATTAGGGGTTGTCCGGAGTGGCAGATTAGGGGTTAATAGTATAATGCAGGTGGCGACAATGTTGGGGGCGGCAGATTAGGGGTTAATAAGTGTAAGATTAGGGGTGTTTAGATTCGGGGTTCATGTTAGGGTGTTAGGTGGGCCTGCGTTAGGAGCTGATCGCTGCTTTTTTGCAGGTGTTAGTTTTTTTTTCAGCCAGCTCAGCCCCATTGTTTCCTATGGGGAAATCGTGCACAAGCACGTTTAGCCAGCTTACCGCTACCGTAAGCAAGGCTGGTATCGAGGTGAGATGTGCAGCTAAACTTTGCTCTGCGCTCACTTTTAAAAGGCTAACGCCGGCTTGCAGAAAACTCGTAATACCACCGTTGGCTTAAGGGAGCAGTAAGAAAAAAAGGAGCATTAGCCCCGCAAGCCTTACCGACAAAAACTCGTAATCTAGCCAAAAGTTTGTTCAACAGAAGTGATTTAGTCACATGATCTAGCTGCTATTTTGAAATGTGCGAAAATCTTTAAACATCTTCTTCTCTGCAACCGCTAAGTGCAATGAAGCGCAATTTTGCACATGTGCTCCTTGCAAGGTCCTCTACCAAGTTTGTTCAAACTGTGGATTTTCCATAATCAACATGGCTGCTATGAGCCATTCGCCTTTTTATCGCTGTTTAATTGCGTAAATTTGCACCTTATGCATTATGTTTACACTATTTAACTATATTATAGTGTAGCAGACACGAGTACACATAGTCATGATTCCTAAAGGCAATATTCCAGTAAAAATTTGCACTGTGCAGTCGCCTTCGTGAAATAAAACATTTGCAAATTTTCATAAAACTTCTGCAAATTGTAGAGGTCTATAGTGAGCATTAGTATGTACAATTTGAAAGTTATACAATGCATAGCTTGGCTGCCATTTTGTTTTGTATGCGCTGTTTTAAAAAACTATAAAAATCTTCTTCTCCGAAACCGCTTAAGGCACACACTTGAAATTTTGTTTGCAGAGTTATCTTATGACTAAAATTCAGATTTGTTCAAGAGAAGTTGATAGGTCATGTGGTTTGGCAGCCATTTTGAATTGTTCAAAAACGCTTAACGATATTTTTAAATTAATAATAAAACAAAAACCATTTTACAAAAATGCTTTATTTTTTCCATATTTATTGACATCTATGGTGAAAATTATTGTGCATAATATGGAGGCTGTATATCATATGATCTGGCAGCCATTTTGTTTTATGTGAAAATGTCGAAAAATCTATTTTCTCTGCAACTGTTTATGTTAGAACTGTGAAACTTGCTGTATAACCTTATATTGGGACCTAGAGTCACAGTTGTTCATGTTGAAGGAATTGGTCACAAGCTGTGGCAGCCATATTGGTTTACGCGAAAATTTTGAAAATGTGTTTTCTTTCCAACTGCTTATGTTAAAGCTGTGAAATCTGCTGTATAACCATATATTGTCACCTAGTGTTACATCTGATCGTGATGAAAGTATTGGTCATATGGTATGGCAGCCATCTTGAAAAACGCAAAAATTTTGAAAATGTGTTTTCTTTCCAACTGCTAATGTTAGAATGGTAAAATCTTCTATAAAGCTTTATATTGTGACTTAGCTGCTTGTATGCCATTGCAATGTTGATGCGCATGGCCACCTCTATCGCTGATTGCAGCTATATTTATGAATTATTTTATGAATAAAACTTAATGGTTAATTTGTTTATAAAGATGGCACTTAAATCTCACCTTCATATACATATTGTTTCGCTTTACAAATTGTCTTCTAAACCTTCGCCTGCATTATAACTTGAGCGCCGCCATATTGTAATGTAATGTACTCTCTTACGATGAGTCACGTAATCCGAATCAGAAGAATTGTCTCCACTGCTTCTATGAAGCTCACTTATGCAGTTGCTGAAAGTGATCTTCATAGAGATTTGATTGACAGCATCATTTGAGGAGTGTATTTACAGCGATCATATGTGATAAGCATTTATGTTTTCAGCATTAAAAGAGAGGTTTTCCATCTCATAAGCAGTTATTTTAAATATAAGGTATTATATTATTCAAATACATTCGGATTAGTGCACAGCACTTCCCCAACGTCTAGACGGATGCTCCACGGAATAGGGGAGACACAGAATTTTAAAATAAGATATTAAAAGTTAGGTTAACATATTTAAAAAAAACGTGATTGGCGTATTCAGTTAAATATAAATGTTGATATTACAAATTTGTTTGCTTGATGAGAGGTATTTAAGGTCCCTTTAAGTAGCTGTTAGGATTGAAACTGGAAATCCCACCAAATATACCAATTCATTGGTTGTTTCACAACTTTACAGTTTACATTACACTTGTTTTAAATAAATCCCTTTGTACAGTGTTAAAAGGAGAGTCTAGTATAAATTAAACTTTCATTATTCAGATAGGACTTTTAATTTTAATCAACTTTCCAATTTACTTTTTTTTTCCCTTTTAAGGGAAATCATCATTTACATATTTGAGATTAACCTATTGTAATCCAAATTCATCCTCATAACTAGTAAACAATCTAAATTCCATTTGACTATGGGCATGATGGGTATACGGCATGCTTACTCAATGATTATATTGACACTTTTAATAAAAAAATATTTTATTTTTTTTCCAAGTCATTGATTGAGAGCGTTTTCTGGTTTGGTGAGATTTACATCAGAAATCAAGAACACTGCAGGAAATTAGTTTATTTTAAAAGAAAGTGGCCATAACTGGTATAATCCTATATTATAAAAGGCCAAGTGTGTTTGTCTGAAGCCGTCATGCGCAGTAGAGACTGCGCACGAGGACAAACACACATGGCCTTCTAACTGTCTTCCCCCGGCGTCGCGTGTGGTGGAGTGGGCGTGACCGGCGGGTGTGGTGTGGGCGTGGCCCAGGTGTGACGTGGGCGTGACCGGGTGGGACTGGCTGTGACATGGGCGGGCCGGACGGGGCCGGGAATGACGCGGGCGAGGCCAGGCGGGGCCAGGTGCCGGGTGTGTGGCTGTGCACAGTGAGTAAGATAGAGAGCTCTAAAAAGAAGGGGATAGTGAGAGCAGAAGAGGGGGATAAAGAGAGGGGGAAGAGTGAGCAAAAGAGATTGGGGAGAGTGAGCAAAGGAGAGGGGGAGAGAGCACAAAAGAGAGGGGGGAGAGAGCACAAAAGAGAGGGGGGAGAGAGCACAAAAGAGAGGGGGGAGAGAGCACAAAAGAGAGGGGGGAGAGAGCACAAAAGAGAGGGGGGAGAGAGCACAAAAGAGAGGGGAGAGAGAGCACAAAAGAGAGGGGGGAGAGAGCACAAAAGAGAGGGGGGAGAGAGCACAAAAGAGAGGGGGAGAGTGCACAAAAGAGAGGGGGGAAGAGAGCACAAAAGAGAGGGGGGAGAGAGCACAAAAGAGAGGGGGGAGAGAGCACAAAATTGAGGGGGAGAGAGCACAAAAGAGAGGGGGGAGAGTGCACAAAAGAGAGGGGGGAGAGTGCACAAAAGAGAGGGGGGAAGAGAGCACAAAAGAGAGGGGGGAAGAGAGCACAAAAGAGAGGGGGGAGAGAGCACAAAAGAGAGGGGGGAGAGAGCACAAAAGAGAGGGGGGAGAGAGCACAAAAGAGAGGGGGGAGAGAGCACAAAAGAGAGGGGGGAGAGAGCACAAAAAAGAGAGGGGGAGAGAGCACAAAAAAGAGAGGGGGGAGAGAGCACAAAAAAGAGAGGGGGGAGAGAGCACAAAAAAGAGAGGGGGGAGAGAGCGCAAAAGAGAGGGGGGAGAGAGAGAGCAAAAGAGAGGGGGGAGAAAGAGAGCAAAAGAGGGAGAGAGACAGCAAAATAGGGAGAGAGACAGCAAAAGAAAGGAGGGGGAGAGAGAGAGCAAAAGAGGGGGGAGAGAGAGAGCAAAAGAGAGCGGGGAGAGCGAGCAAAAGAGAGGGAGAGACACAGCAAAAGAGGGAGAAAGACAACAAAAGAGGGAGAGAGACAGCAAAAGAGGGAGAGAGACAGCAAAAGAGAGGGGGGAGAGAGAGCAAAAGAGAGGGGAGAAAGAGAGAGTAAAAGAGAGGGGATATAGAGAGAGAGCAAGGGGTGGGACCGCTGTACTGCAAAAAATGGCCCATGTACACGGGCTTTAGGACTAGTCTTCTATAATAGGATTTTATACTGTAAATCGTGAAACCTTTTTAAGTTACAAGGTTTACTCCATTGCAATAATGTAGCTGTAAAAATCTTGCTAAAACTTCCAAACTTAATTGTTCAGAACAAGGTTTGTCTTTGCCCACTTTCTATTTCTTTAAGGATATGATGATACACGGTTGTACATATTGTAAATCAAATTATTCAAAACACTGTTTTTTGGGACTTTTAATTTTTCTAAACAAATCAGTGCAAAAGATCTTGGTCACCAGCAAACAAGATGGGAAGGCAAATGGTTAAATCCCATTCACAATGATGCGATTGCCGATTGAAATCCCATTTAAAACTAGGAAAGTATTCTAATAGATAATCACGAAAATGCAAGTATGAAATAAAAAAAATGTCATTGCTACACGCAATTTATAGATTTTGCGGTCATGATTTCTCTTGCAAGGTGTATCCAGTCCACGGATTCATCCTTACTTGTGGGATATTCTCATTCCCTACAGGAAGTGGCAAAGAGAACACACAGCAGAGCTGTCCATATAGCTCCCCCCCCCCCCCAGTCATTCTCTTTGCTGCTCTAACAAGTAGCATCTCCACGGGAGGGTAAAGTGAATGTGGTGTTAGATTTGTAGTTTTTTATATCTTCAATCAAAAGTTTGTTATTTTTAAATAGTGCCGGTTTGTACTATTTACTCTCTAGCAGAAAGTGATGAAGAATTCTGCTGAGAGGAAAATGATTTTAGCATGTTGTAACTAAAATCCACTGCTGTTCCCACATAGGACTGAGGAGTACCAGAAAACTTCAGTTGGGGGGAACAGTTTGCAGGCTTAACTGCTATAAGGTATGTTCAGTCATCTTTTTCTAGTCAAGACTTAGTAATGCTAGAAGACTGACAAGAATCCCCATGTGGGGAAGGTAAGCCATATTCTGAGACTCAGTATAGAAGGAAGGCTTAATTAACAGGGCTCAATGACTGGTGGACACTGTTAAAGGGCAATCAATTATTTTATAGTGAAAATATAATCATTATGCAAGTTTTTATCACTTTTGGAATGTTATTTGGGGTTTTATTCCACATGGCAGAATTTTAGACACCTATTTAGGGTTTTGAAGGCCCCACAACTCCGGAGTGGAGAGGGAGGGGGCCTAAATTTCGTGCCTCAGTTGCGCAGTTCATATTGCAGACAGCTTCATGCAGCTTTACGTGGAGGGTCCTAAGACTACTTGAGGACTTCATAGAGGCTTATTTCTCATCAAACTAATCCCCAGGGGCAAGGTAGGGCCGCAGCAGATTGCTGTGGCATGGTGCTGTAGTTGCTAACCGGTTGTCAGCTTTAGGTTGCTCCGGTTCGGGCATTAAGGGGTTAATTGACTTGATATTTGCTTTGCAATCATTCCAAAGCATTAAGATCGTGTGGTAAAAATTTCAGAAAGATTGGATCATTTTTGAGGATTTAGTAAAAAAGTGTGCGCTTTTATTTTTTAAAGGCACAGTACCTTTTTTTCTCAAATTGTATTTTTCAGTCTTTGAGTGCTGTCTAAGTCTGTTTAACATGTCTGAGCCTACAGATAGACGTTGCTCTATGTGTTTAGTAGCCATGGTGAAACCCCCTTTACATTTGTGTTTTAAGTGTGCTAATGTATCTATGCATTTTAAAGATAAAAATGTAGCCCAAGATGATTCTTTAACAGAAGGTAACGAGGATAGCCCACCTTCCTCTCCCCATGTGTCGACACCAGTTACGCCCGTGCAAGCGATGCCTAGTACCTCTAGCGCATTGGCCCCTATTACCTTACAACAATTAGCTGCAGTCATGGATAATTCCCTTGCGACATTTTTATCCAAACTGCCAGTTTTTCCTAAAAAGCGTGATAGCTTGGTTTTAAGAACAGAGTATGAGCAATCAGAAGCTTTGGAAGGTTTATCTGTTGTACCCTCACAACACTCTGAAGTGACGGTGAGGGATGTGCTGTCCGAGGGAGAAATTTCTCATACAGGAAAGGTTTCTCAGCGTGCAGAATCAGATTCCTTAGCGTTTAAACTTAAGCTGGAACACCTCCGCGTACTGCTTAAGGAGGTATTAGCTACGCTGGATGATTGCGACCCCATGGTGGTCCCAGAGAAATTGTGTAAAATGGACAAATTCCTAGAAGTCCCTGTATACACTGATGCGTTTCCGATCCCGAAGAGGGTGGCGGATATTGTGGATAGGGAGTGGGAGAGACCAGGTATACCCTTTGTCCCCCCTCCCCCATCTTTAAGAAAATGTTCCCTATAACTGATCCCAGGCGGGATGCATGGCAGACAATCCCTAAGGTAGAGGGGGCAATTTCAACACTTGCCAAGTGCACACCATACCAATTGAGGACAGTTGTGCTTTCAAAGATCCTATGGATAAAAAATTAGAAGGTTTACTAAAGAAAATATTTGTTCAGCAAGGTTTCCTTCTCCAACCTATTGCCTGCATTATTCCTGTGACTACTGCAGCGGCTTTCTGGTTTGAGGCGCTGGAGGAGTCGCTCCAGACGGAGACCTCATATGACGAAATTATGGATAGAATTAAGGCTCTAAAGCTGGCTAATTCTTTTATAACAGATGCCGCTTTGCAATTAGCGAAGTTAGCGGCGAAAAATTCTGGTTTTGCCATCATGGCGCACAGAGCGCTCTGGCTTAAATCATGGTAGGCTGATGTGTCGTCTAAAACTAAGTTACTGAATATCCCTTTCAAGGGAAAGACCCTTTTCGGGCCCGAGTTGAAAAAGATTATTTCGGATATCACTGGGGGAAAGGGCCATGCCCTCCCGCAAGATAGGCCTTTTAAGGCTAAAAACAAGGCTAATTTTCATTCCTTTCGCAACTTCAGGAGCGGTCCTGCTTCAACCTCTGCGACCACAAAGCAAGAGGGTAATTCTCCACAGCCCAAGGCAACCTGGAAGCCTTTGCAGGGCTTGAACAAGGGTAAACAGGCCAAGAAGCCTGCAGCTGCTACTAAGACAGCATGAAGGGGTAGCCCCCGATCCGGGACCAGATCTGGTAGGGGGCAGACTCTCTCTCTTTGCTCAGGCTTGGGCAAGAGATGTTCCCGATCCCTGGGCATTAGAGATAGTTGCTCAGGGATATCTTCTAGAACTTCAAGGACTTTCCTCCAAGGGGAAGGTTCCACATTTCTCGTCTGTCTTCAGACCAGACAAAGAAAGAGGCGTTCTTACGCTGTGTAGAAGATCTAATCAAGATGGGAGTGATATGTCCAGTTCCAATTACAGAACAAGGACAGGGTTTTTACTCAAACCTGTTTGTGGTTCCCAAAAAGGAAGGAACTTTCAGACCAATCCTGGATCTAAAAATTCTAAACAAATTCCTCAGAGTTCCATCATTCAAAATGGAGACCATTCGGACAATCTTACCGATGATCCAGGAAGGTCAATATATGACTACTGTGGATTTAAAGGATGCGTAACTTCATATTCCTATCCACAAAGATCACCATCAGTTCCTAAGGTTTGCTTTTCTGGACAAGCATTACCAGTTTGTGGCCCATCCCTTCGGGTTGGCCAGCGCTCCAAGAATTTTCACAAAGGTGCTAGGGTCCCTTCTAGCGGTACTAAGACCGCGGGGCATTGCAGTAGCACCCTATCTGGACAACATCTTAATACAGGCGTCGTCTTTTCCCAGAGCCAAGGCTCATACGGATATTGTTCTGGCCTTTCTAAGGTCTCACGGGTGGAAGGTGAACACCGAAAAAAGTTCTCTGTCCCCGCTCACAAGGGTTCCCTTCCTGGGAACATTAATAGACTCGGTAGAAATGAAAATATTTCTGACGGAGGTCAGAAGGTTAAAGCTTCTAAGTACTTGCCAAGCTCTTCATTCCATTCCTCGGCCATCTGTAGCTCAGTGCATGTAGGTAATCGGATTAATGGTAGCAGCAATGGACGTAGTCCCTTTTGCTCAAATTCATCTCAGGCCACTGCAATTATGCATGCTCAAACAGTGGAATGGGGATTATGCAGATTTGTCTCCTCAAATCCAACTGGACCAGAAAGCCAGAGATTCTCTTCTCTGGTGGTTGTCTCAGGATCACCTGTCTCAGGGAATGTGTTTCCGCAGATCGGAGTGGATAATCGTAACGACCGACGCCAGTCTGTTAGGCTGGGGCGCGGTCTGGGGCTCCCTGAAAGCTCAGGGCCTATGGTCTCGGGAAGAGTCTCTTCTCCCGATAAACATTTTGGAGCTGAGAGCGATATTCAATATGCTCCAGGCTTGGCCTCAGCTAGCGGCGGCCAAGTTCATCAGATTTCAGTCGGACAACATCACGACGGTAGCATACATCAATCATCAGGGAGGAACAAAGAGTTCCTTAGCGATGAGGGAAGTAACCAAGATAATCAGGTGGGCGGAGGATCACTCTTGCCACCTATCTGCAATTCACATCCCAGGAGTAGACAACTGGGAAGCGGATTTTCTAAGTCGTCAGACTTTTCACCCGGGGGAGTGGGAACTCCACCCGGAGGTATTTGCTCAGCTGACTCAGCTTTGGGGCATTCCAGAGTTGGATCTGATGGCGTCCCGTCAGAACACCAAACTTCCTCTTTATGGATCCAGGTCCAGGGACCCCAAGGCGGCATTGATAGATGCTCTAGTAGCGCCTTGGTCCTTCAATGTGGCCTATGTATTTCCACCGTTTCCCCTTCTCCCTCGGCTGATAGCCAGAATCAAACAGGAGAAGGCATCGGTAATTCTGATAGCGCCTGCGTGGCCACGCAGGACTTGGTATGCAGACCTAGTGGACATGTCATCGGTTCCACCATGGACACTGCCAATGAGGCAGGATCTTCTAATACAGGGTCCATTCAAGCATCCAAATCTAGTTTCTCTGCAGCTGACTGCTTGGAGATTGAACGCTTAATTCTATCCAAGCGTGGGTTCTCTGAATCAGTCATAGATACTCTGATCCAGGCTAGAAAACCTGTCACCAGGAAAATTTAGCATAAGATATGGCGGAAATATCTTTGCTGGTGTGAATCCAAGGGGGTTACTCATGGAGTAAAATTAGGATTCCAAGGATATTGTCTTTTCTCCAAGAAGGATTGGATAAAGGTTTATCAGCTAGTTCCTTAAAGGGGCAGATATCCGCTCTGTCTATACTTTTACACAAGCGTCTGGCAGAAGTACCAGATGTTCAGGCGTTTGCACAGGCGTTAGTTAGAATCAAGCCTGTCTATAAACCTGTGGCTCCTCCATGGAGTCTAAATTTAGTTCTTTCAGTTCTTCAAGGGGTTCCGTTTGAACCTTTACATTCCATAGATATTAAGTTATTATCTTGGAAAGTTTTGTTTTTGGTAGCTATATCTTCTGCTCGAAGAGTTTCAGAATTATCTGCTTTGCAGTGTAATTCACCCTATCTGGTGTTCCATGCAGATAAGGTAGTTTTGCGTACCAAACCTGGTTTTCTTCCTAAAGTTGTTTCTAATAAGAACATTAACCAGGAAATCATTGTTCCTTCCCTGTGTCCTAATCCAGCTTCTAAGAAGGAACGGCTTTTACACAATCTTGATGTGGTTCGTGCTTTGAAATTCTATTTACAAGCAACTAAGGATTTCAGACAAACATCATCTTTATTTGTTGTTTATTCTGGTAAGAGGAGAGGTCAGAAAGCAACTGCTACCTCTCTTTCCTTCTGGTTGAAAAGCATCATCCGATTGGCTTATGAGACTGCTGGGCAGCAGCCTCCTGAACGAATTACAGCTCATTCCACCAGAGCTGTGGCTTCCACTTGGGCCTTCAAGAATGAGGCTTCTGTTGAACAGATTTGTAAGGCAGCGACTTGGTCTTCACTGCATACTTTTGCCAAATTTTACAAATTCGATATTTTTGGGAGAAAGGTTTTGCAAGCAGTGGTGCCTTCCGTTTAGGTTACCTGTCTTGTTCCCTCCCTTCATCCGTGTCCTAAAGCTTTGGTATTGGTATCCCACAAGTAAGGATGAATCCGTGGACTGGATACACCTTGCAAGAGAAAACAGAATTTATGCTTACCTGATAAATTACTTTGTCTTGCGGTGTATCCAGTCCATGGCCCGCCCTGGCAATTAAGTCAGGTTAAAAATTATTGTTTAAACTACAGTCACCACTGCACCCTATGGTTTCTCCTTTTTCTCCTAAACGTTGGTCGAATGACTGGGGGGCGGAGCCAGAGGGGGAGCTATATGGACAGCTCTGCTGTGTGTTCTCTTTGCCACTTCCTGTAGGGAATGAGAATATCCCACAAGTAAGGATGAATCCGTGGACTGGATACACCGCAAGAGAAAGTAATTTATCAGGTAAGCATAAATTTTGTTTTCCGTTTTTCTCATGTTCCCTGCAGATCTAGTTAGCAGTGCAGGATATTATGTATTAAATAGATGTGCCTACCGTCGATTGACTATACAATATCAATAAACAATAAACAAAAAATTAAACATGCGCTCACTGATGGAATCCAATCAATACAATTGAAAAATGGCATAGTCACCCCACTGAGGGACTGTCTCCAACGTTCAGGTATGTCCACTGATGTAGAACAAACATTCTTTTAATTTATAAATCTTTTATTGAGGTTTTTAGAAGATACAACATAAAACATAAATCCATGTACAGTAGATGCATTTCTATTCCAGCACAATAGTCTAGAGTGTTCATAAACGTTAGTGGTACACAGAATATAAAACTAGCCCAGAAAAAGAGGATACTTGATGCCATACACCTTGAAATCTTAACCTGCTCCCAAAATGTATGGGTAGTGATAACAAACACAATATTCCGGCTGGATGGAGTATATGATAAAAATAAATATAACCTGCAAGTATTATGCATTAAAGTGAGCAATATTATGATGAACATTAACTGCTATATGTGCCAAACATATGATTGGATATGTAAGAATAAAGCCTCCTTTTTATAGTTTAGTAAATACTCCCCATGCTTCTTAGAAGGCCACTCTTGGACCTAATTGAGCTCAATTGCAAAAAAGAGGGAGGTTAGCATTTATAACGGTCACTCTTGGACCTTAGTAAAGATAAGAAATAATTAGTGACTGATATAGTATGTTGATTAAAGTGATGGAGAGTTATTATAGGCTTAGGGACACTGTAGATTATAACGGCAAGGTGTACCCATTCGTCTGGTAAAATAAATATAACTAATGCTGCTATGTAGTAACATGGTCTTCAGAGAGCACTAGAGTTTATGGAACACAAAATACTTAGTCCTATTTGACTTTAAATATATATGCTAGCTCATATAACATTCCAAAATGTGAGGATATATGATAAAACAAGAAAAATCACATATCTGCATGGAGCTCAGGGTAGACAAACATATATTACTACAGGGAGAGTTTTCGGTGGATGGGAGGGTTACATCTTAACCTGACATTTGCGTCCCAGAAACACTAATGTAACTCACTCCTTCTACATTGTATAGTATGTCACCTCGACCACCGGCAACATCAATACTGAGGTGATTTGTGTAGTTAGGTACTCAAATGGGATCTGACACTTATTAATCAGGATGTTTACTGTGTGAAGGTACACATAAAATTAGGTACAAATAGTCTATATTTCTATGTCAGTAGCCGTGTCTTAAAGCATATGCTACTCTTCCCCCAAAAGGAGCTAAGGTCCCCTAGCTTCATGTGATACGTAGATATAAATATGTGATGCATCTATAACTTGTGAACATAAAAACTCGTGTAATAAACTAGCATCATAGAGAGAGCAAAAATGAGCTAAGCAAATACTCAACTGCTATCACAGGCTTATTATTACAACATTGTAAAACATTGTGAAACAACGATATGAAAACCTCAAAGGGGCCATTATCAACCATAGCAAACCAGTATAACTCTGGTCTGCTTACTGCTAATGAGTCTGCTATTTTCTAACCCACCCAAGTCCTCTGGAGATCTTACCAGAATATAATGTTGACATTCCCATGTCCTATGTTCTTCCTTGCCTCATAGAGTGAAGACAACAGGGAAGTTTCCATGGCTTAGATGGAGTGACTGTCTGTAATCAGATAATTTTTAGCAAATCTACAGGGTCCTGCAGATAATTTCTCCAGTTTTCTGTCCCTGCCCATTGGGAGATAAGTAGGGTTGCACTTGCTCTCAGAGACATTTAAATTGCGGGCAGCATTCTCTCATTATTTGGCATCCGGTAAAGGTCCAGAGAGTTGGCCTCAGAGCGAGGGCCCCAGCGCAAGGTGCTTGGCAGATCAGCTACTGTTGATGTCAGATCATGGGCAAGTTTATCTCTTTCTCCATCAGATATATCTGCAGGGATGGACTGGTCACGATAATTGCCATATTGAAATGGAGGCAGTATCATTTGTGTGAATTGCTGGACATGTAGGCTCAGTTTGATGCCCTCAAAATGATCCTCCAAGTGCTGTAGGACTACGCTTTCCCATCTATCTAGGAACTCCATGTTACCCCGTAGCTGAGTTGGATGACCTTTGATTCGTTTTAGGGTATATGATAGGGCACACCAGTTAAGGCTTTTTGTGTATATTATTCAGTCACAATTGTCAGAAGAATAAGAGGAGGGGGGTTCAGCAACCCTGATCCCAAAAACAGCACATGATACAGCAGCTTTCTCGGGTCCATTGAGCTGTAGATGAAGTGAGATCACTCCGGTTAACGTTTCTACTCTAAAAGCAAATAGGAGAAAGTCCATTAGAAATATACGCTGTTTTTGGCTGTCAGGGCCGCTTCATGTAGGCATGCTGCGCCACTGCTCGCTCCCGTGCTGAAAAATCACCCAAATATGTCGTCTTTGTAAACGTGGGCTCTTGGGGGTGAAGTTTTAAGAGGATAGTGTAGATTTCTTTCCACAGGATTCTTAATATAAATAAAAATATTATGGGTATAAGTGGGAGCCTCAGGGAAACACGTCTGATCGCTTCTGCGGCTAGCTCCGCCCCCCAAACAAACTCTTTTAAAATTTATTTTTAATCATGTGCTGCCTCTTCTACTGGGGAATTCCCTTCTCCAGTATCCAAAGTAGAAATGCACCTGAAATCAAAAACAGAAGCACAACTCAGAGTCATAAGTTTACTAAGGCAAACTAAGTGACTGATTTTGAGCAATACTCTGGTTTAATATTGGTAAGTGCATTCATTGTACTTGTGTTTTATATTTTAACAATATACCCTTGAATCAGAGTTGGGCTTCTGTTTTTGTTTTCAGGTGCATTTATACACTGTCGATGAATTGAGGTTAAGTGAATCTAGACCATATAAAGAAAAATACTTATAAAATAGCATCTTTAGCCATTTTAGATTGTTTTGTACATGCACGTAAATATATCAAAAAGGCCACTTTGGGAAAACGTGTTGAGAGAACTATCTAGGGACATTCTCATTTATTTCTATAATCGAATTTGCTTCATTCTTTAGATATCCTTTGCTGAATAAATATCAATGCACATGGATGAGCCAATCACATGAGGCATATATAATTAGCCACCAATCAGCAACTACCGAGCCTATCTAGATAGTTTCTATTATGTATAACTAGTTGGTCATGTACTGCGGAATATAGGCTTTGCATTAGCAGATATTTTTTGTGAGATTGCAGCTGTAAGTGTAATAGCGAGATATTGCCTGGCTAAAGTAGATTGAAATATAAGATTTAATCCATGTTTGACTTGAGATGCCCGCTGCGTACACCTAGCCATGCTCACAAGTAGGTTTGAACAGAGTACGTCTGTGTCGTTAAAGGGACACTGAACCCATATTTTTTCTTTTGTGATTCAGATAGAGCATGAAATTTTAAGCAACTTTCTAATTTACTCCTATTATTAAATTTTCTTCATTCTCTTGGTATCTTTATTTGAAATGCAAGAATGTAAGTTTAGTTGCCGGCCCATTTTTGGTGAACAACCTGGGTTGTCCTTTGCTGATTGGTGTCCTGAATAAAAAAAAAGCTTAGATGCCTTCTTTTTCAAATAAAGATAGCAAGAGAACGAAGAAAAATTGATAATATGAGTAAATTAGAAAGTTGCTTAAAATTGCATGCTCTATCTGAATCTTGAAAGAAAAAAATTGGGTTCAGTGTCCCTTTAAGGAGTTGAATAAATAAAGAATTGTTTAGCACTAAAGGGACCTACATATTTTATAATGCATAATTGTGTTGGGGGGCAGGGTGGAGAGGGGGACAACCTATCCTATGTTTATCTCCAGTAAGGATGCGAGATTTAAAAATGTACCGTTTTAAGAAAATGTTGTGGACCAAACGTTGTTGAATATAATTTGTTTTCAAGAGAACTCTGTAAGAATGTGAAAATGCTGATAACTGCTCTGTATTGTTCTCATATAAAGAAATAAACGTTTAAAATAAATAAGTAAATAAAATAAAAAATGTATACTTGTGCACGACTTATTGTTGTAGGTTGTGTGTACATGTATTTATCTCCAGATCATACGGTCAGGGCAACTGTTGCCAAGCTACATGTCACCAGGGGTACTAGCATGTCAGTTCATTTGTCTTTTTATCATCAATAACTTTTAAAATGTAAACGTGAGTAATGTTTTTATTTATTTATTTTTTTCATAAACTTTATTTATAGAAAACAAATACAGCAAAATCAAAGTACAAGGCAAGACAACAGAGACAAAATATATTAAAGGTACAGCATCCAAATTTTAACCAACTCTCTAATTTACTCCTATGATCAATTTTTTTCTTCGTTCTCTTGCTATCTTTATTTAAAAAGCAGGAATGTAAAGCGTAGGAGTTGGCCCATTTTAGCTTAAGCACCCTGGATAGTGCTTTGCTTATTGGTGGCTACATTTAGCCACCAATAAGCAACCATAACCCAGGTTCTGAACCAAGAATGGTCCGGCTCCTAAGCTTTACATTCCTGCTTTTTAAATAAAGATAGCAAGAGAAGGAAGAAAAATTGATATTAGGTGTAAATTAGAAAGTTGCTTAAAATTGCATGCTGTATCTATTCTGAATCATTAAATAAAAAATTGGTTTTAGTATCCCTTTAACGATCTGTAGTGGAGCTGTATGTTTTGGGTCCAGACAGTTATATATGTTGATTATTTTGTTCCATAGTCCAGTGAGTCACGACCACAAAAGAGTGCATAGGTCACAGGTTACTCACACTCTGTCCCCGTAATGGAGGCTGCTATGTCAATCAAGAATATGGAGCCAATAGAGATCTAAATTACAGTTCTCAGCATGTTCTTGATAAGAAAGGTGATTTATAAACATAACAATAATTTGGAAGCAAAAATAAACCTGTGTGCATCTTGTTTTCATAAATACGGGTAATGTATGGAAAACCTTCTATATAATAAAATTATTATTGGTGGTAAAAAAAAGGTAACTTTTTTCTCTTTTAAGTACTATGTAGTGATAATAATAAGGGTAGGTTGGTTGGGTTCTGCACTCTGAATTATATATTACAATCTAGGCCTCAAAGTAGGTAGCTCCCCATTAGGGATGAGCTTGGAGATGGATGTTAACATTGTAAATCTCATCACATTAAAAATGTATTTGCCGGAAAAGGGGGAGCTTATTTCTGTGCAAAATGATCAATTACTCCCCAAAAAGGCCAAGCAAGACCGCCAGATTTACAGTATTGGATCTTGTGTCCTACATTCCCTCCAGCACAGACCAGATATATATGCTTTAAAGTCTATTAGGGGTAAGATACCATATTAAAAGTATTTTAGTATTAAAGGCACACTGAATCCAAATTTTTTTCTTTCATGTCTCAGACAGAGCATGCAATTTTAAGCAACTTTCTAATTTACTCAATTTGTATTCGTTCTCTTGCTATCTTTATTTGAAAAATAAGGCATCTAAGCTTTTTTTTTTACAGGCTCTGGACAGCACTTTTTTATTGGTGGATGAATTTATCCACCAATCAGCAAGGACAACCCAGGTTGTTCACCAAAAATGGGCTGTCATCTAAACTTACATTCTTGCATTTCAAATAAAGATACCAAGAGAATTAAGAAAATTTGATAATAGGAGTAAATTAGAAAGTTGCTTAAAATGTCATGCTCTATCTGAATCATGAAAGAACAATGTTCAGTGTCCCTTTAATTAAGTTGTAAAATATGTGAGGATGTCGAGAGAGCTTTAGTAACCTTAAAGAGAAATGAAACTTAAAACATGTATTTTGTGATTCAGACAGAGCATACCAGTTTCCAATTTACTTCTATTATCTAATTTGCTTCATTCCCATGATATTCTGTGTTGAAGAGATACCTAAGAGTAGGTAGGCATCTGGGCGCTGCATGGCAGGAAATAGTGCTCCCATCTAGTGCTCATGCAAATGGATATCATTTTTACAAAACTGTTGCTATATAGTGCTCTGTAAATGGGCTGACTCCTAAGAATACATCCCTGCTTTTCAACAAAAGTTGCCAAGAGAAAGAAGATAATATAAGTAAATTAGAAAGTTGTTTTGTTTTGGGTTTCATATCCCTCAACTCATCCACTTCCATCTGATATCCCAGTTCTTTTCTCTCATCGTGTCACGGGAGAGAAGTGTCTTGTTGAGCAATTTACAGGCTTAAAAAAGGGCACCTTTAGTAGAGATTTCCTTTAAATCAATTAGTTCAAATTGTGTAGCTTGCCAAGTGTAACTGCACCTGTGTTTGGAGTTGGTGAGTAGGTGATAAAGTTGTGCATATTTAAGCCATTTGCCAAAGGATCTGTAATAAAACAGTTCCTTGTATTTAATTGTACATTTAAATATTCCTTGTATGTGCTTTTCTTCTACTAGATACAACGAGTCCACGGATTCATCCTTACTTGTGGGATATTATCCTCCTGCTAACAGGAAGTGGCAAAGAGCACCACAGCAGAGCTGTCTATATAGCTCCTCCCTTCTCTCCACCCCAGTCATTCTCTTTGCCTATACTAAGTAATAGGAAGAGGTAAAGTGAAAGAGGTGATAAAATAATAGTTTTTATTTTCTTCAAGCAAGACTTTTTTATTTTATTGTAAAGTGCTTTTTTATTGAAAATTTTTGCATTATACATACGTAAAACAGAAAAAAAAGTACTTTGATCATTACATTCTCATCGCAATTGGAATATATATATTTAAGACATATCAATAATCCATCCACCCGCATTCAAACCCTCCCCTCTGTCAGAGCAATTACTGCCAAGTGGGTTGAACATTCCCTAGCATATCTTTATTTTTTCCCCTTAACCCCACTTGTACCTCTAGATAAGCGGGCTGCATAGTGGTGGGATGAGTAGTAATCACTTCAATCATATTAAGGTTGATAAACAAAACAATAACTATAATTAAACCAAATTTTCCTCCTATGTTCATATGAAACAGTGTCTCTCTCTGAGAGTAGTACCGTACCTTGAGAAATAGAGACACCTCTTCCCGCGGCGCACCCCTGCCAACTCCGCATCTGTTTATGTGGCTTTCAGATCTCGTATGCTTGTGCTTGTCTACCTATCCAGTAGAACCATACCTTTTGTAGTGTCTCTCTATTATTTAGGATTCCTGCTGATTCCTCATACATGGTGTAGGTGAACTGAATTTTATTGTATATCTCCGTCCACGTGGGTGTACCTATTTTCCAGTATCTCGCAATACATATCCTTGTGACCGTGCACAAAATTCTAATGAAAGTGTTCAGGTGTCTGTGATAGATTTCTATGGGTTCATGTAGTAGCGCCTGTTGTATGGTGAGAGTAACCTCTTCATCTATCAGCTGGCCTATAAACGAAGATAGCTTTCTCCATATTTCCTGTACAGCTATACAATCCCACCACATGTGTTTGTATGTGCCCCTCCGTCAGCATCCTCTATAACATAGGTTGCTCCCCTGTGGTTTAATGTGTGCATACCTGACTGGGGTCAGGTACCACCTAAAGGCTGTTTTCAGTGTGTTCTCTTTTAGATCAACGCTTAATAAGCCTTTATCTCCCGATTGGAGTAGTAATTCCCACTCCTGTTTATCTTTCACTATTCCTAGTTCCTTCTCCCATGCTAGCATTATTTGTGTTTTTGGTTCCATTGGGGGGGATTGGAGGGTTACATATAGTTTGGAGATTGAGTGTTTGAGTCTATGTGAGCTGATGCTGGAGATTTCTAATGTCGTAGTCATCTTCCTAGGTGCATTTTTAAGGAATTCTCGAAGGGAAGATTGTAACTGTAAGTATATGAACCAGTGTAGCTTTAGTGGTGCAATCTTCTCTTGAAGGTGGGAGAAAGGCAACATTGCTCCCTTCTCTACTATGTCTGCTACTCTATAAAGACCCTTATTTTCCCACTTCTGTATGTGTTTATGTGTGTCCCCCTGTAAAAGATATCTGATTGGCATCAGTAAGGAGTTTTTAGGGAAGATGTCTTCTCTTTTTCTAACTTTTGACCATAGCTGAACAGTGAGAGCTCTTGTGTGTGTTTTCGGGCAGCTGTCAACATCTTTGTTCTGTTGTGTGGCCCACAAAATGGAGTCTGTGTAGGTCCTCCCCTCTAATTCCGCCTCTAAGGTAATCCAGACCGCTTCTCCCTCTCTCTTCAGTATCATTGCATCCTGTGCTGTTCTGGCTGCTCTATAATAGTCCATTAAGTTCGGTCCCCCAATCCCTCCCAGTGATCTATGTCTATGTACTAAGTGTTTAGAGATCCTTCTTATTTTAGAGCCTCTAATGAAAGCTGAGAGATCTGTCTGTATCCTTTCGATATCTGCAGTGACAATCTTTATCGGTAGTGCTCTGAATAGGTAGAGTAGTCGGGGTAGAATGGTCATTTTGACTGCAGCTAATCTGCCCATCCACGAGAAATTATATTTGCGCCATTTTGCGATATCTTGTCTAATTCTTTGAAACAGAGGTGTGTAGTTGTATTTATATAGGTGCTGTGTTTGTTGCGAGAGATTGATCCCTAAGTATTTAAGTGTGTGTTTGACCCACCGAAAATCGACGTTTAACTCTAGGAGTTTCTTAGTCTGGTGAGGGATAGCTATAGGGAGAACCTCGCATTTATCCGAGTTGATTTTATAGCCTGAGATGGCCGAAAAGGACGCTAGCACTGCATATAAATTGGGTAAGGAGATAAGAGGCTTTGTGATAGACAATAGAATATCATCTGCGAACAGAGTCAGTTTGTATTCTGAATTTGTCGTTTTAACTCCCTCTATGTCTGGGTGCGTTCTTATTCTGGTTGCTAGAGGTTCAATGCAGAGCTCAAATAGTAAGGGCGACAAGGGACACCCTTGTCTTGTGCCATTAAGTATGGGGAAGATGGCAGATCTATATCCTCCCGCGGTCACCTGGGCCTGGGGTTTCGAATATATTGCACGGATAGCTGTCATGAAGGTGCCCTCAAATCCCATTCTACCCAACACCTTGGTCATGTAATTCCAGTCAATTCTGTCGAACGCCTTCTCCACATCCAGCGATAGCAGCAGAGAAGGCGTCCCCTGTCTTTCTAGATGATAGATAATGTTAGTAATTCTGCGAATGTTGTCTGGGGCTTCCCTGTCCTTAATGAATCCCACTTGATCTGGGTGAACTAGGCTAGGGAGAATTTCCTTAAGCCGATTTGCTAATACCTTCGTAAATAGTTTCAAATCCTGATTTATTAATGAGATAGGGCGATAGTTTTTACATCTTTTATGGTCTCTATCGGGTTTGGGGATCACCACTATTTTTGCTAATTGTAACTCACTCGGGAGAGAATTCCCTTCTAAGATATAATTACAGAATTTAGTCAGATGTGGTATTAATGTGCCACAAGACAATTTATAATATTCTCCTGTGAAGCCGTCAGGGCCTGCTGCTTTACCCGGTTTAAGGTCTTTAACTGCTTTCACTACTTCTAGGGTGGTGATTGGGGCATTTAGACTATCTCTTTGTTCTACGGTGAGAGCTTTTAATGGGCAAGTGGAGAGGAATTCTTCAGTATTTTTATCTGTTTCTGTGTTGTGAAGGACTTTTTCTCCATCATAAAGTTTGCTATAGAAAGTGGCGAATGTGTCTACAATCTCTTGTGGGTCCGAAGTCATTGTCCCTTGTTCTGTTTCTATCTTAGGGATGAATGAGGCCTTGCCCCTCTCCCTAATCTTGTGTGCCATAAATTTATCTGGTTTATTGGCATAAATGAAATAGTGTGCCTTTAATTTTTGGATTGCCCTTGCTGCCTGAGAGTTTAAGATTTTCGCCAACATGATTTTCTTGGTTTGGAGGGTCTGTAGTATCGTCTCTTTCCCCGTTACCTTATGTCGTCCCTCAAGCGTTTCTATCTCTTTGTGTAACTGTTCCAGTAATTGTCTATTTTGGCGCTTTAATCTGGCACTTTCCTGTATCAATTGTCCCCTAACCACCATCTTATGTGCTGCCCATGTGTTTATAGGGTTAGTTGTGGTGTCTATATTTATCCCCCAGTACTCCACCAGCGACTGCAGAATCTTATCATGTCTTTGTGGGTTTTTCATAAGATTTGGATCAAAGGTCCATGATCTTTTCCTTTTGGTATCTTGCATCCCACTCAACTCTAATAGTAAAATAGAGTGGTCTGACCACACACATGCGTGTATATTTGAGTTCTGCAGCAACGGGAGAAGTGCCTGGCTAACATATATGTAGTCCAATCGCGTGTAGGTTTTATGAGCCATGGAGTAAAACGTGGTGTCGTTTGTAGCCCCATATAATGAATGCCAGGAATCCAACAGGGAGTGTGGTGATAGGGATTCCTGTATCGACTTAACTACTCTGTTATGTCTGTGTTGTTTATTGGATAAGGAAATATGTTTAGTCGCTGCTTGCGGGGCCATAGTTATATTGAAATCTCCTGCTAGTATAATTTTGGTTTGGGACCATTGGGTTAATAGAAGGGATATGTGTCTGAAGAAATCATGTTGATTGTCGTTGGGGGCATAAATGTTGCATAGGGTCACCTCAGTATCTAACATTTTTCCTCTGACTATCAGGTATCTACCTTCTGGGTCTGCTAAAGTGCTTTCAAGAGTAAAGTCGACAGAGGAATGTATAAGAATTGAAACTCCTCTCTTTTTTGTGTCTGCGGTGGCATGGTAATGTGTGCGAAAATGTTTTGTCCAGTATTTTGGGATATTAGTTTTAAGGAAATGTGTTTCCTGGAGAAACAGGATATTGGCGTTTAGGCGTGTATATTGGGACATAGCTATCCTTCTTTTGGGATCGGTGTTGAGCCCTCTGACGTTGTGTGATACTACATGTATGTTGCCAGACATTGTGTTTTTTTCTAGTTCTGGTCTATGTTCTGGATGTGTGGTGCTCATCATTTATTACCTTCAGATAGGGTGTCCTTCTCGACATAATGTTAAACTTCGGAGTTAGGGTTCCACAGGGGCGCGCCGCAGAGATGTCACTAGGAGGAGAAAAAACAATTGGGGGGGGGGGGAAACATGTCCCATTATTAAGAGATGAAACTGTAACGCTATCTCCAGCAATGGGATTGAACATTTGAAAAAACACAAAAAAAATAACCTGTAAACAGTTGCTTGTTCCTCATTTATCTCTTTATGAAAAGGGAGGGCTGGGAGGGCCCATCTAGATATATCAGCATATGTATTAATAATCAAATAAAAGAAAAGAGATAGAAGGCATTGCAAGACATAGATATATAAAACATTAATGTAAGCCTAAAACCACGCCTCTAGTAGGCCACATTACTGTATGAAACTTTGTCTGCAATGTTGAAATGGCAATTAGAAGCCATATACAGCTGTGTCCCTCTCCATCTCCTTCCACTCCATGGGTATCTTGGTATTGGAGACCTCCAGAGGAAGTCGATTTTTCTTTTGGTTATGTTCTTTTTGCCTTGCTCTAGAGTCCCCAGTCTCAAAAGACTGATGGAAGGGATTCTGATTAAAGTTCTTTATCTCTAAGTTCCTTTGTCCTCCTTTTCTTATTTCTTGATGTGTGCCACTTAGATTGATCTTCTGTGCGTATGGATAATGGTCGAGGTGCTGAGGTTGGTTCCCTCTCAGGTAGCGAGGGAGTATCGAGGCCTAATGCCTCACACACTTCGGGGATGTCTTCAGGTTCCTTAATCGTTATGATTTTAGTGTCCTTTGTTATGATTAATGCGAAAGTGAAGCCCCATCTGTATTGTATCTGCTTTTGTCTCAGCAGAGAGGTAAGGGGACGTAGAGCACTTCGCCTCTGCAGAGTCCGAAGACTCAAGTCCTGATCAAATTGGATCACGTTGCCTTGAAATTTGAAGGTGGGTTGCTTTCTAGCTGCCTGGAGAATCTTCTCTTTGTCTGGGAAAAAAGTCATTTTGATCACGACATCTCTTGGAGGGAGGCCCACCTTTGGTCTGGCTTTTAGCGCTCTGTGAGCTCTTTCAACATGGAAGGTGTAGTCTGGGGGTGAGTTTGTGATCTGGGTAAAAAGCTGTGTTAGATAAGCCGGAAGTTCTGTCCCTGTTATTTCCTCTGGAACCCCTTTCAGCCTAAGGTTGTTTCTTCTGCTTCTGTTCTCCAGGTCATCTAATTTGTCCTGGAACTCCATTAATTGTTGTTGTTGTGTTGAGACCGTCTGAGATATTTCATCCACATTCTCCACCATGGCATCCTTTTGGTCTTCGAGTGTATCTATCCTGTTTCCCATGTCTGTTAAGTCAGATTTAATCTCTGAAAGACTGTTGGTAACTGATGAATGGATGGAGTCAATTTTCTCCTAAAGTTTCTCAAAGTTGTCGGCAATGTCTTTATTTGAGACCAGGGTCTGTAGGTCAGCTTTAGTTAGTGGGGAGTCATTCTCCAATTGTTGTATGGAGTCAAGGTCCGAATCCTCACCCTCCTCCATGTCTTTATTGGATTTGGTAGATTGCGAGGATTTGAAGAAAGAGGACACTGAAGAGGGTTTATTAGTTGATTTATCACCTTTCAATACTCTCCTTGAAGACATTATGTTGTTGAGAGGTGTGTGCCTTTGTATTATGTTGTATAGTAGGGTTCTATCTGTGAGAGATCGTAGTTAGATTCTTAGTTATCTGGGTCTTTACATGTGGCGTTGTTGCGATTTTGTGGAGGACGTATGGATGTTAATATTCCATGGGTTCGGCAAGGCTCAGCCTTCCTTGTGCATTATTCATCTAGATGGGTGCTCCCTCCCGGAACTGTCATATAGCTTACATATCTAAGGACTGCCTTGTAGCTTCCTGCACTTGTAGGATTAGGATGACAACCAAACTAGGGTTCTGCAACCAGTATTCCTTTTGCTCCCTCTTTCACCCCCCAGAGGGCTTAGCTGTTTGGTATTGTCCTTCTCCCCGGGGCAGTTTTCCTCACAGGACGATCACGGGAAAGGGTATAGGGGGTATGACCTGTCCCCTCTAAGGAGTGACAGGAAAAGGGAGGGGAGAAGGTACTAAAAGTTTCTGTCGTCTGGGTGTTGTTAAACTGAGTTACAGAGTCTGGTTGTGTGTGTTTCACAGTAAATAATATCCTTGTTATGTGAAGAAGGAAATAAGCACCACAGCTGTGCAAAGTTCCTATTTCAGCCTAGTAGTATGAACGCCTTATCAGCTTTCAGTTGCTTATTTTTTAGAGATGGTTATGTTTATATTTCCCAAGTGTATTTCAGGGCTGTGAGAAGCGATTTCTCTGCAAAGGAGCAAAGATATGCGTTGAATGCTGATAGGAAAAGTTTGTGTACAAACTAATAAATTATGCAGAGGTAACAACCCATGTAAGGCACATCTATGTTTGTAGTTGCGGTAAAAAGTTCACTTCTCACAAGTTGTGCCGTGTATATATATGTTGGCCTATAATATATCCCTTTAATATGTGCTAGGGGGCCTCCGGTGTTGGACACTCTTACACTGGCTTCTTATTCTCCCTCTCTTGTCTGTTTAACAGTCACTTTGGGGTGTTATAGGGATTATCTATCTCCAGCCAAGATGGCGTATTTTCGCGCCACTAGCTTCCTCCCTGCAAAACCCAGTCAGCTAGGCCGGTACACCTCCCTCAGACCTCCGGTTCGGCTCACCTGTTAATTGCGGGTAGGTGTATGTGTTTTCAGGTAGTCTTACCCCCTCACTCTTTATCTCACCCCGGGTCGGATTTGCCGCTGTCCTGTCTCTCGCTCTTGTCGTTACCGCGGCTTCAGCCACAGCAGCCCCGGGGGGGGTCCCGACCCTCCGGGGTCACAGGTCTCTCCCACCGCTATGGACAATGGTCTGCTAGGTGGTCTGGAGTGAGTCGGCAGATGCCGGGTAGACCCGCTGTGTGTATGTTGTCGGCGGTGATCAATTGATGGCGGTTGTTCTCACCAATTTACCGGTACAGTCTAAATTCTATCCAAATGTATGACCGGGTGGTTGGGTCACTAGTAGACTCACTCTTGATGGTAGGTCAGAATGTTTTTGACCACTTTAGTGTGGTTTTTACAGCTAAAATTGGGCACTTTGTCAGGAGCTTCTGGTAAATGCTGCTGTTCAGTTCGGCAGTTAACTCCGCCCCCCAGACTTTTTTATTTTAAATGGTACCGGTGAGTGCTATGGATGAAGATTTCTGCCTGGAGACTGATGATCTTAGCAGTTGTCACTAAGATCCAGAGTAGTTCCCACAGAATGGCTGAGGAGTACTTGAAAAGCTTCAGTGTGAGGAACGTTTTTCATGCTACAAGCATTGAGGTATATTCAGTCATTTTTTTCTGGAGAGACTGTGTTATTTCAGAACTGGCTGACAGTATTCCCATAAGGGAAGGGGTAAGCAGTAATCCTACACATGATAGAAGGGTATTACTGGGACCTGTATGTTATGGGCTAAAAAATGGTGGACACTGTAAGCTTGATGGTTTTTGTGCAAAACGATTTTATGTTTGGAGGGCAATTTAACGTTTTTTGTGTGCAAACGTTTTTTGACTTTGATGGCACTGGAGGGTTCACATGGCTTTCTATGATAGTTGGGTATATGGAAACCCACATGGCTAGGTTAGATTGTTTAATTTCATAACGTTTTTCTTGTGTAACGTTTTTTTCATTAAGAGTTAAGCATACCTTACTTGTGGTGCAATCTTAGCTGGCAAGATAAGACACATATATACTAAAATTGGGATAATTATAACATTTTAGAGCAGTTTTGGAAAAATTGTATGCTTTTTTACTCTTAAAGGCGCAGTACCGTTTTTCGGATTATTGTTTTTTTCACTAAATAAAGTGTTTTCAAGCCTGTTTGTGGTCATTACTAGCCTGTTTCAACATGTCTGACATTGAGGAAAGTCAATGTTTTATGTGTTTAGAAGCCATTGTGGAACCCCCACTTAAAATGTGTCCCTCATGTACTGAAAGGGCCTTACATTGCAAAGAACATATTTTAGGTGATAAAAGTATGTCCCAGGATGATTCTCAGTCAGAAGAGAATCAGGTTATGCCATCCAATTCTCCCCAAGTGTCACAACCTTTAACGCATGCTCAAGAGACGCCTAGTACTTCTAGCGCGTCTAATTCTTTCACCCTGCAAGATATGGCTGAAGTTATGTCTACTACCCTTACAGAGGTATTATCTAAACTGCCAGGTTTACAGGGTAAGCGCAGCAGGTCAGGTATTAGAGTAAATGCTGAGCCCTCTGATGCTTTATTGGCCATCTCCGATGTACCCTCACAGTGTTCTGAATTGGGGGGTGGGGGAATTGCAGTCTGAGGGAAAGATGTTCCCTCAAACAGACTCAGATGTGATGGCCTTTAAGTTTAAGCTTGAACACCTCCGCCGGTTACTCAGGGAGGTTTTAGCGACTCTGGATGATTGTGACCCTATTGTCATCCCACCAGAGAAATTGTGTAAAATGGATAAATATCTAGAGGTCCCTACTTACACTAATGTTTTTCCAGTCCCTAGAAGGATTTCGGACATTGTCACTAAGGAATGGGATAGACCAGGCATTCCGTTCTCTCCCCCTCCTACTTTTAAGAAAATGTTTTCCATATCTGACACCATTCGGGATTCCTGGCAGACGGTCCCTAAGGTGGAGGGAGCTATTTCTACCCTGGCTAAGCGTACAACTATCCCTATTGAGGACAGTTGTGCTTTCAAAGATCCTATGGATAAAAAATTAGAGGGTCTTCTAAAGAAATTGTTTATTCATCAGGGTTTTCTTCTACTACCTATAGCGTGCATTGTTCCAGTAACTACTGCAACAGCTTTTTGGTTTGAGGCGCTAGAGGAGTCTCTAAAGGTTGAGACCCCATTAGATGATATTTTGGATAGAATTAAGGCTCTCAAGCTACCTAATTCTTTTATTACCGATGCCGCTTTTCAAATGGCTAAGTTAGCGGAAAAGAATGCAGGCTTTGCCATTTTAGCCCGTAGAGCGTTATGGCTTAAGTCTTGGTCTGCTGATGTGTCATCAAAATCTAAGCTTTTAGCTATTCCTTTTAAAGGTAAGACCCTATTCGGGCCTGAACTAAAGGAGATCATTTCCGACATTACTGGAGGTAAAGGTCATGCCCTTCCTCAGGACAAGACGGTTAAAATGAGGGTCAAACTAAATAATTTTCGTTCCTTTCGAAACTTTAAAGGTGGACCCTCTACTTCCTCCTCCGCCACAAAACAGGAGGGGAATTTTGCACAATCCAAGTCCCTACTTCCAATCAATATTCTGGAACTGAGAGCGATATTCAACGCTCTTCAAGCGTGGCCTCAGTTGGGCTTGGCCAAATTCATAAGATTCCAGTCGGACAATATCACGACTGTAGCATATATCAATCATCAAGGGGGAACAAAGAGTTCTTTAGCGATGATAGAGGTTTCCAAGATAATTTGATGTGCGGAGAATCACTCTTGCCATCTATCAGCAATCTATATCCCAAGAGTAGAGAACTGGGAAGCAGATTTTCTAAGTCATCAGACTTTTCATCCGGGGGAGTGGGAGCTCCATCTGGAGGTGTTTGCAGCATTGATCCGTCAATGGGACACCCCGGAATTGGATTTGATGGCATCTCGTCAGAATGCCAAACTTCCTTGTTACGGGTCCAGATCAAGGGATCCCCAAGCAGTACTGATAGATGCTCTAGCAGTACCTTGGTCGTTCAACCTGGCTTATGTGTTTCCTCTTTTCCTCTCCTGCCTCGTCTGATTGCCAGAATCAAACAGGAGAGGGCTTCGGTAATCTTGATAGCGCCTGCGTGGCCACGCAGGACTTGGTATGCCGATCTAGTGGAAATGTCATCTCTGCCACCGTGGAAACTGCAACTGAGACAGGACCTTCTCATTCAAGGTCTGTTCCAACATCCAAATCTAAATTCTCTGCAGCTGACTGCCTGGAGATTGAACGCTTGATTTTATCTAAACGGGGATTTTCAGAGTCAGTTATTGATACCTTGATTCAGGCTCAGAAGCCTGTCACTAGGAAAATTTACCATAAGATATGGCGTAAATATCTTTATTGGTGTGAATCCAAGGGCTACTCATGGAGTAAGGTTAGGAATCCTAGGATTTTGTCTTTTCTCCAAGAAGGATTGGAGAAGGGATTATCGGCTAGTTCCTTAAAGGGACAAATTTCTGCTTTGTTAATCTTATTACACAAGCGTCTGGCGGATGTCCCAGACGTTCAGTCTATTTGTCAGGCTTTAGTCAGAATCAAGCCTGTGTTTAAACCTGTTGCTCCGCCATGGAGTTTGAATTTAGTTCTAAATGTTCTTCAAGGGGTTCTGTTTGAACCTATGCATTCCATAGATATTAAGCTTTTATCTTGGAAAGTTTTGTTTTTAGTTGCTATCTCTTCTGCTCGAAGAGTTTCTGAGCTTTCTGCATTACAATGTGATTCGCCTTATCTTATATTCCATTCTGATAAGGTGGTGTTGCGCACTAAACCTGGTTTCCTTCCTAAGGTTGTTTCAAATAAGAATATTAATCAGGAAGTTGTTGTTCCTTCTCTATGTCCTAATCCTTCTTCTAAGAAGGAGCATCTATTACATAATCTGGATGTGGCTCGTGCCTTGAACTTTTACTTACAAGCGACCAAGGATTTCCGTCAAACATCTTCTCTATTTGTTGTTTATTCTGGAACGCGTAGGGGTCAAAAAGCTATGGCTACCTCTCTTTCTTTTTGGCTGAAAAGCATCATCCGTTTGACATACGAGACTGCTGGACAGCAGCCTCCTGAAAAGATTACAGCTCATTCTACTAGAGCGGTGGCTTCCACATGGGCTTGTTTTAAACTATGCTTCTGTTGAAAAGATTTGTAAGGCTGCGACTTGGTCCTCCCTTCATACTTTTTCCAAATTTTCCAAATGTTATACTTTTGCTTCTTCTGAGGCTGTTTTTGGGAGAAAAGTTCTTCAAGCAGTGGTGCCTTCTGTTTAGGTGTCTGTCTTGTCCCTCCCGTTCATCCGTGTCCTGTAGCTTTGGTATTGTATCCCACAAGTAAGGATGAATCCGTGGACTCGTCGTATCTAGTAGAAGAAAAGTAAATTTATGCTTACCTGATAAATTGATTTCTTCTACGATTTGACGTGTCCACGGCCCTCCCTGTCATATTAGACAGATTATATTTTTATGTTCAAAACTTCAGTCACCTCTGCACCTTTTAGATTTTCTTTTCTCTTCCTATACCTTCGGTCGAATGACTGGGGGTGGAGAGACGGGAGGAGCTATATATACAGCTCTGCTGTGGTGCTCTTTGCCACTTCCTGTTAGCAGGAGGATAATATCCCACAAGTAAGGATGAATCCGTGGACTTGTCGTATCGTAGAAGAAATAAATTTATCAGGTAAGCATAAATTTCCTTTTTAACAAGCTTAAGTAGCCCTTTGCTTTGATCAGGGTAATCTGTGTTAAATTGAGTTATTGGAGTAGATTTATCAAATCTTCAACTGATAACATGTAAATATGTCGATTTTGGACATAACACACACACACACACACACACACACATATATATATATATATATATATACATACAAGTATGTGCAAAGATATATGTACAAATTCTAGCATTAATAATCATTTAAAAAAACAAAACATGAGAGGCAATACCCATTAATTTATGTGGAAATATCGTATATCAGTTTTTTGTATAACAAATACATAGAAAATAACTTTCTATGAGATATTATTGTTTGTTCAGGTATAAATCTAGCTATTTCTTGGATATTAACAGATGAAAAATAAAAGATTAGCTTTAGAGAAATGTGCTTGTTTATGGACAGTAATGAAATGGTATAAATAAAGTTTGAAAAACAGAATATCTGCAACATCGATGACTCTTATTTATCAACAGTCCGATGCTCATTGCTCCGTACTTGACGCGCGTGTTTCCATCTTAATACGAGGAGAGTCCACGGCTTCATTCATTACTTGTGGGAAATACAGAACCTGGCCACCAGGAGGAGGCAAAGACACCCCAGCCAAAGGCTTAAATACCTCCCCACTCCCCTCATCCCCCAGTCATCTTTTGCCTTTCTTCACAATACTCAATAGTACTCTTCGGAATGGGACTGGAGTTTTAAGTAGTCTTGTCAGCCTCTCAGTGAGAGCATTGACGAATGTTAGGGTCTGGAGATGCTGGGAGAGTCTTTCTGTGAAAACATCCAGACTCGTATAACAGCTCCTTAAGCAATCAGTGTTGACGAGTTTAACTGCCTGCTTTCTATCACTCAAGTCCATGTCAGGAGAGATGCTACAACACTGTCAAACTTGAGAGGCCGTGTTCCTGTTCCACGGTGTAGATTCTGGTAAGATTGTTTCATTTTTAATACTGTAATGATAACACAAGAAGACAGGGTTACAGAGTGACTCCTTTTATCTGTATAGAATCGAGGGTTAATATCTTGAGAAGGTGATTATTGAACAGGGGGGATTTATACATGATTCCTTAATTGTGTTTTTTGCTGCGTACATGTGTGAGATGTGGCAATGTGTGAACAGTAAGGTTCTTCCTTCATTTGATTACTGCTCAGCCTGTTTAGTTGACGCGTTTTTTTTCAACTGCAGGGGCGGTCCTGCATGGCCCTCCATGTGGCACTCCATGTGACCGTCGGTTGCAGGAGACGAAAGTGGTTTCTCTGTGGGCCTGTGTCATAGGAGGTGGTGAGTGCCCCGGCCATTGGGGTATAAAGGTGCCATTTATATTTTTCTATAGTCCAGTTGGCTACCCTAGAGGTTCCGGAATCAAAGTTACGGGAGAAGACTTACCTTCATTTGCCGATTCACAAGGATCACTTCAAGTTCCTAAGATTCGCCTTTCTGGACCAGCACTTACAGTTTGTAGCTCTCCCGTTCGGTCTGGCTACAGCTCCAAGAGTCTTTATGAAGGTTCTGGGAGCTTTGCTCGCGGTAGCGAGATCCAGAGGTATTGCAGTAGCACCTTATCTGGACGACATCCTGGTCCAGGCTCCGTCCTGCCGGCTGGCAGAGGACCATTTGAGAGCTCTTCTACTTCTTCTTTGATCTCATAGATGGAAGATAAACTCAGGAAAGAGTTCTCTAATTCCCAGTACCAGAGTGGAGTTCCTGGGCACGATAATAGGTTCCATATCCATGAAGATATTCCTGACAGACAAGAGACGTTGCAAAATTGCCTCCAGCTGTCTTGCCCTTCAGACCTCCTCAAGGCTATCTGTGGCCCAGTGTATGGAGATGGTTGGGCTCATGGTATACAGTATAGATGTCATTCCATTCCCCAGGTTCCATCTATGACCTCTTCATTTGTGCATGCTTAAGCAATGAAACGGCGATCTCTCAGATCTATCCCAACCGGTAAAGGGAATTCCTCTCTTGGTGGCTCCATCCAGATCAGCTGTCCCAGGGGACATCCTTCCTGAGACCATCCTGGGAGATTGTGACTATGGACGCGAGCCTCTCAGGATGGAGATCTATTTTCGGTGCCAGGAAGGCACAGGGCAGGTGGAATCGATAGGAATCGCTTCTTCTGATCAACATCCTGGAACTTTGACCGATCTTCATCCCTCTGAGGGCATTCTGCTCTTCCTTGGAGTTTGAATCTGGTTCTTAGGGTTTTGCAGAGGGCTCCGTTTGAGCCTATGCATTCTCTTGACATTAAGATTCTGTCTTGGAAGGTTCTTTTTCTACTGGCTATTGCCTCGGCACGCAGAGTCTCTGAGTTGGTGGACTTGCAATGTGAGCCTCCTTACCTATTTTTTCATGCCGATAAGGCTGTTCTTCGCACTGGGTTGGGATTTCTCCCTAAGGTTGTGTCTGATAGCAACATTAATCAGGAGATTATAGTTCCTTCCTTGTGTCCTAACCCTTCATCTTCAAAGGAACGGTTACTTCATAACTTGGATGTGGTTCGTGCTTTGAAATTTTATCTTCAGGCTACGATGGATTTCAGACAGACTTCAGCATTCTTTGTTGTCTATTCAGGGAAGTGCAAAGGACAGAAGGCTTCTTCCACTTCCCTATCTTTTTGGCTGAGGAGCATGATTTGCTTGGCTTATGAGACAGAGGGACATAAGCCTCCTCAGAGGATTACGGCTCAGTCAACTAGAGCTGTGGCTTCTTCTTGGGCCTTCAAGAATGAGGCCTCTATGAAGCAGATTTGTAAGGCGGCTACTGATACAAGTTGAGATAACCGCCAGGTGGGGCTATTCCATATTCTTCCCAAACAACTCTCCCTCTCCCACCAATATCTCTGTATCTATCTATTTTTGGCAGTCAAGCAACTTCTGGCTTAAGCTTGGTTCCAGGTATGCAGCTCATGTTGGGCCCAAATCCTTGATATAATGAACTATAGAATCTATGGAGGCATACATATTTACCAATAATAACAACTTTGCTCTTCAATGCTCGGTTTTTGAGCTGTGGAGGAAGAGGACTGCCGGGAGTTCAAGACACCCCTCCTGAATAATTTATATAATAATTTATATAATATAATAAACATATAATAAATTTAATATAAGATACTTTACAAGGGTTCCTATGGAAATTAGTAAACATCCTAATAGAACGCTTAGTAAAAAAGGGTGCTAAACTTACTCTGTCTGTGCTGCGGCAGCTCACTAAATTCAAAACCTCCGGCTGCCCACGGCACGGCCCTCTTCTTTAATGAGGCGACTTTCCACCTCTAAACCAATAGCCGTGGTAGCATACAGAACACTGTCACATGACAAGCACAGCTATTGGTTTAGAGGTGGAAACATCACCTCATTGAAGAAGAGCGCTGTGCCGTGGGCAGCCGGAGGCTCTGAATTTAGCGAGCTGCCGCAGCACAGATAGAGAGTGAGTTTAGCACCCTTTTTTTACTAAATGATCAATGAAACTCTACATTATTTTTAGTGATGGTAAATCCTAGCGTTTTTTAAAAAACACTGGATTTACCATTACTTTAACCACTGAACCGCCACAAACCCCCCATTGCAAAAAACCCTACTCTGTTAACCTCTAAACTGCCGCAACTCCCATGGCAAACACCTGCAACACTAAACCACCACAATCCCTATCACAATAACCCCTAAACCGCTGAAACCACATCACAAAACCCTCCACTACACTTCTTAACCCCTAAACTGTCGCTACCCTTATCGCAAAACCCCTACTACACAACTTAACCCCTAAATTGCCACAACCCTGCATTGCAATAACCCCCTACTTTTTTCTAAACTTTTTTAGAGAACTTTTATTAGGTTAGGGTTTTAGTATAGGGGTTTTTAAGGGGGCTTTTTATTTTTAGGGTTAATTTGTTTTAGTATTTGGCTTTTTTACTTTTGTCTACTATATTTACAGACATATATACACATATAAACACATGAATACATATATAGTGCATTGAAGCCCTTTGCAGTTAAGTAGTTTAAAACATGAAAAATCATATTTATGTAATATTCATATTTAATAAAGTGTTAAAATATGTATTTACTGTAAATATTTCATATTTCAATGTTCTTTGCTCAGGGGAATATGTTCTAAGCAGTTTTAAATAGATATGCCTATAAATATTTGTATATATCTATACCTATATATAATTTATATATATATATATATATATATATATATATATATATATATATATATATATATATATATATATATATGTGTGTGTGTGGGGGTGTGTATATACAGCTGTGCTCATAAGTTTACAGAGAATATGAATGATAACACAAAAACGTTTCTTTCACTCATGGTTAGTGTTTGGCTGAAGCCATTTATTATCAATCAACTGTGTTTACTCTTTTTAAATCATAATGACAACAGAAACTACCCAAATGACCCTGATAAAAAGTTTACATACCCTGGTGATTTTGGCCTGATAACCTGCACACAAGTTGACACAAAGGGGTTTGAATGGCTATTAAAGGTAACCATCCTCACCTGTGATCTGTTTGCTTGTAATTCGTGGGTGTGTGTATAAAAGGTCAATTAGTTTCTGGACTCCTGACAGACCCTTGCATCTTTCATCCAGTGCTGCACTGATGATTCTGGATTCTGAGTCATGGGGAAAGCAAAAGAATTGTTAAAGGATCTGCGGGAAAAGGTAGTTGAACTGTATAAAACAGGAAAGGGATATAAAAAGATATCCAAGGAATTGAGAATGCATATTAGCAGTGTTCAAACTCTAACCAAGAAGTGGAAAATGAGGGGTTCTGTTGAAACCAAACCAGGGTCAGGTAGACCAACTAAAATTTCAGCCACAACTGCCAGGAAAATTGTTTGGGACGGCAAAGACAAACCCACAAATAACTTCAGGGGAAATACAGGACTCTCTGAAAACATGTGGTGTGGCTGTTTCAAGATGCACAATAAGGAGGCACTTGAAAGAAAGATGGGCTGCATGGTCGAGTCACCAGAAGAAAGCCATTACTACGCAAATACCACAAAGTATCCTGCTTACAATACGCCAAACAGCACAGAGACAAGCCTCAAACCTTCTGGCACAAAGTCATTTGGAGTGATGAGACCAAAATTGAGCTTTTTGGTCACAACCATAAATGCTACATTTGGAGAGGAGTCTCAACAAGGCCTATGATGAAAGTTACACCATTCCTACTCTGAAACACTGAGGTGTATTGCTGATGTTTTGGGGACGTGTGAGCTACAAAGGCACAAGAAATTTGGTCAGAATTGATGGCAAGATGAATGCAGTATGTTATGAAACAGAACCCCTCATTTTCCACTTCTTGATTAGAGTTTGAACACTGCTGATTTGCATTCTCAATTCCTTGGATATCTTTTTATATCCCTTTCCTGTTTTATACAGTTCAACTACCTTTTCCCGCAGATCCTTTGACAATTCTTTTGCTTTCCCCATGACTCAGAATCCAGAAACGTCAGTGCAGCACTGGATGAAAGATGCAAGGGTCTGTCAGGAGTCCAGAAACTCATTGACCTTTTATACACACACACTAATTACAAGCAAACAGATCACAGGTGAGGATGGTTACCTTTAATAGGTACAAAAAAGAGAGAGAAGTTTGACAGTACCCAGCACTCATAAAACACTATATAGTAACAGTATGCATTGAAAACCGGATTGTGTCCAGAACTGGTTATTAAAACGTAACTTTTACTAATGATAGAATAAAATAAAAAAGGTTGGTAAATAGTACCAAATGTATAACATAAATATGTGAGACATACATTTAAAACTTAGATTAAGAAACAGATCAGGACTGTGTGTGTGAGACTTCAAAAACAGAATTACTTCCCTGGGTAATAGTTCAAATACACCGTAACCCTCAGGGCTCAGAGAATACACGGATTGCTCTAAAGCTAATCTAAAAAGGGGATTGACCCCAACAACATTACCTAATCTGAGCAATACTGGTACCTAGAGCAGGAGAGGAAACGGTTTATAAATGACTGATTAAGGAAGGCAATTGCCACATCAATATAAGCTTAGAAAAGTCCCAGGTAAACATAAATTAGCAAGTCTCATGCACACAGACAAGGCCTGATGTACATTTCGCCGCTAGCACGGCTTTCTCAGAGGCTACCTTTAATAGCCATTCAAACCCCTTTGTGTCAACTTGTGTACATGTTATTAGGCCAAAATCACCAGGGTATGTAAAATTTTGATCAGGGTAATTTGGGTAGTTTCTGTTGTCATTATGATTTAAAAAGAGTAAACACAGTTGATTGATAATAAATGGCTTCAGCCAAACACTAACCATGAGTGAAAGAAAAGCTTTTGTGTTATCATTCAATGGCCAAGAAATCATAAATTCTGCCAGGGTGTGTAAACTTATGAGCACAACTGTATATAGGTGTAATTGTATATTTTACCCATTGCCTTTAAAGGGGCATTTGTATGGGCATTGCCCTTAAAAGGGCATTCAGCTCTTTTACTGCCCATCGCTAATCTTAAAAAAAAACTACCCCCCCCAAAAAAAATTAACATTGTCAACGCCGTGCACTGAAGCTTGAATGCAAGGTACCCGTTTAAATATGGGGTACCTTGCATTCCTTTTGGCTGACATTTTCAAATTAGCCAATAGGATGAGAGCTACTGAAATCCTTTTGGGTGTTCAAATCATGTTCATACGGCGGTGACCGTATGAAGAGGATCCTCCACGCTGGATGTCCTCTCCGCCTCCACAGCTCCGCGCCACTGTGATGAATAAAGAAGATGCCCCTGTGATGAATCAAGATGTCGCTGCCTGGATGAAGATGGATGACTGGACTTCAGGAACCGTGAGTAGATTTTCTGGGGTTAGTGTTAGGTTTTTTGTTTTATTTTTGGGGTGTTTTTTTATGATTAGGGATGGGCAGTAAAATAGCTGAATGCTCTTTTAAGCGCAATGCCCATACAAATGCCCCTTTAGGGGCAATGGGTAGCTTAGGTTTTTAGACTTAGGTGGGGGTTTTTTTGGGGGGGGGGTTGGTTGGGTGGGGGGGGTTACTTTGTAATTTTAGGTAAAAGAGCTGTTTATGTAATTTTTATTATTTTGGATAATTTCGTTTATTACTTTTTGTAATCTTAGATTTTTTTTATTTTTTGTAATGTTAGTGTTTATTATTTTTTGTCATGTTCGTTTTTTAAAAAAAAAAAAAATTCTTAGTGTTAGGGTTATTATTTAATATTGTAATGTTAGATTTTTTTATTTTACGTTTATTTTAATTATTTAAAATAGTAATGTTAGTTTAATTTATAGTTTTTAAACTTAGTTTTTTTTATTTATTTAAAGATAGTTATATTGTAAGTTAAATTTAAAATTAGGGGGGTGTTAGGTTTAGGGGTTAATAGTTTAATTTAGTGTGTTGTGATGTGGGGGGGTCGGCGGTTTAGGGGTTAATAGGTTTTGTTTATTAGTATCGATGTAGGGGGACGGCGGATTAGGGGTTAATAGGTTTAGTTTATTAGTACTGATGTGGGGGGAGGCAGTTTAGGGGTTAATCATTTTATTTAGTGTCGTCAATGTCGGAGGGTGGCCCGGGTTTAGGGGTTAATCACTTTATAGAGTGTCGGCGATGTCAGGGGCTGTGGATCAGGGGTGTTTAGACTAGGGGGTTATGTTAGGGTGTTAGGTTTTAACATAACTTTCTTTTCCCCATAGACATCAATGGGGTTGCATTACGGAAATCACTGGTGTAAGTTTTTTTCTAACACTCGTTCTCTATTGATGTCTATGGGGGGAAGCGTGCACGAGCACGTAAACTTAGCCCTTGGCTTTTGTGCGCTATTGAGCTTATCAGTAATGTGTAACAAGTTTCAGCAATTTTTATTACACCTGTGTCCCTGTTCATCACCAGTGTACCTTAATTGCCGCTATTTAAACTTTTTTGTGTATTGTAAAATTTATTTGTGCTTGGTGATCCAAGTGTGGCCTCCAATAATACTGATAGTTTCTACTTTACTTGTGGGTATCTTGTCATTGCTCCTTGATTATTACACTAGTTGATGTACCAGTGGTTTATCTTGATTTTTATTTTTTATTTATGATATCTATTTTTTTTTTTTTTGACTGTTTAAAAAAGTGTTTGTGTATTTCTATTTTTTCGGTCACATGTTTGTTTTGCAGATTTGCATAAGTAACAGAAATTACATCTTAAATTAAATAGCACAACTTTGCCGTCCTGTCCTGCTCTTGTTAGCGTGAAATAACCTGACGAGCTTTTAGGTTTTATTACTATAGCTATAGAAAAGCTTGCTCTGGATCTGCAAACCATAAAAATCTTTCTTTTAATTACCAGACTGATTAATATTGCACTTTGTGGCATAGGGCACCTTGTGTAGGCACTACAATTTTGGGATTACTGTAGGGTAGAATTTATTTCTTGCTGCAATGCAGTTGATTTTGGAAGCTTGCCTAACACCTATATTAATAACACATTTCTAGTATTATTCAATACCCAATTTCCTTTTGCGGTGGCATTAGGTTATGAATGGATTGGGAAAAACTCAGCTTTTGTTTAATGAGAAAATATCTTTTCAAGCAATTCAAACCTTTGTGCTTATATTTAATTAGCCTGCAGGGATGGATATATTAATACAGATTTGATCGAATTGAGCAAAAAGTCCAGACACGTTGCTAATCAAGTTGAAAGCATTTTTTTAAGTTTCTGCTGGTTTTATTTTAGATTTTTTTTCTTGTTCTTTCACATTTTTCACACTTGAAAGAACAGTCATATTGTTGTATACATGGTACTAGCAACTTTTAATCTAGATAACAGTTGGCAACATGTAAAAAAAAATGACTCTATGCAGCAGCGCAGTCAGATAAACATAATACAGAAGTAGTAAACGCCCACCAATGGTCTCTATAGGTCAGCTCTGTCTCAAAACACCCAATGTAAATTACACACAAAATGCACAAAGTGTTGTATTTCCTTCATCAGATGGTGATAGTACACGAGCCATCACTTGTGAGATTAAAGTCCAGTCCACTGCGAAGAGGCAAAACGCCCAACATAACAGAGCTTTTTATCTCTCTTTAACCGATTTGAGACACATTTTCCTTCTCAGAGACACTACAAACAGGGCAGGGGGAAGGCACAAGTTCAGTAGCAACAAGAATGCAGGCTCGGGTGCAATAAGGTAAGTACAAATGTATTGAAAACAAAAGCAGTCCATAAAAACAGGAGTGGAAGGACTAGGTCTTATGTGTTTCCGCTATGCCTTACTCATAGACCCAAGGCCTCCACTCTCACATTTAGCATATTTATAGGCTGTGCTCTAAATGCCCATCTCCCCCACACAGTGCAGAATCATCCTCCTACTTAAAGGGACATAGCAATAGCCTCTTGGAACTTGTCTACAATAAAAAAAGGAAATATTATAGAATCATACAATTACATCATAATATATATATATATATATATATATATATATATATATATATATATATATAAGTACATAGAGGCAAAAGATCCCTAAAACATCCTACTGTAGAGGAAATTATAAATAATTAGACTATATAAATGGCTATTAGGAGAATAACTAGTACAGTCTAAACAGAACTAACAAATCTAGATATGTACCAAAAACCTTACAATGAATCAAATATTACCAGAAATTGATGATATCTCCATCTATATTAAAACCTTGGGGTACCCGTGTATGTAAGGTAAATATCCAGAAAGCTTCTCGCTTTTTAAGTAAAGCTACCATATCCCCACCTCTAGAGGGGAGTTTTATTTGTTTCAAAACACACCATTTGAAGTTGTGTGTGTCTCCAAAGTGATGTAGGGTGAAGTGTGAAGCTAGTGTGGAGCAATGATCAGATCTATCAATATCATTTAAATGTTCCCTAATTATTTCTCGTGCTTGATGAGTGGAACAACCCACATATTGGAGATTACATTGTTGGCACCATGCCAGATATATAATGGATAGGGACCTGCAGTTAGTACACAAGTACATACTGTATACCTTTTGAGTAGTGATAGATTGGAACGTATTGCTCACCACAGTGTGTTCACAGGCTTTACATGTACGACCCCCACACCTATAATGAACCTTACATTTAATCCAACTGGACAGAGTAGAAGGATCTGGTTTCTGATCCTTGATCATACTAGGAGCCAGAATGTTCCCTAATGATTTATCCTTCCTGCTTACAAATTGGCAACCACCTTTGCAACATCATGAAGTATTTTGTCCCCCAGTAAAATAGAATATTTTTTTTTTATAATATTACAGATTTGCTGGTATTGTGAGAAATATGTAGTAACAAAGACAGGTTTTATAATCTGTTCCTTATATTTAGTGCTTTTCTCAAGCAAGCTCAACCTATCCATCTGTTTTACTTGGATAAATGCCTTTTCAATAATATAGTTAGGATAGCCACGTTGAACCAGGCACAATTTCAAATCCTAAATTTCTTGTAAATATATTAAATCTTCTGTACAATTACGTCTAATTCACATGAATTGGCCTTTAGCTATGCCAAATTTGCAGTGCTTAGGGTGCAAGCTCTTTGATGTAGAAGAGTATTTGCTGCTATAGGCTTTCTGTATAATGTAGTCACAATCTTATGACTCTCCTCATCTCCACAAAGCACTAAGTCCAGATAAGGCATATTCTTCTTATGAAAGGAAAAAGTAAATTTCAAACCAAAATCATTTGTGTTCAAATAATCAACAAAATAATTACATTGTTGTTCTGAACCTGTCCAAATAAAAATTAAGTCATCAATATAACGTTTATACATTGCAATGTATTGTTTGAAGGGATTTTCCTCTGCAAAGATGTGGGAAAGCTCCCACCACCCCATAAAGAGGTTGGCATAGGAGGGGGCGAACTTCGCCCCCATAGCTGTCCCACATCTTTGCAGAAAGAAAAATCCATTGAATTAAAAATAATTATGTGTGAGTAAAAATTCTAACGCATATAAAATGAATTCAGAAAGTTCAGACGAACAGGTTGAAAACTTGCAGAGAAACAGCCTAATAGCATCAATACCAAGTCTGTGGGGAATAGATGCTTAGAGACTAGTTACATCTACAGTGAGCCAAGACATATTAGGGGTCCAGATAATGTTTTCAGTAGGAGAAAGAAGGTGTTGTGTATCACAAAGGACGGACGGGAGTAGTTTAACTAGTGGTTTAATCAATGAATAAATCCAGTTAGAAAGGTTCTCGAATAAAGAGCCAATACCTGCCACTATAGGTCTTCCAGTGACATTCGTAAGGGATTTGTGAACCTTTGGAAACAAATGGAAAATAGGCACCACAAAGGACTGTACATAAAGATATTCTAAAGTGGATTGATCAATGATGTTAAGGTATACTGCTTCATCTAATACATCACGTAACTCTTTCTGGTATCTGAATATTGGATCATTAGGTAATGAGGCATAAGCCAATGTATCATTCAACTGTCTAAGTGCTTCTCTAATATAGTCAGTTTTGTTCATTATGACTATGGAGTCACCTTTATCGGCCTGCCTTATTACCAGAACACAAAATCAGACAGACAGTGAAAATTTTCACACATTGCAGAAATGCCGCCAGCTTCCCAGGTGAACCATGGGCTTGCCCACAAATCCACTGATCTACAGTGTGCTGCTTCTTACAGATGCTTAGCACTGTGCTTTCACTCTTTTGGATGGGCGCGTCTTCTGCAGCTAAGATAAGCACGGTAGATAAAGATGCTGACAGGTAAATACCATGCACCTTCATAGCCTGCAGGCTATTAGCATGATCATATACACGTCACATAGCCTAGGGACATAGTTATATACACCATTTAACACTTCATACAGTTTTAGGAGCTTTTGGGCATTTTTACAACATTTCAGAAAAGTGAAATACTATCTCTTTAAATGTATCTCTCCCTGCTCTGGTCCTCATATTCAACAGGCTCTCAGATGGTCAGGAGCATTTTCAGAACTTTGGAGAGAAAATTTTTACTTTGCAAGTATAATCTGCTCTGGAGACATCAGGGTTTAATTTTTGGCGCAGAAATTCTCCTCCCACTCACTGATAATGACCATCTTGCAGAGACGCAGCAATTCATTCTCTGGACATTAGGTGTGGTGAACACTCTTAATTCAATATCGGCTAGATTTAGAGTTTTGTCGGTAACGACCCGCGTAGCTAACGCTGGCTTTTTTCTGGCCGCACCTTTTAAATAACTCTGGTATTGAGAGTCCACAGAATGGCTGCGTTAGGCTCCAAAAAAGGAGCGTAGAGCATATTTAACGCAACTTCAACTCTCGATACCAGAGCTGCTTACGGACGCGGCCAGCCTCAAAAACGGGCTCGTGCACGATTCCCCCATAGAAAACAATGGGGCTGTTTGAGCTGAAAAAAAACCTAACACCTGCAAAAAAGCCGCGTTCAGCTCTTAACGCAGCCCCATTGTTGTCTATGGGGAAACACTTCCTACGTCTGCATCTAACACCCTAACATGTACCCCGAGTCTAAACACCCCTAACCTTACACTTATTAACCCCTATTCTGCTGCCCCCGCTATCGCTGACCCCTGCATATTATTTTTAACCCCTAATCTGCCGCTCTGTAAACCGCCGCTACTTACATTATCCCTATGTACCCCTAATCTGCTGCCCCTAACACCGGCCGACCCCTATATTATATTTATTAACCCCTAATCTTCCCCCCACAACGTCGCCTCTACCTGCCTACACTTATTAACCCCTAATCCGCCTCACTAACCCTATAATAAATAGTATTAACCCCTAATCTGCCCTCCCTAACATCGCCGACACCTAACTTCAAACATTAACCCCTAATCTGCCGACTGGAGCTCACCGCTATTCTAATAAATGTATTAACCCCTAAAGCTAAGTCTAACCCTAACACTAACACCCCCCTAAATTAAATATAATTTAAATCTAACAAAATTAATTAATTCTTATTAAATAAATTATTCCTATTTAAAGCTAAATACTTACCTGTAAAATAAATCCTAATATAGCTACAATATAAAATATATTTATATTATAGCTATTTTAGGATTTATATTTATTTTACAGGTAACTTTGTATTTATTTTAACCAGGTACAATAGCTAAAATAGTTAAAATAATTACAAAATTACCTGTAAAATAAATCCTAACCTAAGTTACAATTAAACCTAACACTACACTATCAATAAATTAATTAAATAAAATACCTACAATTACCTACAATCAAACCTAACACTACACTATCAATAAATTAATTAAATACAATATCTACAAATAAATACAATGAAATAAACTAACTAAAGTACAAAAAAGAAAGAAAAATCCATTGAATTAAAAATAATTATGTGTGAGTAAAAATTCTAACGCATATAAAATGAATTCAGAAAGTTCAGATGAACAGGTTGAAAACTTGCAGAGAAACAGCCTAATAGCATCAATACCAAGTCTGTGGGGAATAGATGCTTAGAGACTAGTTACATCTACAGTGAGCCAAGACATATTAGGGGTCCAGATAATGTTTTCAGTAGGAGAAAGATGGTGTTGTGTATCACAAAGGACGGACGGGAGTAGTTTAACTAGTGGTTTAATCAATGAATAAATCCAGTTAGAAAGGTTCTCGAATAAAGAGCCAATACCTGCCACTATAGGTCTTCCAGTGACATTCGTAAGGGATTTGTGAACCTTTGGAAACAAATGGAAAATAGGCACCACAAAGGACTGTACATAAAGATATTCTAAAGTGGATTGATCAATGATGTTAAGGTATACTGCTTCATCTAATACATCACGTAACTCTTTCTGGTATCTGAATATTGGATCATTAGGTAATGAGGCATAAGCCAATGTATCATTCAACTGTCTAAGTGCTTCTCTAATATAGTCAGTTTTGTTCATTATGACTATGGAGTCACCTTTATCGGCCTGCCTTATTACCAGAACACAAAATCAGACAGACAGTGAAAATTTTCACACATTGCAGAAATGCCGCCAGCTTCCCAGGTGAACCATGGGCTTGCCCACAAATCCACTGATCTACAGTGTGCTGCTTCTTACAGATGCTTAGCACTGTGCTTTCACTCTTTTGGATGGGCGCGTCTTCTGCAGCTAAGATAAGCACGGTAGATAAAGATGCTGACAGGTAAATACCATGCACCTTCATAGCCTGCAGGCTATTAGCATGATCATATACACGTCACATAGCCTAGGGACATAGTTATATACACCATTTAACACTTCATACAGTTTTAGGAGCTTTTGGGCATTTTTACAACATTTCAGAAAAGTGAAATACTATCTCTTTAAATGTATCTCTCCCTGCTCTGGTCCTCATATTCAACAGGCTCTCAGATGGTCAGGAGCATTTTCAGAACTTTGGAGAGAAAATTTTTACTTTGCAAGTATAATCTGCTCTGGAGACATCAGGGTTTAATTTTTGGCGCAGAAATTCTCCTCCCACTCACTGATAATGACCATCTTGCAGAGACGCAGCAATTCATTCTCTGGACATTAGGTGTGGTGAACACTCTTAATTCAATATCGGCTAGATTTAGAGTTTTGTCGGTAACGACCCGCGTAGCTAACGCTGGCTTTTTTCTGGCCGCACCTTTTAAATAACTCTGGTATTGAGAGTCCACAGAATGGCTGCGTTAGGCTCCAAAAAAGGAGCGTAGAGCATATTTAACGCAACTTCAACTCTCGATACCAGAGCTGCTTACGGACGCGGCCAGCCTCAAAAACGGGCTCGTGCACGATTCCCCCATAGAAAACAATGGGGCTGTTTGAGCTGAAAAAAAACCTAACACCTGCAAAAAAGCCGCGTTCAGCTCCTAACGCAGCCCCATTGTTGTCTATGGGGAAACACTTCCTACGTCTGCATCTAACACCCTAACATGTACCCCGAGTCTAAACACCCCTAACCTTACACTTATTAACCCCTATTCTGCTGCCCCCGCTATCGCTGACCCCTGCATATTATTTTTAACCCCTAATCTGCCGCTCTGTAAACCGCCGCTACTTACATTATCCCTATGTACCCCTAATCTGCTGCCCCTAACACCGGCCGACCCCTATATTATATTTATTAACCCCTAATCTTCCCCCCACAACGTCGCCTCTACCTGCCTACACTTATTAACCCCTAATCCGCCTCACTAACCCTATAATAAATAGTATTAACCCCTAATCTGCCCTCCCTAACATCGCCGACACCTAACTTCAAACATTAACCCCTAATCTGCCGACTGGAGCTCACCGCTATTCTAATAAATGTATTAACCCCTAAAGCTAAGTCTAACCCTAACACTAACACCCCCCTAAATTAAATATAATTTAAATCTAACAAAATTAATTAATTCTTATTAAATAAATTATTCCTATTTAAAGCTAAATACTTACCTGTAAAATAAATCCTAATATAGCTACAATATAAAATATATTTATATTATAGCTATTTTAGGATTTATATTTATTTTACAGGTAACTTTGTATTTATTTTAACCAGGTACAATAGCTAAAATAGTTAAAATAATTACAAAATTACCTGTAAAATAAATCCTAACCTAAGTTACAATTAAACCTAACACTACACTATCAATAAATTAATTAAATAAAATACCTACAATTACCTACAATCAAACCTAACACTACACTATCAATAAATTAATTAAATACAATATCTACAAATAAATACAATGAAATAAACTAACTAAAGTACAAAAAATAAAAAAGAACTAAGTTACAAAAAATAAAAAAATATTTACAAACATCAGAAAAATATTACAACAATTTTAAACTAATTACACCTACTCTAAGCCCCCTAATAAAAAAACAAAGACCCCCAAAATAAAAAAATGCCCTACCCTACTCTAAATTACTAAAGTTCAAAGATCTTTTACCTTACCAGCCCTGAACAGGGCCCTTTGCGGGGCATGCCCCAAAGAATTCAGCTCTTTTGCCTGTAAAAAAACCACATACAATACCCCCCCAACATTACAACCCACCACCCACATACCCCTAATCTAACCCAAACCCCCCTTAAATAAACCTAACACTAAGCCCCTGAAGATCTTCCTACCTTATCTTCACCATACCAGGTTCACTGATCGATCCAGAAGAGCTCCTCCGATGTCCTGATCCAAGCCCAAGCGGGGGGCTGAAGATGTCCATGATCCGGCTGAAGTCATCATCCAAGCAGGAGCTGAAGAGGTCCATGATCCGGCTGAAGTCATCATCCAAGCAGTAGCTGAAGAGGTCCATGATCCGGCTGAAGTCTTCTATCAACGGCATCTTCAATCTTCTTTCTTCCGGATCCATCTTGCAGACCTCCGACGCGGAACATCCTGCTGGCCCGACGAACTACCGACGAATGAAGGCTCCTTTAAGGGACGTCATCCAAGATGGCGTCCCTCGAATTCCAATTGGCTGATAGGATTCAATCGAAATTCTGATTGGCTGATGGAATCAGCCAATCAGAATCAAGTTCAATCCGATTGGCTGATCCGATCAGCCAATCAGATTAAGCTTGCATTCTATTGGCTGTTCCGATCAGCCAAGGAATGGGGTTTTACTCAAATCTGTTTGTAGTTCCCAAAAAAGAGGGAACTTTCAGACCAATTCTGGATTTAAAGATTCTAAACAAATTTCTCAGAGTGCCATCGTTCAAAATGGAAACTATTCGAACGATTTTACCTTCAATCCAGGAGGGTCAATTTATGACTACCGTGGATCTAAAGGATGCGTATCTACATATTCCTATCCACAAAGATCATCATCAGTTCCTAAAGTTCGCCTTTCTGGACAAACATTACCAGTTTGTGGCTCTCCCATTCGGGCTAGCCACTGCTCCAAGGATTTTCACAAAGGTACTCGGGTCCCTTCTAGCGGTTCTAAGACCAAGGGGCATTGCAGTGGCACCTTACTTGGACGACATTCTGATACAAGCGTCGTCTCTTTCAAAGGCAAAGGCTCACACAGACATCGTTCTGGCCTTTCTCAGATCTCACGGGTGGAAGGTGAACATAGAAAAGAGTTCCCTGTCTCCGTCGACAAGAGTTCCTTTCTTGGGGACAATAATAGATTCTTTAGAAATGAAGATTTTTCTGACAGATGTCAGAAAGTCAAAACTTCTAAATGCTTGTCAAGTTCTTCACTCTGTTCCACGACCTTCCATAGCTCAGTGCATGGAAGTAGTAGGGTTGATGGTTACAGCAATGGACATAGTTCCTTTTGCGCGAATTCATCTAAGACCATTACAACTGTGCATGCTGAAACAGTGGAATGGGGACTATACAGACTTGTCTCCAGTGATTCAAGTAGATCAGAAGACCAGAGACTCACTCCGTTGGTGGCTAACCCAGGATCACCTGTCCCAGGGAATGAGCTTCCGCAGACCAGAGTGGGTCATCGTCACGACCGACACCAGTCTAGTTGGCTGGGGCGCGGTCTGGGACTCCCTGAAAGCTCAGGGTCTATGGTCTCGGGAAGAGTCTCTTCTCCCGATAAACATTCTGGAACTGAGAGCGATATTCAATACTCTCAGGGCTTGGCCTCAACTAGCAAAGGCCAGATTCATAAGATTCCAATCAGACAACATGACGACTGTTGCTTACATCAACCATCAGGAGGGAACAAGGAGTTCCCTGGCGATGAGAGAAGTGACCAAAATCATAAAATGGGCGGAGGATCACTCCTGCCACCTATCTGCGATCCACATCCCAGGAGTGGAAAATTGGGAGGTGGATTATCTGAGTCGTCAGACATTCCATCCGGGGGAGTGGGAACTCCACCCGGAGATATTTGCCCAGTTGACTCAATTATGGGGCATTCCAGACATGGATCTGATGGCGTCTCGTCAGAACTTCAAGGTTCCTTGCTACGGGTCCAGATCCAGGGATCCCAAGGCGACTCTAGTGGATGCATTAGTAGCGCCTTGGGCCTTTAACCTAGCTTATGTGTTTCCACCGTTTCCTCTCATTCCCAGGCTGGTAGCCAGGATCAAACAGGAGAGGGCCTCGGTGATCTTGATAGCTCCTGCGTGGCCACGCAGGACTTGGTATGCAGACCTGGTGAATATGTCATCGGCTCCACCATGGAAGCTACCTTTGAGACAGGATCTTCTAGTACAGGGTCCATTCGAACATCCAAATCTAGTTTCCCTCCAGCTGACGGCTTGGAAATTGAACGCTTGATTTTATCTAAGCGTGGGTTTTCGGATTCTGTGTTAGATACTCTGGTACAAGCCAGAAAACCTGTAACTAGAAAAATTTACCATAAAATATGGAAAAGATATATCTGTTGGTGAATCCAAGGGATTCTCATGGAGTAAGATCAAAATTCCTAGGATCCTTTCTTTTCTTCAATAAGGTTTGGATAAGGGATTATCAGCGAGTTCTCTAAAGGGACAGATTTCTGCTTTATCTGTCTTGTTACACAAACGACTGGCAGCTGTGCCAGATGTTCAAGCTTTTGTTCAGGCTTTGGTCAGGATCAAGCCTGTTTACAGACCTTTGACTCCTCCCTGGAGTCTGAATTTAGTTCTTTCAGTTCTTCAAGGGGTTCTGTTTGAACCTCTACATTCCATAGATATCAAGATGTTATCTTGGAAAGTTCTGTTTTTGGTTGCTATTTCTTCTGCTAGAAGAGTTTCTGAGTTATCTGCTCTGCAGTGTAATCCGCCCTATCTGGTGTTCCATTCAGATAAGGTTGTTTTGCGTACTAAGCCTGGTTTCCTTCCAAAGGTTGTTTCCAACAAGAATATTAACCAGGAAATAGTTGTGCCTTCTTTGTGTCCGAATCCAGTTTCAAAGAAGGAACGTTTGTTACACAATTTAGATGTAGTTCGTGCTTTAAAGTTCTATTTAGATGCAACAAAGGATTTCAGACAAACGTCTTCTCTGTTTGTCGTTTATTCTGGCAAGAGGAGAGGTCAAAAAGCTACTGCTACCTCTCTTTCCTTTTGGCTGAAAAGCATCATCCGATTGGCTTATGAGACTGCCGGACGGCAGCCTCCCGAACGCATCACAGCTCACTCTACTAGGGCTGTGGCTTCCACATGGGCCTTCAAGAACGAGGCTTCTGTTGATCAGATATGTAAGGCAGCGACTTGGTCTTCCCTGCACACTTTTGCCAAATTCTACAAATTTGATACTTTTGCTTCTTCGGAGGCTATTTTTGGGAGAAAGGTTTTGCAAGCCGTGGTGCCTTCCGTTTAGGTAACCTGATTGGCTCCCTCCCTTCATCCGTGTCCTAAAGCTTTGGTATTGGTTCCCACAAGTTATGGATGACACCGTGGACCGGACATACCAATGTTGGAGAAAACAGAATTTATGCTTACCTGATAAATTACTTTCTCCAACGGTGTGTCCGGTCCACGGCCCGCCCTGGTTTTTTAATCAGGTTTGATGAATTTCTTTCTTTAACTACAGTCACCACGGCACCCTATGGTTTCTCCTGTTTTTCTCCTGTCCGTCGGTCGAATGACTGGGGTGGGCGGAGCCTAGGAGGGACTATATGGACAGCTTTTGCTGTGCTCTTTGCCATTTCCTGTTGGGGAAGAGAATATTCCCACAAGTTATGGATGACGCTGTGGACCGGACACACCGTTGGAGAAAGTAATTTATCAGGTAAGCATAAATTCTGTTTTTACAGGTAATTTTGTAATTATTTTAACTATTTTAGCTATTGTACCTGGTTAAAATAAATACAAAGTTACCTGTAAAATAAATATAAATCCTAAAATAGCTATAATATAAATATAATTTATATTGTAGCTATATTAGGATTTATTTTACAGGTAAGTATTTAGCTTTAAATAGGAATAATTTATTTAATAAGAGTTAATTTATTTCGTTAGAGTTAAATTATATTTAACTTAGGGGGGTGTTAGTGTTAGGGTTAGACTTAGCTTTAGGGGTTAATACATTTATTAGAATAGCGGTGAGCTCCAGTCGGCAGATTAGGGGTTAATGTTTGAAGTTAGGTGTCGGCGATGTTAGGGAGGGCAGATTAGGGGTTAATACTATTTATTATAGGGTTAGTGAGGCGGATTAGGGGTTAATAACTTTATTATAATAGCGGTGCGGTCCGCTCGGCAGATTAGGGGTTAATAAGTGTAGGCAGGTGGAGGCGACGTTGTGGGGGGCAGATTTGGGGTTAATAAATATAATATAGGGGTCGGCGGTGTTAGGGGCAGCAGATTAGGGGTACATAAGGATAACGTAAGTAGCGGCGCTTTGCGGTCGGCAGATTAGGGGTTAATTATTGTAGGTAGCTGGCGGCAACGTTGTGGGGGGCAGGTTAGGGGTTAATACATATAATACAGGGGTCGGCGGTGTTAGGGGCAGCAGATTAGGGGTACATAAGGATAACGTAGGTGGCGGTCGGCAGATTAGGGGTTAAAAAAATTTAATCGAGTGGCGACGATGTGGGGGGACCTCGGTTTAGGGGTACATAGGTAGTTTATGGGTGTTAGTGTACTTTAGAGCACAGTAGTTAAGAGCTTTATAAACCGGCGTTAGCCCAGAAAGCTCTTAACTACTGACTTTTTTCTGCGGCTGGAGTTTTGTCGTTAGAATTCTAACACTCACTTCAGCCACGACTCTAAATACCGGAGTTAGAAAGATCCCATTGAAAAGATAGGATACGCAATTGACGTAAGGGGATCTGCGGTATGGAAAAGTCGCGGCTGAAAAGTGAGCGTTAGACCCTTTCCTGACTGACTCCAAATACCGGCGGTAGCCTAAAACCAGCGTTAGGAGCCTCTAACGCTGGTTTTCATGGCTACCGCCAAACTCTAAATCTAGGCCTAGGTTTGCTAAATTAATATATAATATTGACCCATTGCTGTTTAAACTGTCTTTATTAAATTAAGACTATTTTTTCTCTTAAAGAGATAGTGCCCACTACAGTATTACATTGTGCCAAATATTTGGTGTTTGCCTTAGGGTGTTAACCCTTTCTGAGCCTTTTATACTGTGTTTCTGTGCTGCTATTTACTTGTATATACTTGCCTTTACTTACCCTATGAAAAAAACAAGCAAACAGAGCGCAACTCCGACTCAAGATGATTTATTAAAATAAAACAGTGCTCCAAACAAATGATTGTACTTACAAAAAACACAAGTGATTTGTGCCTTAAAACCAATCGTGTGACTTCTGGGTGCCTTTTGAACCAACACAGAGCAGCAAGCAATATTATGGCTTAACTGACAGCGGTCCTTTACGAGGTCATCCTCGCATGCTGGGCAATTTGTGTGTCATATCTACGTAATGGACCGCTGTCGGCTCCGCCATAACATTGTTTGCTGCCCGGCGTTGGATCAAAAGGCACCTAGAAGTCACACGATTACACAAATTTGATACTTTTTACCTTTTGGGGATTACCTTTGGTATATCAGTTTACGATTTTACTGTCTTATTGTCTGTACTAGCACTTGTATTTGTTTTTCTTTACTTTACCCTATACTGTACATTATAGAACAAAGTGGTGATCTACGGATAATTTAACCCTTTCTCAACAATGTTTGCTATGAAAGGATGTGTTAGGGCACCCCCCCCCCCCCACTCAGTAATGCCACTTATGCGCTGAATCTATAGCTATGTAATCTAAAGGTCATGCAGCAAAGTGTTCAGGGATTTACTACTTACCAGTGTTATTCCCAGGACAGCTCTTCTGGCCTGCCCCCTAATTTGAAGCAATATATCCACTCTGCAATTTCAGAACTGATGGCTGTTAGAACTCTACCATTTAAAGGCAAACTCTTTTGGACATCCTTAAGGAGTGACCCGTCTAGGTACCCTGCACTGTTGAGATGTACAATGGGATCAGAATCCTCATCTTTTGAGGACGATTATTCAGAAAATCAGGAGAAATTTCCTTTTTTTTTCATATTGCAGAACCATGTACCAGAAGTGTCTTTTTATTTCAAGTGGGATCACATATATGTTTTAAAACAAACTATTAAGAAGACTGATACATTCTTTAAGGCTGCTTCCACAAAGTTATCTACCTACCTTTTACCTTTTTTTAATTATTTATTTTTTATCATCACAAAGGAATGGAACAAACCAGGTGTTCCTTTTTGTTCCCTCTTCCAAATTCAAGAACATCTTTCTTTTTGAAAAATGGAGGTATTGGAAAATATTTAAAAGGTGTATGGTGCCATCTCTACTCTCCAGAGGCAAAATGTTTTTCACTTTCTGCAATGAGATTTTTTTTTTATTGAAAAATTTTCGGCAGGTCATTTTAAAATGAAATTCAATTTCAAATTGGCAGTTACACTAAAGCACCAGTTCAATTCAAGCGTGTTGATTAACTGGAGAATAAAGAAAAAATTATAAAGTTTTATAACTTTTATAACTGACAAAAAAAAGCAAGTTTAGACATGTTTCATGCTTCCTGCTTTTCCTGAATTCTCTTTTCATGTTCCGATAAGCTTCTGGCTTTAATTGTTTTTATGCTGCACACTTTTTGAATAAACTTTTTTTTTACCTGCATATAATCTGCAAACTTGTTTTTGGTTAAACCTTGAACGCTGGCGGTCAGGTGATACCGCAGATGTTACACTGTTTCTACTATTGAATCGCCGTTGGAATGAGGATGCTGTCTGCTGAGCAGCCTTAGCTGAGGGATCATTGACAATAGCTTCTACTGTGCACCGCTGAAGAAACGACCATTGGCTATACCACCGTGCTGGTAAGCGCCATTGTGTTTTGTATGCTGGAAGCTGGCTACCAGGCTTATTTATCACAGTCTGCAAAGCGGGTCTAAGCATTATTATTCCTCAAATTCTACAATTTTTTCAGCAAGTTCCTTAAAGGTCAAATTTCTGCTTTTTCAGTCTTGTATCAGTGTTGTATTTCAAAAGTTTTCTAATCACCCAAAATTCAAGCTTTGGTCAGGATAAGACTGGTTATTAGACTAGCTTCTCCTCCGTGGAGCCTTAACCTGGTTTTAAGAGTCATTCAGACTCAGCCATTTGAACTTATGCAAAGTTAGAAAAATGTATAATAATTTTACAGTATAATGCATATAAATAACACATCCTACACAGATGCATTGTTTACACATAATGGCCTAGTTCATATGGATTTAACAATAATGTTAGTGTTTTTTCTTTTTAAATCTGAATACAATTGATTTCACAACCTTATTGTCACCACATCACAACACGGAATATTGTAATTTAAAAATGTTAAAAAAAATGTATACAGTGGACCTATGAAAGTGAACAAACACCCTTTAAGCTTGAAGTATAAAAGCCCATTCGCCGTGACATACTTACAGCGAAATATTGTGTAAGAGTAGTGTTGATTAAAATTACACTAATGTAAAAACTAAATACAGGTACAGTATGATGGTTTTTACACTAATTTTTTCCTGATGTTGTAACAGTTAATGCTCGATGGGCACCCCTTTTAAGAATGGTCGGACCAGGGCTCAAATCTGATCCGGTGCTGCTGAGTTCCAGGAGCCCGGCTAGGCGTTTAAGCGCATCTCTGTGACACATTATTTGAACATTGATTATACTTTTAGCGACATAGCTTCATAGTTATAATGGGGAGGTTTATTATTCAGTATAGTTTTTTATAGTGAGTTATTTTTATGACAGTAGCTAGTATAGGGGAGTTAGCTGGGACGTTCCAGGGGAGTGTAAGTTAGACATTACGTAAGTGTAGGCGGTATTAGGGACTTAGCTGGACATTCCACAGGTGTCTAGGTTTGCTCAGATGTAAGTGTAAGTGGTCGGTGGAAGGTTCGAGGTCGTGTGGGTGGAGTGAAGATTAGATGTCAGGTAGAAATAGGCATTCAGGAGGAGTTAACGGGGTGTGCTAATGGGAGTGGCCTGCTTTTTGTTTTGGACACATCGACACAAGATCGATATGTTCGAATCAGCGAAGTGCAGATTGCAAGGAGGGTAGCGGCCATGTTTGTCTAGCCAGCTGTCGAGACTATATCGCCTAAGGTAGTTAGTGCAGGTGTAATAAAACTTAGGCCCCCACGGCAATATTTGGAGATTGCCTACACAGAAACTATTTTTAGTTTCAGTAAGCGCACTGTCTGTGCTGTGTAGGCCCACTGCATATAGGGCCCCAGCTGCAGCAATATGCCAACGAGTGGTGATGTCGGTGATGCAGGTGGTGACGTCATGTTCCCATTGACCTCTTTAGGAGAGACATCGCTGCTCCCCGGCATTGCTTGGACACGCCCCTTTTCTTTGACTATCTCGACAAAACATTTGGACTGCGAGGCCGTCGAGGCCAGCGAGACTGTTTCTCGTCGGTCTGTTAAAGCTTTGAATATATCAGGACCTAAGTGCTATTGCATTGCCTTTTTATCATGCATTAGTTAATTATGCAAATCTACTCTATTTACTGGTTCTTTAAGAAGCAATAATATAATCTCTTGTTAGCACTATATATATCTGGTAGCAAAGAGGTACATTAAAAGATGTTTGTTTCATGCTGTAAAGGGGTTAGATCCCTGTTGTGCATTTTTCTGGTAATTAAGAAGACACACACATGTGAATAGACTGTTTAAAGGGACAGTGTATACAAAAACAAATATGGGCTATTTAAATGTTTAAAGCTTTAGATGTAGATAAAGTTTGTTAGGATGTGCTGCTAAAGATGAGGAAAAACCTTGCAGTGAAGCTAGTGACTCCCTGACTGTAAGCACACTAGTTAGGGAGTGAGGGTAAAACCGTAGCTCTGTAATTATTGTGTAATGCAAACCTTTACATATGCTGTGAACATACTGCAAGGTTTTTCCTCATTTTAGCAGCAAAATAGTAAAATTACAAATGTTATCTACATCTAAAGCTTTATTTAAATAGCGCATATTTGTTTTTGTATACACTGTCCCTTTAAGCACCAGTTGGGTGGCTGGTATTTGCAGATGTTATTGTTGCCATGAGGAAGGAGCGTCTCTGTGTGAACTTCTGCTGAAGTCTATTAGTAGAGAGCTTATAATTCACGAGGGTGACAAGTGACTTGGGATCCTGGTGACAATGTATATAGAATGGGCCATATAACAGCTGTGTAACCAAGGGCTGTATTCCTTCATTATTGCAGGCAAAAACATTATTATATTTACCAACTGCTACAATCCAGCCAGACATCAGTAACTCCCCTTCTGAAAGGTATAAACTCAGCAAGTGTAGAGAGACATGAATGTCAATAGTATGTTGTCCAGCCTCAGCATACAACTGCAAAGCAAATGCCTTATTTAGCCTTTAGATCTCAGGTGCTTAAAAACAAAGAAAAGAAATAGAATTTGTGTTTACATTTATTTAAGCACTGCTTATTAGCAGCTTGTGCACAATTCCATTGTTTTATGGCCTTATTACTTGGTGGATGTGTTACAGATCTCACTGCATGACCATATAATGTTGTCAGATTTGGTGCCACTCTTTTGATCACTCAGTCATTTTTTTTGCCTCCAGAAAGGAGTGATTCTAAGGAATCATGAGAAAGTTGGAGGGATTAAAGCTCTGTTGTGTGACGTGTTTTGCCTCCTCTGTAGGACTGGACTTTAATCCCAAATGGGATGGCTAGTGGATTCTCACCTTCTTATGAAAGAAAAACATTTTTTAGATACTGCATCTGGCAAGAAGTTATGTCTTTATATTTCTTTCTTTTTTTTGTTTCTAACAGAAAAACAATCCTGTAACAAGCAGCAACATACAGGGTATGTCATGGTCGTTAAGGGGTTAAAAGGACCACCAACACAGTAGAAATGCATTATCAATAAATACAAAATAGACAATGCAAAAGGACTTCAATTTCACGAGATTTTTTTGTGACAAATTTCAAAGTTAGTTTTATTTTCCTTTCCACTGTATGTGACAGCCATCAATCAACCTGTCACAAAATGCATATACGTATATATTCTGTGAATCTTGCACATGCTCAGTAGGAACTGGTGCCTCAAAAAGTGTGCATATAAAAATATTGTGCATATTTAGATAATGGATGTGAATTGGAAAGTTGTTTAACATTGTGTGCTCTATCTGAATCATGAAAGTTTAAATTTTGACTTTAGTGGTCCTTTAAATTGTATTACCCACAGTGTGCTTTAGTTGCGCTTAAAATGCCTCTGAATTCTAAGTCCATACTAATGTTTCTTTGTTAGAATCCGATGGTTTATAATAATTTGTTTGAACATGCAATTTTAAACAAAACAACAATAAGCATATAAGTTGGAAAATGACCAATTTGTTTGCAAACAAAAGCTTAATATGTTCTGTGCTGTAGTGACTGGTTTTATCTATAGACTAGAATCGCAATCTGAAAACTCCAGTACTTAGGTTAGTGAAAACATTCAGTACTACAACAGCCGTGCAGTATGCATTTAATATGTGTCTCTCCTTTTTATGTAGCGTAGTGAAAAACCTTGTCAATAATATAGGTCCTATTATTTTATAAAAAGTAGTCATTACCATGAGTAGTTCCTGCAAGATTAATAACAATTCCCACTGAACAACGTTAAAGGGATATGAAACCCAAATATTTTCTTTTGTGATTCAGATAGAGCAGACCATTTTCAAAAAGTTTCTAATTTACTTCTTTACCAAATTTCCTTTGTTTTCATGATATTCTATATTGAAGAGATACCTAGGTTGGCATCTAGAGCACTACATTGCAGAAAATAGTGCTGCCATTTAGTGCTCTTGCAAACTGATAACATTCTTGCAAAACTGCTGCCATATAGTGTTCCAAAAATGGGCTGGCACCTAAGCTTTACATCCCTGCTTTTCAACAAAAGATACCAAAATAACAAAGAAAAATTGATTATAAAAGTAAATTAGAAAAAAAAATTAATTGCATGCTCTATCTGAATCATGAAAGAAAAATGTTGGGTTTCATTTCCCTTTAAATCTTACTTTGTGCTTATATTATTTATGGTGTATTATAAGCAGGTTAAAGGACCACGTCCATGTGCATATTTTTTTATTGGAAAATGTATTTTTTTCCCTCCCATTTCCCATCCCCATTTATCATGTGACAGACATCAGCCAATCACAGACTAGTGTACCTATACCCTGTGAGCTTGTGCACATGCTCCGTAGGATCTTTTTCCCCAGAAAGTGTGTATATAAAAAGACTGCAACATTTGATAATGGAAGTTAATTGGAGAGTGTCTTAAAACTGCCTGCTCTATCTGAATAATAAAAGGGTTTTTTTTTTACTTGAGTGTCCCTTTAAATACTTTGTTATAATGGATAAGTTTTAAGATTCTAAAGCACATATGAAATGTGGAAGAGACACAAAGCAGAAAAAAAATAACTTCATTTAAATTTGTAGCAAGGTGACTGCATTTTTACATTAAGCAAAGCCTCCAGGTCATTGTACATTTTCCAGTACATATACTCTACAGAGACTTTAGGAACATGTACTCCTCATTTATCAGTAGGACATGCGTCATTTGATTGGGAAGCATTACTAAGTATCATGACTCTTTCAGCATAGAAAGCTTGTACACTGAATATCTGGCTGCACGTCTGTGAGACTGTTGTTTTACCCTTGGTGTTTCCATGAATGGTCATAAGGGGGAGTGCTCAGACAAATTAATGAACCTTCCCTTCCTGCAGCTCAGACCTAATCAGTGTTTATTCTCTCAGCAGTCTGTGGAAGTGGTGCCAGGCTAAGTCCCTGAAGACTAAATTCCCGTTTAGTGATACTAACCTCTCTGCCAACAACTACTTCAGGAATTATTAGTGTTATAAAATGTACATAAATATTCTTTGCATACTGAAATATTTAATTATAATTAAAAGTGTTTTTATTTAAAAAATAATAATTAGCAAAGCAACTCATTTGGACACACTTTTAAAATATGGTGATCTGCTACAAGTGTTTGTTTCACCCGAAGAGGTGTGTGTGAGGAAGGGGAGAGTTTCTACAAAACATTACACATTCAAACACTGCTTTGTGGAAGACCAGTGAGTGCCAGCCTATTTTTTTTGATACATTACATTACTAGCAGGTACCCTGGCTGTGAGGATATTGAAGTGAAAGTGCCTATCACAGTGAATATACACATTTACCGGCCACTTTATTAGGTGCACCTGTAAAATTGCTTGGTAACACAAATTGCTAATCAGCCAATCACATGGCAGCAACTCAATGTATTTAGGCATCTAGACGTGGTGAAGACGACTTGCTGAAGTTCAAACCGAACATCAGAATGTGGAAGAAAGGGGATTTAAGTGACTTTGAATGTGGCATGGTTGTTGGTGCCAGGCGGGCTGGTCTAAATATTTAAAAAAAACTGCTGATCTACTGTGATTTTCACGCACAATCATCTCTAGGGTTTACAGAGAATGGTCCGAAAAAGAGAAAATCCAGTGAGCAGCAGTTGTGTGGACGACAATGCCTTGTTGATGTCAGAGAAGAATGGGCAGACTGGTTCGAGATGATAGAAAGGCAACAGTAACTCAAATAACTACTTGTTACAACCAAGGTATGCAGAATACCATCTCTAAACACACAACACGTCAAACCTTGAAGCAGATGGGCTACAGCAGCAGAAGACCACACCGGGTGCCACTCCTGTCAGCTAAGAACAGGAAACTGAGGCTACAATTTGCACAGGCTCACCAAAATTGGACAATAGAAGATTGGAAAAACGTAGCCTGGTCTGAAGAGTCTCAATTTCAGCTGCGACATTCAGATGGTAGGGTCAGAATTTGGCGTAAACAACATGAAAGCATGGATCCATCCTGCCTTGTATCAATGGTTCAGGCTGGTGATGGTGGTGTAATGGTGTGTGGATATTTTCTTGGCACACTTTGGGTCCCTTAGTACCAATTGAGCATTGTTTAAACACCACAGCCTACCTGAGTATTGTTGTTGACTATGTCCATCCCTTTATTACTACAGTGTACCCATCTTCTGATGGCTACTTCCAGCAAGATAATGCCCCATGTCAGAAAGCTCAAATCATCTCAAACTGGTTTCTTGAACATGACAATGAGTTCACTGTACCCCAATGGCCTCCACAGTCACCAGACCTCAATCCAATAGAGCACCTTTGGGATGTGGTGGGACAGGAGATTTGCATCATGGATGTGCAGCCAACAAATCTGCAGCAACTGCGTGATGCTAGCACCTTGTTGAATCTATGCCACAAAGGCAGTTCTAAAGGCAAAAGGGGTCCAACTCGGTACTAGCAAGGTGTACCTAATGAAGTGGCAAGTGAGTGTATGTGTGTGTGTATATATGTATATATATATATATATATATATATATAATGTGCTTTGTAATTATAAAAAGCACAAAACCTTAAAAAAAAAAAAATTGCAAGAGGATCACCCACAGCTGTCTATATAGCTCCTCCCCTAACTGCCCACAGCCAGTCATTCTCTTGCAGCTCTCGACAATGGAAGTAGCTAGAGAGATGTGGTGCATTAATGTAGTTTTTCTTCAATCAAAAGTTTGTTATTTTCAAATGGTACCGGAGTTGTACTATTTTAGCCTCAGGCAGAAAGTTGAAGAATAGTCTGCCTGTGGTCTTTGATGATCTTAGCAGGTTGTAACTAAGATCCATTGCTGTTCTCACACATAACTGAAGAGATGGGTAACTTCAGCTGGGGGAATAGCGTGCAGGGTCTCCTGCTCTGAGGTATGTGCAGTTTTAAATTTTTCTAGAGAAATGAATATGCTAGAAAATGCTGACAATACCGGATTTATTTAAGGTAAACCAGATTACAGTGATTTAATAACGACTGGTATCATGCTTGCTGTAAAGGGTAATATTTTTATTATTTACTCACATTACTGAATAGATTTAACGTTTGCTTGAAGTGTATAAACAGGTTTTTTTACTTATTGGTGATAAAACTTTATTCTGGGGCCTAGTTTTTTCCACATGGCTGTCTAGATTTTGCCTAGGGATAGTTTTTTAAGGCCCTCTCACTGTGAGTACAGGTTGGGAGGGGCCTATTTTCATTTTTGCAGCTTGAGACATCCAGCTTCCCTGAAGTAGTCCCCTGAACATTTAGGACCTCTCTAAAGGGTTTTTGTGCCTTCCAAATTCGTTGTATGGGCAGGTAGGGCCACAGCAGAGCTGTGGCAGTTTGTTGTGACTGTTTAAAAAACGTTTATATTGTTTTTTTGATCCGTTTTTGAAACTAAGGGGTTAATCATCCATTTGCAAGTGGGTGCAATGCTCTTTTAGCCTATTATACACACTGTAAAAATTCTGTAAGATTTACTGCTTTTTTCACTGTTTTAGCAGTTTCTGTGATTGTTTTTTTCTCTTAAAGGCACAGTACCGTTTTTTTTTTTGTTTTTTTTGCTTGTTCACAGTTATTAAAGTGTTTTCCAAGCTTGCTGGTCTCATTACTAGTCTGTTTAAACATGTCTGACATAGAGGGAACTCATTGTTCATTATGTTTAGAAGCCATTGTGGAACCCCCTCTTAGAATGTGTACCAAATGCACTGATTTTACTATACATTTTAAAGACCATATTCTGGCTTTAAAAAATTTATCACCAGAAGAAATTGACAGGGAGGAAGTTATGCCGGCTAACTCTTCCCACATGTCAGATTCTATAAATCCCGCTCAGGGGACACCTAGTACTTCTAGCGCGCCCATTGCGTATACCTTGCAAGACATGGCGGCAGTTATGAATCATACCCTTACAGAGGTATTATCTAAACTGCCAAGATTGCAAGGAAAGCGAGACAGCTCTGGGAATAGAATAAATACAGAACTCTCTGACACTTTAGTAGCTAGGTCTGATACACCTTCACATTATACTGAAGCTGAAGCAGGGGAGCTTCAATCTGTGGGTGATTTTTCTGATTCAGGGAAGATACTTCACTCTGATTCTGATATGTCTACATTTAAATTTAAGCTTGAACACCTCCGCGCATTGCTCAGGGAGGTTTTAGCAACTCTGGATGACTGTGACACTATTGTAGTCCCAGAGAAATTATGTAGATTGGATAAATACTATGCAATACCTACTTACACTGATGTTTTTCCAATCCCTAAAAGGTTTTCTGAAATTATTACTAAGGAATGGGATAGACCAGGTGTACCGTTCTCTCCCCTTCTGTTTTTAAAAAGATGTTTTCTATAGACGCCGCTACATGGGACTTATGACAGATGGTCCCTAAGGTGGAGGGAGCAGTTTCTACTCTAGCTAAGCGTACCACTATCCCTGTCGAGGACAGTTGTGCTTTTCTAGATCCAATGGACAAAAAATTAGAGAGTTACCTTAAAAAAAAAAAAAATTTTATTCAACAAGGGTTTATTCTCCAGCCCCTTGCATTCATTGCCCCCGTCACTGCTGCTGCGGCCTTCTGGTTTGAGTCTCTCGAAGAGGCTCTACAGGTAGAAACCCCATTGGATGATATCCTTGACAAGCTTAAAGCCCTTAAGCTAGCCAATTCATTTGTTTCTGATGCCGTTGTTCATTTAACCAAACTAACGGCTAAGAACTCAGGTTTTGCTAATTAGGCGTGTAGGGCGCTATGGCTTAAATCCTGGTCAGCTGACGTTACTTCAAAGTCTAAGCTTCTCAACATTCCCTTCAAGGGGCAGACCCTATTCGGGCCTGGGCTGAAGGAGGAAAAGGTCATGCCCTTCCTCAGGATAGGTCCAGCAAATTAAGGACCAAACAGCCTAATTTTCGTGCCTTTCCAAATTTCAAGAGTGGTGCAGCTTCAACTTCCTCTAATACAAAACAGGAGGGAAATTTTGCCCAGTCCAAGCCGGTCTGGAGACCTAACCAGGTTTGGAACAAAGGAAAGGAGGCCAAGAAGCCTGCTGCTGCCTCTAAGACAGCATGAAAGATCAGCCCCCGATCCGGTAACGGATCTAGTAGGGGGCAGACTTTCTCTCTTCGCCCAGGCTTGGGCAAGAGATGTCCAGGATCCCTGGGCATTGGAAATTGTGTCTCAGGGATACCTTCTGGAATTCAAAGCTTCTTCCCCAAAAGGAAGATTTCACCTCTCACAATTATCTGCAAACCAGATAAAGAGAGAGGCATTCTTACATTGTGTTCAAGACCTCCTAGTTATGGGAGTGATCCACCCAGTTCCAAAGGAGGAACAGGGGCAAGGCTTCTATTCAAATCTGTTTGTGGTTCCCAAGAAAGAGGGAACCTTCAGACCAATCTTAGATCTCAAGATCCTAAACAAATTTCTCAGAGTTCCATCCTTCAAGATGGAGACTATTCAAACCATCCGTCCTATGATCCAGGAGGGTCAGTATATGACTACCGTGGCTTTAAAGGATGCTTATCTTCACATTCCGATACACAGAGATCATCATCGGTTTCTCAGGTTCGCCTTCCTAGACAGGCATTACCAGTTTGTGGCTCTTCCCTTTGGGTTAGCCACGGCACCAAGAATCTTTACAAAGGTTCTGGGGTCACTCCTGACGGTCCTAAGGCCGCGGGGTATAGCAGTAGCCCCTTACCTAGACGACATTCTGATACAGGCGTCGAATTTTCAAATTGCCAAGTCCCATACGGACATTGTTCTGGCTTTCCTGAGGTCTCATGGGTGGAAAGTGAACGAAGAAAAGAGTTCTCTATCCCCTCTCACAAGAGTTTCCTTCCTAGGAACTCTGATAGATTCTGTAGAAATTAAGATTTACCTGACAGAGGCCAGGTTGTCAAAACTTCTAAATTCCTGCCGTATTCTTTATTCTACTTCTCGCCCTTTGGTGGCTCAGTGTATGGAAGTAATCGGCTTAATGGTAGCGGCAATGGACATAGTGCCGTTTGCCCGTCTACATCTCAGACCGCTGCAACTCTGCATGCTCAGTCAGTGGAATGGGGATTACACAGATTTGTCCCCTCTACTAAATCTGGGTCAAAAGACCAGGGATTCTCTTCTCTGGTGGCTATCTCGAGTCCATCTGTCCAAGGGTATGACCTTCCGCAGGCCAGATTGGACAATAGTAACAACAGATACCAGCATTCTGGGCTGGGGTGCAGTCTGGAACTCCCTGAAGGCTCAGGGATCATGGACTCCGGAGGATGCCCTCCTTCCGATAAACATTCTGGAACTAAGAGCGATATTCAACGCTCTTCAGACTTGGCCTCAGCTTGCTGCGGTCAGGTTCATCAGATTTCAGTCAGACAACATCACGACTGTAGCTTACATCAACCATCAAGGGGGAACAAGGAGTTCCCTAGCAATGTTGGAGGTTTCAAAGATAATTCTATGGGCAGAGATTCACTCTTGCCATCTATCAGCTATCCATATCCCAGGAGTAGAGAACTGGGAGGCGGACTTTCTAAGTCGACAGACTTTTCATCCGGGGGAGTGGGAGCTCCATCCGGAGGTATTTGCACAGTTGATTCAACTTTGGGGCAAACCAGAACTGGATCTCATGGCGTCTCGTCAGAACGCCAAGCTTCCTCGTTACGGGTCCAGGTCCAGGGATCCCAAGGCAGCACTGATAGATGCTCTAGCAGCGCCTTGGTCCTTCAACCTAGCTTATGTGTTTCCACCGTTTCCTCTGCTCCCTCGTCTGATTGCCAAGATCAAGCAGGAGAGAGCATCGGTGATTTTGATAGCACCTGCGTGGCCACGCAGGACTTGGTATGCAGATCTGGTGAACATGTCATCCTTTCCACCATGGACTCTGCCGCTGAGACAGGACATTCTACTTCAGGGTCCTTTCAACCATCCAAATCTAATTTCTCTGCGTCTGACTGCTTGGAGATTGAACGCTTGATTTTATCAAAACGTGGTTTCTCCGAGTCGGTCATTGATACCTTAATACAGGCACGATAGCCTGTCACCAGGAAAATCTATCATAAGATATGGTGTAAATATCTTCATTGGTGTGAATCCAAGGGTTACTCTTGGAGTAAGGTCAGGATTCCTAAGATATTATCCTTTCTCCAAGAAGGATTGGAGAAGGGTTTGTCAGCTAGTTCCTTAAAGGGACAGATTTCTTTTGCACAAACGTCTGGCTGAGGTTCCAGATGTTCAGGCATTTTGTCAGGCTCTGGTTAGAATCAAGCCTGTGTTTAAACCTGTTGCTCCACCATGCAGTTTAAATTTAGTTCTTAAGGTTCTTCAAGGGGTTCCGTTTGAACCTTTGCATTCCATAGATATTAAGCTCTTATCTTGGAAAGTTCTGTTTTTAGTAGCTATCTCCTCGGCTCGAAGAGTTTCGGAGTTATCTGCTTTACAATGTGATTCCCCTTATCTCATTTCTCATGCAGATAAGGTAGTGTTACGTACCAAACCTGGGTTTCTACCTAAGGTGGTATCTAATAAAAATATCAATCAGGAGATTGTTGTACTGTCACTGTGTCCTAATCTTTCTTCTAAGAAGGAACAACTTTTACACAATCTTGATGTGGTTCGTGCTTTAAAGTTTTATTTACAAGCTACTAAAGATTTTCGTCAAACATCTTCATTGTTTGTTGTCTATTCTGGACAGAGGAGAGACCAAAAGGCTTCGGCAACTTCTCTTTCTTTTTGGCTAAGGAGTATAATATGCTTAGCTTATGAGACTGCTGGCCAGCAGCCTCCTGAAAGAATTACAGCTCATTCTACTAGAGCGGTAGCTTCCACATGGGCTTTTAAAAATGAGGCTTCTGTTGAACAGATTTGTAAGGCGGCGACTTGGTCTTCGCTTCATACTTTTTCTAAATTCTATAAATTTGATACTTTTGCTTCTTCGGAGGCTATTTTTGGGAGAAAGGTCTTACAGGCAGTGGTGCCTTCCGTTTAAGAGTCTGCCTTGTCCCTCCCTTCATCCGTGTCCTATAGCTTTGGTATTGGTATCCCACAAGTAATGGATGATCCGTGGACTGGATACACCTTACAAGAGAAAACAAAATTTATGCTTACCTGATAAATTTATTTCTCTTGTGGTGTATCCAGTCCACGGCCCGCCCTGTCATTTTAAGGCAGGTGTTTTTTATTTTTAAACTACAGTCACCACTGCACCCTATAGTTTCTCCTTTCTCTTGCTTGTCTTCGGTCGAATGACTGGGGGGTGGGCAGTTAGGGGAGGAGCTATATAGACAGCTCTGCTGTGGGTGATCCTCTTGCAGCTTCCTGTTGGGAAGGAGAATATCCCACTAGTAATGGATGATCCATGGACTGGATACACCACAAGAGAAATAAATTTATCAGGTAAGCATAAATTTTGTTTTATGTAAAAGTTCCTACTTTTATTGAAAAACATAATACACCTACAACGGATGACATATTGCAAGGAAGAAAGTAATGTATAAATACTTTGCTGTAAACACAGCTACAGTTTTTTACTTTTAGAAGTCCATTCTGGTTAATCTCAAGACAGTCCAAAATGACAAAGGGAGCAAGTGTATGTAATAAAATACAGTCTCTTAGGCAGCTGGTATTTACTTCTCTGCCTAGTGTAAAAGGTATATGCCTTGGACAGCAGAACATAAATAAGAGTAAAAGTAATTGACAAAAGGATAAAAAGGAAAGAGGAAAAACATAAGAGACATATGTATAATCATACATGCATAGAGAGAGAGAAGAAAAAAAACTATATATATCCCTTTAATCGAAGAGGACGGGAAAGAAGGACAAAAATTTGAAATTGTTTTGTCCCAGAAAAAAACTAATGGAATTAAACATAATCTATTGCATTTTAGGTTACCATATTCTTCCAAATCCAACAGCTCTAATGTTCTTATTTTCCAGTTCCTGAATACCGTTGGGAAAGGTTGTTTCCATCTGCACGCTAGAACGGAGTTTGTACTGCTAAGATATATGCCAAGGAGCCTCATGCAAATCATAAAATACCGTTTTTTAAAACAGAGACAAAGTGGAATCCATGTCCGCTTTTTTTGCATTTCTGTATTTGGTAGTAGTATATAATATGCCATGGGGGTTTGGTTAAGCACACCTAACAAAAACATTTGATATATTAGTACATATTGTGGGAGTGCTGCCAAAATAAGTATAAGACAAAAACAGGTATTGGCGCACATCCAAACACATAAGACCACTTATTTTTAACATATTTTTTAAATGCTACAAAAAATTGCCTGCTTAATATTTTTTAAATTTTTAAATAAAGTTGGGATCTTAGTCACACAATATGGCCATATTCTGCTCAGCCAGTCACCACTTACAAGGTGTCCCAAAATAGACTGGTCCTAACACTATAAAGTTTAGCCTTACTGGGCTGAATCATTCGATTCTAATATACCGAAATAGAATTCCAACACTGCAGTACTATGCCTCAAATCAAGACTGCACAGAATGAGACTAACTGGCTTTATATATATATATAAAACTCAATTATATAGTCTGGAACACACCTGAGCAGGGTGGTGTGCTTTAACCAAAGGGATTTGGTAAGTCTCCCTTAAATTTAAAAAATACAAGGGGGTTTGGTTAATCACACCTAACAAAAACATTTTATATATTAGCACACATATTGAGTGCTGCCAAAATTACCAAAATAAGTATAAGACAAAAACAGGTATTGGCGCACATTCAAACACATAAGACCACTTATTTTTACATATATATTTAACATTTTATAAATGCTGCAAAAAATTGCCTGCTTAATATTTTTTAAATTTTTAAATAAAGTTGGGATCTTAGTCACACAATTACAAACCCCTTTGTTGTATTTCTTAAATTTAAGGGAGACTGACCAAATCCCTTTGGTTAAAGCACACCACCCTGCTCAGGGAGTATAAAGCCAGGGAGTCTCATTCTGTGCAGTCTTGATTTGAGGCATGGTACTGCAGTGTTGGAATTCTATTTCGGTATATTAGAATTGAATGATTCAACCCAGTAAGGCTAAACTTTATAGTGTTAGGACCAGTCTATTTTGGGACACCTTGTAAGTGGTGACTGGCTGAGCAGAATATGGCCATATTGTGTGACTAAGATCCCAACTTTATTTAAAAATTTAAAAAATATTATGCAGGCAATTTTTTGCAGCATTTAAAAAATATGTTAAAAATATGTGTACAAATAAGTGGTCTTATGTGTTTGGATGTGCGCCAATACCTGTTTCTGTCTTATATAATATGCTGTGTTCTCCACAGATAATGTTGCAAGCTGAGTGGCATTATGAAATAGCCAGATAGGAGCAGTGTAGTAGTAGTATATAATATGCAGTGTTCCCCACAGATAATGTTGCGACTGGATGACATAAAGTAGCCGAGTGGCATTATGAAGTAGCCGAGTGGCATTATGAGGTAGCAGTGTGGCATTATGAATTAGCCGGGTTGCATTATGAAATAGCCGGATAGGAGCAGTGTAATATTTTCTAATATTATATAATTTTCGACTATCCAAAGTACAAATCAATTGCATAATTTATCATAAATGTATTTAGTGATAATTTGTGCAATAAAAATTGAATATTTTTAATATTAGCTAATTTTAGCTTAATATTTAGGGTCCTGGGGAGAACACTGATATGGAATGTGTATATTGTTTAAAATATTAAATATTAGAATATTTTCCATTAGCAAAATAACACATGTAGGTGGTATATATATATAGATATAAAGCTGATTGTTGAGAGGTGCAGATAGAACGTGATATTTTTATTTACATGGGGACATAGGTGGCTTGCGAGTATTTATAGGCCTGGGTCTATAAATTGTTATATATTTTTACAGGTGTTCACCCATGTTGAAAGTAGCCCTGAACTTTCTTTCACACATCCAGTAAAGCTCAGTAAGCAGCATGTGGGCAAGTTTATAGCATCATCTAGTGTAGTGATGTATATGGGGGGAAAAAGAGGTTACCTAGGCTGTAAGTTCCTCTGAAGACAAATTAACAGACCGCTACAGAAGGAGCAGTTTTGTTTTTTTATGGTTCCCTTGTATAATGCTGCAGAATGTACTCTGTAAATACATTGTAATACGAAAACCTTTGTTATAAGAACAATAAATATTTTGTACATATTCTGTAGTTTTAACTATGGACATTAAAAATCTGTTACCTAAAAGTAAAAAAAAACGCAGAGATTTGCTGATAGTTTTGGCAATGTGCAAACAGAGAATTGCAGTAAGACATAAAAATAGATAGAGATAAAAGGGACACTAAACACTGTCTTATTGTAGATTAACATATTAGTCAAGTCTAATTCTTGTAACAAGTTAACTTCTTATTTGCTACAGTCGTTTTAAGTAGCCAAGCTCTACCCACCACTTGCCATATTTGTAGGAGCCGATCTAGGCTTGAGTCTGCACAGTGCCACAGTCATTTTGTTGGTATAAAGTACTTTGTTTTGCAGTTATCTGCTGAAGGCAGTTAGGGAAATATGTAGCAGGGTTCACCTTGAGAAGTGTGTACTGTGCATTTCCAGCTTTAAGAATTAGGTAATCCACAATTTTTAAAGGTCAATTACATACAAAGGGGAAAAATAAAATATTGCAAAATCTTTCTGCTACACATAACTAAACATTTTATATGAAAATCTCAAGATGCTTATGGTCCCTTTAACAAAATGCAGATGTAGTGTGAAGAACTGCAGAGGGGAACGTGGTAAGGAAATAAAAGTTTATAAATGCTAGATAATTCAAACATGCTTTTGCAAACTCAAGTAGAAACCATTGCATTAGTGATGATAATCATGACATGTTGACAGCACAGCTAATCTCTGGAAAGTGAACTAATTGGAAAGAGGAAATTATCATTTGAAGTAAAATCTTAGCTTTAATAAAATCTGATGAAGGATTATGATTGTAAAATTCACATTAATACACTTTAGCTCATTAATTTCCACAGTTATTTCAGTTCTGTAATGTATTTTGGCTCATAGCTATAGTTCTGTTGCTTCTGTATTTTCTATAGTGTATAGTGGTTGGTACCATAAAGTTCTTCTTTATTTCACTTAAAGAGACATGTTCCCCGAATTCTGAATCACTTGAAAGGGATACAGCATGTTTGTTAAAGGAAGGTCACACTTAATACGGACTTTTGCCTGAAGAAGCAATTTTGTTCTGAAAATTGTGTTTTCTTTCATGTTATTGGCAAGAGTCCATGAACTAGTGACGTATGGGATATACAATCCTACCAGGAGGGGCAAAGTTTCCCAAACCTCAAAATGCCTATAAATACACCCCTCAGCACACCCACAATTCAGTTTTACAAACTTTGCCTCCTATGGAGGTGGTGAAGTAAGTTTGTGCTAAGATGTCTACATTGATATGCACTTCTCAGCATTTCGAAGCCCGATTCCTCAGTGAATGTCAGAGGGATGTGAAGGGAGTATCACCTATTGAATGCAATGGTTTTCCTCACGGGGAATCTTTCCAAGGGTTCTCTGTTTTCGGTCGTAGAGATTCATCTCCTACCCCCCTTTTCAGATCGACGATATACTCTTATATACCATTACCTCTGCTGATAGCTTTCAGTACTGGTTTGGCTATCTGCTATATGTGGATGGGTGTCTTTCGGTAAGTATGTATCATTATTTAAGACACTCTCAGCTATGGTTTGGCGCTTTATGTATAACGTTTTAAATATATGTATTTTACTTATATTTGCCATGAGTCAGGTCTATGTGTATTTCCCTTTGCATTCTGGCAGTTTCGTTATGGGAATCATGTTTTAGGATGACTTACCTTGTATTATACTTATTTTAATTTGACTTGTTTTTTTCTTTGATAAACTTGCGGGCAAATTAGGTTTGCGAGGACGCAACATGCTGTTATTTATTGCGTCATTCTTAGAGCGAGAATTTTTTTGGTGCGAATGTGCGTCTGTAATGACGCAAGTTCTTAATTTCCTGCGTCTTAGTTGACGCTAGGTTGTTTGGCGCGGAATTGTGTTTGTTATGACGCGAGTTGCGTCATTTCCGGATGTTTGTTGGCACCAAAAATTTTCTCAACTTAGTTTTGCGTTGTGAGTCATACTTGGCGCCCAAAAAATTTAGTTTTATTTTACCTCACTTCCTATATGCTCATTGCCTTCTTTATGCTCAGAGGGCTATGCCATTTGCTTTTTTTGCCAATTTTTAGCATTTGCATTTCTTCCCTTTCCTGAAACTGCTATATGTGGAAATAAGATATTTCAGTTTAAATGTTATTTTTTCTTTTACATTTTACAAGATGTCTCAATCTGATCCTGTCTCAGAAGCTGCTGTCTGAACACAGTTCTACCAAAGCTAAGTGTATGTGTTGTAAGCTAGTGGAGATTATATCTCCAGCTGTAGTGTGTAACAGTTGTGTCATGATAAGCTTTTGCATGCAGAAAAGGTTTCTATTAGTGCTAGTACAGTATCTGTTGTTCCTTCAACATCGAAAGTACATGATATGCCTGTTGATATGAAAAATGATATTGCTTATGCGATACAGAAGGATATGGCTGCTATACCGCCTACAAATAAACGTAAAATGTCCTTTAAAACTTCTCATAATACTGATGAATTTTGTAATTGCCGGCAACATACTGATATATCCTCCTCCTGATGAGGATCTCTCTGACTCAGAAGATCTTACTTCAGACATTGACACTGATAAATCATCTTATCTTTTTAAGATTGAGTATATTCGTTATTTATTAAAAGAAGTGTTGATAACTTTGGATATTGAGGAGTCTGGTCCTCTTGATAATAAATCCAGTAAACGTTTAAATTCTGTCTATAAACCTCCTGTGACTACTCCTGAGGTTTTTCCTGTTCCTGATGCTATTTCTGATGTGATTGCTAAGGAATGGTCTAAGCCTAGTACTTCTTTTATATTCTCAGACCTGCCATTTCTATAGCTGATGTTGTGGCTGCATCAACTTTTTGGTTGGATAGCTTAGCACAACGGGAAAAAGACTCTGATTTGCATAGCATTGTTCGTTTGCTTCAACATGCTAATCATTTTATCTATGACGCTATTTTTGATATCATCAAGATTAATGTTAAATCTATGTCTTTGGCTATTTTAGCTAGAAGAGCTTTATGGCTCAAATCATGGAATGCTGACATGGTATCTAAATATAGGTTACTATCTCTATAATTCCAGGGTAATAATTTGTTTGGTTCCCAGTTGGATTCTATTATTTTCACTATTACTGGGCGGAAGGAAGATTTTTTTGCCTCAAGATAAAAAGTCTAAAGGCAAATCTAAAGCTTCTAATCGGTTTTGTTCCTTTCGTCAGAATAGAGAACAGAAAACCACTCCTTCCCCTAAGGACTCTGGCTCCAATTAGAAGCCATCCTCGAGTTGGAATAAATCCAAGCCTTATAAGAAACAAAAGCCAGCCTCCAAGACTGCATGAAGATGCGGCCCTCAATCCAGTTCTGCTGGTTGGGGGCAGATTTAAATTATTTCAAGACGTTTAGGCAGGTTCCGTTCAGAATCATTGGATTCAAAATATTGTCTCTCAGTGGTACTGAATAGGTTTCAGAATAAGACCTCCTATGAGAAGATTTTTTCTCTCTCACATTCCAACATATCCTGTGAAAGCTCAGGCCTTTCTGAACTGTGATTCAGATCTAGAGCTTTCAGGAGTAATTGTACCAGTTCCAATTCTGGAACAGGGTCTGAGTTTTTATTCAAATCTATTCATTGTCCCGAAGAAGGAAAATTCTTTCAGACCAGTTCTGGATCTGAAGATTTTTATTCAATTTGTAAGGGTCCCAACTTTCAAGATGGTGACTATAAGGACTATTTTGCCTTTTGTTCAGCAAGGTCATTACATGTCCTCAATAGACTTACAGGATGCGCATCTTCACATTCCGATTCATCCAGACCACTATCGGTTTCTGAGATTCTCTTTTCTACCAACAGCTCCAAGAATCTTTTCGAAGGTTCTCGGTGCCCTTCTATCTGTAATCAGAGAGCAGGGTATTGGGGTGTTTCCTTATTTGGACGATATCTTGGTACTGGCTCAATCTTTTCATTTAGCAGAATCTCACACAAATCAACTTGTGTTTTTTCTTCAAAGTCATGGTTGGAGGATCTATTTACTAAAGAGTTCCTTGATTCCTCAGACAAGGGTCACCTTTTTAGGTTTTCAGATAGATTCAGTGTCTATGACAAATGAAATTGGTTTCTGCCTGTCAAACCTTCAGTCACGATCATTCCCTTCAGTGGCTATGTGCATGGAAGTTTTAGGTCTCATGACTTCAGCATCGGACGCGATTCCCCTTTGCTAGTTTTCATATGAGACTTCTGCAGCTTTGCATGCTGAATCAATGGTGCAGGGATTATACTCGGATATCACAGTTGATATACTTAAATGCCAAGAAATAGAAACAAAAAGAGGGTGCCTCATAGCGTGAATCTGTTTTAAAAGTAAAAAAGCTGCTAAAAGATACAGCGCTTACCAGATATAGTGGCACTGTGCTGTGACCAGTGCAAATAGACGGGCTAGCACTTAACAGTGGCTAGTACACTGGTCTCCGGTCTCCTTGTGCTGGTAACCGTGGCTTCTGTTGTGTTGTGGGAGATGTTGTAGTGTGCAAACGTTACTCCAATACCACTTTCAGGTGAAATAAAAAACGAAAACTTCAGATGTATTAAAAAGTAACAAAATGCTTTATTTGATAAAAGCAAGTATAACTCTCTCTGTCCTGGTGGTTGGACCATCATCGGATTCTTCATGGGGCCTCTTTGTTCGTCCTTCCTGGACTGTGATTTCAACAGATGCAAGTCTCACAGGTTGGGAAACTGTCTGGGGGGTCTCTGACAGCACAAGGAGTTTGGAATCCTCAAGAGGCGAGGTAACCAATCAATATTTTAGAACTCTGTGCTATTTTCAGTGCTCTTCAGGCTTGGCCTCTATTAAAGAGAGAATCATTTATTCGTTTTCAGACAGACAATATCACAACTGTGGCATATATCAATCATCAAGGGGGGACTCACAGTCCTTTAGCGATGAAAGAAGTATCTTGGATACTTACTTGGGCGGAATCCAACTCCTGTCTAATTTCTGCGATACATATCCCAGGTGTAGACAATTGGGAAGCAAATTATCTCAGTTGTCAGTCTTTACATCCTGGGGAGTGGTCTGTCCATCCAGATGTATTTTGTCAGATTGTACAGATGTGAGGTCTCCCCGAAATAGATCTGATGGTTTCCCATCTAAACAAGAAGCTTTCCAGGTACCTTTACAGGTCCAGGGATCCTCAGGCGGAGATGGTGGATGCGTTAGCAGTTCCTTGGTTTTACCAACCTGCTTACATTTTTCCGCCTCTAGTTCTTCTTCCAAGGGTGATCTCCAAGATCATATTAGGACAATCGCATGTGTTTCTGATAGCACCAGCATGGCCTCACAGGTTTTGGTATGCAGGTCTTGTCCGGATGTCCAGTTGCCAACCTTGGCCACTTCCTTTAAGGCCAGACCTTCTGTCTCAAGGACTGTTTTTCCATCAGGATCTCAAATCGCTAAATTTTAAGGTATGGAAATTGAACGCTTAGTAGTTAGTCATAGAGGTTTCTCTGACTTAGTGATTAATACTATGCTACAGGCTCGTAAGTCTGTTTCAAGGAAGATTTATTATCGGGTTTGGCCTATATTTCATGGTGTTTTTCTCATAAATTCTCTTGGCATTCTTTTAGGATTCCTAGAATTTTACAGTTTCTTCAGGATGGTTTGGATAAAGGTTTGTCTGCAAGTACCTTGAAGGGACAAATATCTGCTCTTTCTGTTTTATTTCATAGAAAGATTGCTAAACTTCTTGATATTCACTGTTTTGTTCAGGCTTTGGTTCATAGTAAGCCTGTTGTTAAATCAATCTCTCCTCCTTGGAGTCTTAATTTGGTTTTGAAGTCTTTGCAGTCTCCTCCTTTTGAGCCTATGTATTCTTTGGATATTAAACTACTTTCTTGGAAAGTGTTGTTTCTTTTGGCTACCTCTTCAGCTAGAAGAGTTTCCGAATTGTCTGCTCTCTCTTGTGAGTCTCCTTTTCTGATTTTCCTTCAGGATAAGGCTGTTTTGCAGACTTCATTTAAATTTCTTCCTAAGGTTGTGAATTGAATTCTAACAACATTAGTAGGGAAATTGTTGTTCCTTCCTTGTGTCCTAATCCTAAGAATACTCTTGAAAGATCTTTACAGTCTTTGGATGTTGTAAGAGCTTTGAAATATTATGTTGAAGCTACTAAATATTTCAGGAAGACTTCTAGTCTATTTGTTGTTTTTTTATGGTCCTAAGAAAGGTCAGAAAGCCTCTGCCATTTCTTTGGCATCTTGGTTAAAGCTTTTGATTCACAAGGCTTATCTGGAGGCGGGACAGTCTCCGCCTCAGAGAATTACAGCTCATTCTACTAGATCAGTCGCCACTTCTTGGGCTTTTAAGAATGAAGCTTCGGTTGATCAGATTTGCAAAGCAGCAACTTGGTCTTCTTTGCATACATTTACAAAATTTTTCCATTTTGATGTATTTGCTTCCTCTGAAGCTGTTTTTGTTAGAAAAGTTCTTCAGGCAGCTGTCTCAGTTTGATTCTTCTGCTTATGATTTAAGTTTTTTCTTGAAATTTATGTGAAATTTATGAGAGACTTATTTTTTTGTGGATTTAATTTTTTTCAGCGGAAATAGCTGTTTTTATTTTATCCCTCCCTTTCTACTGACTCTTCTGTGGTCTCCCACATCTTGGGTATTTCTATCCCATACGTCACTAGCTCATGGACTCTTACCAATTACATGAAAAAAACATAATTTATGTAAGAACTTACCTGATAAATTAATTTCTTTCATATTGGCAAGAGTCCATGAGGCCCACCCTTTTTATGGTGGTTATGATTTTTGTATAAAAAGCACAATTTTATTTCCAGTTCCTCTTTTTGTATGCTTTTTTACTCCTTATTTTTTCACCCCACTACTTGGCTATTCGTTAAACTGAATTGTGGGTGTGGTGAGGGGTGTATTTATAGGCATTTTGAGGTTTGGGAAACTTTGCCCCTCCTGGTAGGTTTGTATATCCCATACGTCACTAGTTCATGGACTCTTGCCAATATGAAAGAAATGAATTTATCAGATAAGTTCTTACATAAATTATGTTTTTTTTAGATTTTGTGTACATATTTCCTGTACAGGGAGTGCAGAATTATTAGGCAAATGAGTATTTTGACCACATCATCCTCTTTATGCATGTTGTCTTACTCCAAGCTGTATAGGCTCGAAAGCCTACTACCAATTAAGCATATTAGGTGATGTGCATCTCTGTAATGAGAAGGGGTGTGGTCTAATGACATCAACACCCTATATCAGGTGTGCATAATTATTAGGCAACTTCCTTTCCTTTGGCAAAATGGGTCAAAAGAAGGACTTGACAGGCTCAGAAAAGTCAAAAATAGTGAGATATCTTGCAGAGGGATGCAGCACTCTTAAAATTGCAGCTTCTGAAGCGTGATCATCGAACAATCAAGCGTTTCATTCAAAATAGTCAACAGGGTCGCAAGAAGCGTGTGGAAAAATCAAGGCGCAAAATAACTGCCCATGAACTGAGAAAAGTCAAGCGTGCAGCTGCCAAGATGTCACTTGCCACCAGTTTGGCCATATTTCAGAGCTGCAACATCACTGGAGTGCCCAAAAGCACAAGGTGTGCAATACTCAGAGACATGGCCAAGGTAAGAAAGGCTGAAAGACGACCACTACTGAACAAGACACACAAGCTGAAACGTCAAGACTGGGCCAAGAAATATCTCAAGACTGATTTTTCTAAGGTTTTATGGACTGATGAAATGAGAGTGAGTCTTGATGGGCCAGATGGATGGGCCCGTGGCTGGATTGGTAAAGGGCAGAGAGCTCCAGTCCGACTCAGACGCCAGCAAGGTGGAGGTGGAGTACTGGTTTGGGCTGGTATCATCAAAGATGAGCTTGTTGGGCCTTTTCGGGTTGAGGATGGAGTCAAGCTCAACTCCCAGTCCTACTGCCAGTTTCTGGAAGACACCTTCTTCAAGCAGTGGTACAGGAAGAAGTCTGCATCCTTCAAGAAAAACATGATTTTCATGCAGGACAATGCTCCATCACACACGTCCAAGTACTCCACAGCGTGGCTGGCAAGAAAGGGTATAAAAGAAGAAAATCTAATGACATGGCCTCCTTGTTCACCTGATCTGAACCCCATTGAGAACCTGTGGTCCATCATCAAATGTGAGATTTACAAGGAGGGAAAACAGTACACCTCTCTGAACAGTGTCTGGGAGGCTGTGGTTGCTGCTGCACGCAATGTTGATGGTGAACAGATCAAAACACTGACAGAATCCATGGATGGCAGGCTTTTGAGTGTCCTTGCAAAGAAAGGTGGCTATATTGGTCACTGATTTGTTTTTGTTTTGTTTTTGAATGTCAGAAATGTATATTTGTGAATGTTGAGATGTTATATTGGTTTCACTGGTAAAAAGAAATAATTGAAATGGGTATATATTTGTTTTTTGTTAAGTTGCCTAATAATTATGCACAGTAATAGTCACCTGCACACACAGATATCCCCCTAAAATAGCTATAACTAAAAACAAACTAAAAACTACTTCCAAAACTATTCAGCTTTGATATTAATGAGTTTTTTGGGTTCATTGAGAACATGGTTGTTGTTCAATAATAAAATTAATCCTCAAAAATACAACTTGCCTAATAATTCTGCACTCCCTGTATTTTCTGTTTGTATCTTAATAAAGAGACCAAAAAATAATTATGGACGGTCATTAAAACTTTGCTAAAACAACGAGACTTTTGCACTGTACTGTATCTTCCCTTTTTAAATAGGTTTTGTTCAGGTGATATTTTCTTGGCAGCTTTTTGCAGTTATGCTGCATCACTTTAACATGTTGTGAAGGTTTCAAAATGACACCTGCACAGAAAGAGTAAAAATATTGGGCGAGATTACAAGTCAGGCGCAAACTATTGCGCTAGCATTACTGCGATCGTTTGCACCCCCTTTTCATTGCGCTGATATTACAAGTTGTGCAAAATTTATGCTTTAATCTTTACCGCAATCATAGAGCTGTTTTCCAAAACAAAAAAGTTGCAAAAAAAAAACCCTTAAAAATACATTGCAAAGTTCAGTTAGACTTATATTAACACTGTCTAAAATTGCATACAAAAGTTATAAAGGCTCAAAGATATGAGCTACAAAAGGACTTTAACATTGAGATACACACATATACATTGCTTTGTATGTGTTAGTGTGTATGTATATATATATATATATATATATATATATATATATATATATGTGTGTGTGTGTGTGTTTATATATGTGTACATTTATATTAATGTATTTATATGTGTATATATGTATTTACAGGTATATATACACATAAACACATAAATATATATGTACACACTTAAAGACATACTGTTCCTTTGCCATTAAGTAGATGAAAACATGAAAATACTTATTTATGTAATATTAATTTTTAATAAAGATTTTATCTATGTATTTACTGTAAATATTTTCTATTGCGAATATATTTTCTAATGCGAATATGCTATGTTGTTTGCGCAATGGGTGTTTTTTTTTTTTAATAACAATTTATTTTTCTCCATGGACCTCTATAGGGAATGCAAAAATGCTATGTTGTTTGCATGATAGTGTTTCCCCCCACTTCTTTGTCTCCGTTGATTTCTATGGGGGAATACATGCACGCGCACGCAATAATTTAAATTTTTTTTTTTAACTTGTAATAATGAACGCAACCTGACTAGTGCAAAGATCTTGACTCTAGCAAAGTTTTCACAATTGTTTAAATGTGTTTTACTGCGCCACTTGTAATCTAGCCCTTGTGTATTTAATTCCCACAATAAAAACATCCTCAATCTCTAGATTAATTTTTTATTGATTTTTATCAAATTTTGTGTATCCCAGAACACAAGATGTAACCTAGAAATGACCCAATTAATTGCTTAAAAGGAAATTAAACACCTCTTGGTTTTGTCTAAAAACTGCGTTTGTCCCATGCTCCCTTGAGAGATGGAAAGCAAGTTCTGTAACCTGTAAACTGCTGATCAAATAGCTGATTTAGATAATTTGCAGCATTTTTTTAATCAAGGTTACAGATTTTTCTTTTAGGTCTCTAGGGAGAGTGGGACAAAGCACAATTTTTACAAAAAAAGCAAGAGGTTTGGTATTCAAAACTGTTTTTAATTACAGAAACTGACAGGCTTCATTCCTAACTGCCTTAGACCACTTAAAAAGACGAGACCTAATTTTTTTCTTTCATGATTCAGACAGAGCATACAATTTTAAACAACTTTCAAATTTACTTCTATTATCTAATTTTCTTCATTTGTTTGCTATCCTTTGTTGGAAAAGCAGCAATGTACTACTGGGAGCTAGCTGAACACATTGGGTGAGCAAATAGCATAAGGCATATACACTGTATGGTCACTTTATTAGGTACAGCTTCCTAGTAGCGTGTTAAGACTCCTTTAGCCTTCCAAAGAGCCTGAATTTCTCTAGGCTTGGATTCAACAAGATGCTGAAAACATTGTGGAGGTATTGTGTACCATGCAGACAGGAGTGTGTCACACAACTCCTGCAAATTAGACGGAGGTGTAGACTAAGGTTTCAACACGTAAACGCATGTGCAAGTCAAATTTAAAATTCACAATAATAATACTTTAGATTTAATTAGAAGTAGTTTTGCAGTATAAGTGTGTTTAGTGGTAACCTTAATTGTCACCTAGTAGTATGCTGCTGGCATCAGAAGGTTCTGAGTAATAATAACAGCCAATAGTCTAATCAATCTTTCTTGTGCTACTTTGTCTATTATGATGTCAGATTTGCTAAGTTTATTATCACACATTTTTTTACATTATGCACTAATTTGCGTATTCATTGTCATCATGGTAAGGTTTATGTAGAATTATATAAAAGTATATATTCTTGTATAGGCTCTACAAGAAACAATTTTGGATATGAATTTTCTTTTGAAAAGTTCTGACACCCCTATTATTCAGCACATATGCATCAGGGATGTTCAAACGAACACACTTGCCAAAACCTGAAACATCAAGCAATCAGTGTCAAGGCATAAATCCTCATTTTTGGGACTGTATAGTGTTTGATAATCTATAGCTGGTATGGTAATCACATGTTCAAAAAGTGTATACATCTTATAGCTCTGTGTGTAAATGTATGTGTAAATGTATGTGTGTGTGTGTGTAAATGTATGTAAATGTATGTGTGTGTGTGTGTGTGTGTAAATGTATGTAAATGTATGTGTGTATGTATATGTGTGTGTAAATGTATGTGTATGTAAATGTATGTGTGTGTGTGTGTATGTAAATGTGTGTGTGTATGTATGTGTGTGTAAATGTATGTGTGTATGCAATTGTATGTGTAAATTTATGTGTGTGTGTGTGTATGTAAATGTATGTGTATGTGTGTGTATGTAAATGTATGTGTGTATGTAAATGTATGTGTATGTGTGTGTATGTAAATGTATGTGTGTATGTAATTGTATGTGTATGTGTGTGTAAATGTATGTGTGACTATGTATGTAAATGTATGTGTGTGTGTATCTAAATGTATGTGTGACTGTGTATGTAAATGTATGTGTGTGTGTATCTAAATGTATGTTTTTATGTAAATGTATGTGTGTGTAAATGTATGTATGTGTAAATGTATGTAAATATATGTGTGTATGTAAATGTATGTGTGTGTGTAAATGCGTGTGTATGTAAATGTATGTGTATGTGTAAATGTATGTGTGTGTGTAAATGTATGTGTGTATGTAAATGTATGTGTGTATGTAAATATGTATGTGTGTGTATGTAAATGTATGTGTGTGTATGTAAATGTATGTGTGTGTGTGTAAATCTATGTGTGTGTATCTGTGTGTGTGTGTAAATGTAGGTGTGTATGTAAATGTATGTATGTGTAAATGTATGTATGTGTAAATGTATGTGTGTGTATGTAAATATGTGTGTGTGTATGTAAATGTATGTGTGTGTGTGTAAATGTATGTAATTGTATGTGTATGTAAATGTATGTATGATTGTAAATGTATGTGTGTGTGTGTGTATATATGTATGTGTATGTAAATGTATGTGTGTTTGTGTGTAAATGTATGTATGTGTAAATGTATGTGTGTATGTAAATGTATGTATGTGTAAATGTATGTGTGTATGTAAATGTATGAATGTGTAAATGTATGTGTGTAAGCAAATTTGTGTATGTGTAAATGTAGGTGTGTGTAAATGTGTGTATGTAAATGTATGTGTGTGTGTGTAAATGTATGTGTGTGTACATGCATGTGTGTGTAAATGTATGTGTTTATGTAAATGTGTGTGTGTATGTAAATGTATGTAAATGTATGTGTGTATGTAAATGTATGTGTGTGTATGTAAATGTGTGTGTGTGTGTGTGTAAGTAAATGTATGTGTGTATCTAAATGTATGTGTGTATGTAAATGTGTGTGTGTGTATATTTTGTTACAGATAATATTAATACCATATACATTGCATGTTGATATTCTTTGATATTTTGTTATTGGGTTTATGATGATAATTTATCTCCCTCATTGATGCTGATTTTAAAGAACATTAAACATTCATGATTCAGATAGCTTGCAAATGATTCAGATAGCTTGTAGATGATTCAGATAGCTTGCAAAGGATTCAGATAGCTTGCAAATGATTCCGATAGCTTACAGATTATTCAGATAGCTTGCAGATGATTCAGATAGCTTGCAGATGATTCAGATAGCTTGCAGATGATTCAGATAGCTTGCAAATGATTCAGATAGCTTACAGATGATTCAGATAGCTTGCAGATGATTCAGATAGCTTGCAAAGGATTCAGATATCTTACAGATGATTCTGATAGATTGATTGATTCAGATAGCTTGCAAATGATTCAGATAGCTTGCAGATGATTCAGATATCTTACAGATGATTCAGATAGCTTGCAAATGATTCAGATAGCTTACAGATGATTCAGATAGCTTGCAAATGATTCAGATAGCTTACAGATGATTCAGATAGCTTGCAGATGATTCAGATAGCTTGCAGATGATTCAGATAGCTTGCAGATGATTCAGAGAGCTTGCAAATGATTCAGATAGCTTGCAGATGATTCAGATAGCTTGCAGATGATTCAGATAGCTTGCAGATGATTCAGATAGCTTACAGATGATTCAGATAGCTTGCAGATGATTCAGATAAGCTTGCAAATGATTCAGATAGCTTGCAGTTTATTAAAATAGCTTGCAAATGATTCAGATAGCTTACATATGATTCAGATAGCTTTCAGATGATTTAGATAAGCTTGCAAATGATTCAGATAGCTTGCATTTATTAAAATAACTTGCAAATGATTCAGATAGCTTGCAGGTGATTCAGATAGCTTGCAGATGATTCAGATAGCTTGCAGATGATTCAAATAGCTTACAGATGATTCAGATAGCTTACAGATGATTCAGATAGCTTGCAGATGATTCAGATAGCTTGCAGATGATTCAGATAGCTTGCAGATGATTCAGATAGCTTACAAATGATTCAGATAGCTTGCAGATGATGCAGATAGCTTGCAGATGATTCAGATAGCTTGCAAATGATTCAGTTAGCTTACAGATGATTTAGATAGCTTTCAAATGATTCAGATAGCTTGTAGATGATTCAGATAGCTTGCAGATAATACAGATAGCTTGCCGATGATGCAGATAGCTTGCCGATGATGCAGATAGCTTGCAGATGATGCAAATAGCTTGCAGATGATGCAGATAGCTTGCAAATTATTCAGATAGCTTGCAAATGATTCAGATAGCTTGCAATTTTAGGAAACTTTTCAATTTACTTCTGATAAGAATGATTCTTTACTTCAAATTATTCAGATAGCTTGCCGATGATTCAGATAGCTTGCCGATGATTCAGATAGCTTGCAGATGATTCAGATAGCTTGCAGATGATTCAGATAGCTTGCAGATGATTCAGATAGCTTGCAGATGATTCAGATAGCTTACAGATGATTCAGATAGCTTGCAGATGATTCAGATAAGCTTGCAAATGATTCAGATAGCTTGCAGTTTATTAAAATAGCTTGCAAATGATTCAGATAGCTTACATATGATTCAGATAGCTTTCAGATGATTTAGATAAGCTTGCAAATGATTCAGATAGCTTGCATTTATTAAAATAACTTGCAAATGATTCAGATAGCTTGCAGATGATTCAGATAGCTTGCAGATGATTCAGATAGCTTACAGATGATTCAGATAGCTTGCAGATGATTCAGATAGCTTGCAAATTATTCAGATAGCTTGCAAATGATTCAGATAGCTTGCAGATGATTCAGATAGCTTGCAGATGATTCAGATAGCTTGCAAATGATTTAGTTAGCTTGCAGATGATTCAGATAGCTTTCAAATGATTCAGATAGCTTGTAGATGATTCAGATAGCTTGTAGATGATTCAGATAGCTTGTAGATGATTCAGATAGCTTGCAGATAATACAGATAGCTTGCAGATAATACAGATAGCTTGCCGATGATGCAGATAGCTTGCCGATGATGCAGATAGCTTGCAGATTATTCAGATAGCTTGCAGATGATGCAGATAGCTTGCAAATTATTCAGATAGCTTGTAAATGATTCAGATAGCTTGCAATTTTAGGAAACTTTTCAATTTACTTCTGATGATTCAGAATGATTCTTTACTTCAAATTATTCAGATAGCTTGCCGATGATTCAGATAGCTTGCAGATGATTCAGATAGCTTGTAGATGATTCAGATAGCTTGCAAAGGATTCAGATAGCTTGCAAATGATTCCGATAGCTTACAGATTATTCAGATATCTTGCAGATGATTCAGATAGCTTGCAGATGATTCAGATAGCTTGCAAATGATTCAGATAGCTTACAGATGATTCAGATAGCTTGCAGATGATTCAGATAGCTTGCAAAGGATTCAGATATCTTACAGATGATTCTGATAGATTGATTGATTCAGATAGCTTGCAAATGATTCAGATAGCTTGCAGATGATTCAGATATCTTACAGATGATTCAGATAGCTTGCAAATGATTCAGATAGCTTACAGATGATTCAGATAGCTTGCAGATGATTCAGATAGCTTACAAATGATTCAGATAGCTTGCAGATGATTCAGAGAGCTTGCAAATGATTCAGATAGCTTGCAGATGATTCAGATAGCTTGCAGATGATTCAGATAGCTTGCAGATGATTCAGATAGCTTACAGATGATTCAGATAGCTTGCAGATGATTCAGATAAGCTTGCAAATGATTCAGATAGCTTGCAGTTTATTAAAATAGCTTGCAAATGATTCAGATAGCTTACATATGATTCAGATAGCTTTCAGATGATTTAGATAATCTTGCAAATGATTCAGATAGCTTGCATTTATTAAAATAACTTGCAAATGATTCAGATAGCTTGCAGGTGATTCAGATAGCTTGCAGATTATTCAGATAGCTTGCAGATGATTCAGATAGCTTGCAGATGATTCAAATAGCTTACAGATGATTCAGATAGCTTACAGATGATTCAGATAGCTTGCAGATGATTCAGATAGCTTGCAGATGATTCAGATAGCTTGCAGATGATTCAGATAGCTTACAAATGATTCAGATAGCTTGCAGATGATTCAGATAGCTTGCAGATGATGCAGATAGCTTGCAGATGATTCAGATAGCTTGCAAATGATTCAGTTAGCTTACAGATGATTTAGATAGCTTTCAAATGATTCAGATAGCTTGTAGATTATTCAGATAGCTTGCAGATAATACAGATAGCTTGCCGATGATGCAGATAGCTTGCCGATGATGCAGATAGCTTGCAGATTATTCAGATAGCTTGCAGATGATGCAAATAGCTTGCAGATGATGCAGATAGCTTGCAAATTATTCAGATAGCTTGCAAATGATTCAGATAGCTTGCAATTTTAGGAAACTTTTCAATTTACTTCTGATAAGAATGATTCTTTACTTCAAATTATTCAGATAGCTTGCCAATGATTCAGATAGCTTGCAGATGATTCAGATAGCTTTCAAATGATTCAGATAGCTTGTAGATGATTCAGATAGCTTGTAGATGATTCAGATAGCTTGTAGATGATTCAGATAGCTTGCAGATAATACAGATAGCTTGCAGATAATACAGATAGCTTGCCGATGATGCAGATAGCTTGCCGATGATGCAGATAGCTTGCCGATGATGCAGATAGCTTGCAGATTATTCAGATAGCTTGCAGATGATGCAGATAGCTTGCAAATTATTCAGATAGCTTGTAAATGATTCAGATAGCTTGCAATTTTAGGAAACTTTTCAATTTACTTCTGATGATTCAGAATGATTCTTTACTTCAAATTATTCAGATAGCTTGCCGATGATTCAGATAGCTTGCAGATGATTCAGATAGCTTGTAGATGATTCAGATAGCTTGTAGATGATTCAGATAGCTTGCAAAGGATTCAGATAGCTTACAGATTATTCAGATATCTTGCAGATGATTCAGATAGCTTGCAGATGATTCAGATAGCTTGCAGATGATTCAGATAGCTTGCAAATGATTCAGATAGCTTACAGATGATTCAGATAGCTTGCAGATGATTCAGATAGCTTGCAAAGGATTCAGATATCTTACAGATGATTCTGATAGATTGATTGATTCAGATAGCTTGCAAATGATTCAGATAGCTTGCAGATGATTCAGATATCTTACAGATGATTCAGATAGCTTGCAAATGATTCAGATAGCTTACAGATGATTCAGATAGCTTGCAGATGATTCAGATAGCTTACAAATGATTCAGATAGCTTGCAGATGATTCAGAGAGCTTGCAAATGATTCAGATAGCTTGCAGATGATTCAGATAGCTTGCAGATGATTCAGATAGCTTGCAGATGATTCAGATAGCTTACAGATGATTCAGATAGCTTGCAGATAATACAGATAGCTTGCAGATAATACAGATAGCTTGCCGATGATGCAGATAGCTTGCCGATGATGCAGATAGCTTGCAGATTATTCAGATAGCTTGCAGATGATGCAGATAGCTTGCAAATTATTCAGATAGCTTGTAAATGATTCAGATAGCTTGCAATTTTAGGAAACTTTTCAATTTACTTCTGATGATTCAGAATGATTCTTTACTTCAAATTATTCAGATAGCTTGCCGATGATTCAGATAGCTTGCAGATGATTCAGATAGCTTGCAGATGATGCAGATAGCTTGCCGATGATTCAGATAGCTTGCCGATGATTCAGATAGCTTGCAGATGATGCAGATAGCTTGCAGATGATGCAGATAGCTTGTAAATTATTCAGATAGCTTGCAGATGATTCAGATAGCTTGCAGATGATTCAGATAGCTTGCCGATGATTCAGATAGCTTGCCGATGATTCAGATAGCTTGCCGATGATTCAGATAGCTTGCAGATGATTCAGATAGCTTGCAGATTATTCAGATAGCTTGCAAATGATTCAGATAGCTTGCAAATGATTTCAGATAGCTTGCAGATGATTCAGATAGCTTGCCGATGATTCAGATAGCTTGCCGATGATTCAGATAGCTTGCCGATGATTCAGATAGCTTGCCGATGATTCAGATAGCTTGCCGATGATGCAGATAGCTTGTAAATTATTCAGATAGCTTGCAGATGATTCAGATAGCTTGCAGATGATTCAGATAGCTTGCAATTTTAGGAAACTTTTCAATTTACTTCTGTTATCAAATTTACTTTGTTATGCTTATTTCAAAAGCATATCTAGGTAGGTTAGGAGCAGCAATACACTACTAGAAGCTAGCTGGTGATTGGTGGCTGCACACACATGCCTCTTGTCATTGACTTACAAAATGCGCTCAGCTAGCTCTTAGTAATGCATTGCTACTCTAGTGCTAAGTTTAAAGGAACATAACGCCTATAAATATATTTAATGATTCAGATAGAATACAATTTTAAACTACTTTTTAATTAACGTTGATTATTACATTTGCTTCATTCTCTTGGTATCCTTTGTTGAAAATCAGGGAGGTAATCTCAGGAGTGTGCATGTGTTTGCAGCACTATATAGCAGCAGTTTTGCAAGAATGTTAGACATTAACTAGCACTAGATGGCAGCACTTTTTCTTGCCATGTAGTGCTCCAGACATGTGCACACTACCTAACTATGTATCTCTTCAACAAAGAATATAATGAGAAACAAGCAAATTTTATAATTGAAGTAAATTGGAAGCTTTTCCAAAATTGTATGAGCTATCTTAATCATTAAATAAAAATGTTGGGCTTCATGTCCTTTTAACTATGTGTTTAACCCCTTTATAACAACCACCTGGACGTAGCTACTACGTCACATGGTTCTTTGCCCAGCGTACCCTGTTGACGTAGTAGCTACTTCCTGCCTCATGTTGCAATCCCAGCTGTCAGCTCTGACAGCTGAGAATGCAGCCAAAGGCAGAAGGCATCTACCTTCATATGGTAAGTGAGCGCTGATCCCGTTACCATATAAATTTAGATTGCCAGATCATTACAGACAGTGACACAGTCTGTGTCACTGTCTGTAATGATCTCCATTGTGGCAAGGGATTGTTGTGGGAGGGAAGGAAGACGGCCCAGCGGCTGAGGTGGGAGGGGCCCCACACTACAGAAAAGGGAGAGGGAGGGATGGGATGGTACACTACGGAAAAGGGGTTAGGAAGGGGGGTTCTTATGGTATATATATATATATATATATATATATATATATATATATATATATATATATATATATATATATATATGTTTGGTCTTAGCTGAATCAGAGGATGCCAATGAATGAGACTGAGATTTTTTTTTCTACAGTTAGAAAGTTACAAGTTTTGTGGAATGTGATAATGCATCTTTTTTACTTATATATATATATATATATATATATATATATATATATATATATATATATATATATATATATATATATATATATATATATATAAACACACAGAGAAAACCCAGCACTCACTTACAAGCTCTCAGCTAAGATTTAAAAGCAAAAATGGAAAGGTTAGTCACCTCATCTGGCCAAATGGGACAAGCTCAGGTACCACGTCAAGGTCCTTTCCAATACCTGAGACCCTAAAACAGCCACACAATGCAAGCTTTCAAATCCAAACAAACTGAAAACAAGGGTGCACAGGAATATGTAACCACCCTAGACATATAAAAAACACGGAAGGGAACTGCACTCTCATACCGGACCGGGTACACATCCCATGACCCTGTAACATGCTCAGCCCTGGGTGCCACTGGCACTCACAGGAAGCTGTGCTGTCCCCATAGCCACAAGCAGTTAACCCCAGACAGGTCTGGGTGCAAGAACCATAGGGAAAATTACAAAACAAATTAATACAACACACAGAGAAAACCCAGCACTCACTTACAAGCTCTCAGCTAAGATTTAAAAGCAAAAATGGAAAGGTTAGTCACCGCATCTGGCCAAATGGGACAAGCTCAGGTACCACGTCAAGGTCCTTTCCAATACCTGAGACCCTAAAACAGCCACACAATGCAAGCTTTCAAATCCAAACAAACTGAAAACAAGGGTGCACAGGAATATGTAACCACCCTAGACATATAAAAAACACGGAAGGGAACTGCACTCTCATACCGGACCGGGTACACATCCCATGACCCTGTAACATGCTCAGCCCTGGGTGCCACTGGCACTCACAGGAAGCTGTGCTGTCCCCATAGCCACAAGCAGTTAACCCCAGACAGGTCTGGGTGCAAGAACCATAGGGAAAATTACAAAACAAATTAATACAACACACAGAGAAAACCCAGCACTCACTTACAAGCTCTCAGCTAAGATTTAAAAGCAAAAATGGAAAGGTTAGTCACCGCATCTGGCCAAATGGGACAAGCTCAGGTACCACGTCAAGGTCCTTTCCAATACCTGAGACCCTAAAACAGCCACACAATGCAAGCTTTCAAATCCAAACAAACTGAAAACAAGGGAAGGGTGCACAGGAATATATATATATATATATATATATATATATACATACATACATACATTTTACAATACATTTTTAATTATGTGAATAAATAGCTACTTGAAACTGTATTCCACCAAAAGCAATCAGGGTGCCTCTACTGATTTTACCCCTGGTAGCATATTTAGTGGCTATCTCCAAGCCAAGCAAGCGTAAACGTAAATCTGGGGATTTATCTCACTCTATTTATGTGAACATGTAAAACTCCTTTCCCGCAACCTCAAATTGCTGTACTGGTTCAGAGCTCAGACTCTGAGGACTCATAATCATCCAGTTCAGATAGGGAAATATCACCTGATGAACAGGTCCCTGTCCCAGACCCTGACTTTGCTTTCAGATTTAAAGTGGGGCATATCTGCACCTTGTTGCATGAGGTAATTAGAACTCTAGGTATTTCTGTAAATCTCCCTCATCAGGACAAGAAATCTAAATGAAAGAACAGACCAAATAATAGGTGTTGTTCCTTAGGAAATCAGAAGTCCTCATCTTCTCAAAAGCCTGAGCCCTCCAAGCTGGCCTGGAAGCCTGGTGCTTCATGGGCAAAGAACAAGCAGTCCAAGAAGTCAAACACCAATACAAAATCTGTATGAAGGTGCGGCCCCTGTCCAGATATGGTTCTGGTAGGGGGCAGACTGAGTCTTTTTCAGTCAATCTAGGACCCCTGGGTTCAAAACATCACATCCCAGGGCTAAAGGAAAGGCTTTAGCGCCAGGCCTCCTTGAAGACAATTCCATCTGTCTCATGTCCCCAAAAATCCTGCAAAGGCGGCTGCCTTTATGCAATGTGTTCAGGATTTTAGAGGATTTGGGAGTAATTTTCCAGTTCCTGTGTCCCAACAGGGTCAGTGGTTTTACTCCATCCAATCTGTTCATTGTCCTAAATAGGGAAGGGTCTTTCAGATTTTAAAACCCTAAAAAGTTTGTCAGGGTCCCCACTTTCAAGATGGAAAAAATTCACACAATTTTACCCTTAATCCAACATGTCTACTACACTGTGTGCACAATTATTAGGCAAGTTGTATTTTTGAGGATTAATTTCATTATTGAACAACTATAGTGCTCTTAGTCAATCCAAAATGTTAATAAACCTCAAACCTGAATATTTAAGAAAGTAAAAGTGAGGTTTTGGCTTTCTTAGGAGAATATCTATGTGAGCACAATTATTGGGCAACTATTAGTGTGCAGAATTATTATGCAATTAAATGAAAAATGAAACATTTTCCCATCTCACTTGTTTATTTTCATCTGTTAAAGTGAGAATAATAAACAAACAACTGAAAATTTACAAATAAACATTTCTGACATTTAAAAAAAAAATTAAAAAAAATCAGTGACCAATATAGCCACCCTTCTTTTCAATAACAGTTATAAGCCTTTCATCCATGGAGTCTGTCAGTTTCTTGAACTGTCGACGATTAACTTTTTGTACAGCAGCAACCACAGCCTCCCAGACACTGTTCAGAAAGGTGTACTGTTTTCCTTCACCATAAATCTCAAGTTTAAGGGCCCATAAGTTCTCAATAGGGTTTAGGTCAGGAAGGGGGTTATGTCATTATTCTTTCATCTTTAAGGCCTTAACTGGCTAGCCACGCAATGGACTACCTCGATGCATGTGCTGGAGCATTGTCCTGCATAAATATCATGGTCTTCTTGAAAAATGCAGACTTTTTCCTGTACCACTGCTTGAAGAAAGTGTCTTCTAAAAACTGGCAGTAGGTTTGGGAGTTGATTTTGAGTCCATTGTCAACCCGAAAAGGTCCAACTAGCTCATTTTTAATAATACCAACCCATACCAGTACCTCACCTTGCTGGCGTCTGAGTTGAAGTGGAGCTCTGTGCCCGTTCCAGCCACGGGCCCATCCATCTGGTCCGTTGTTGGGTTTCAGCCTTCCTTACTTTGGTCATGTCTCTGAGCACTGAACATCTTGTACTTCTGGGCACTCCAGGTAGGTTGCAGTTCTGGAATATGACAGCACTGGGAGATAATGGGTTCCTGGTAGCTTCACGTTTGATTCTTCTCAAATCTTTGGCACTTAATTTGCATCTTTTTTTCTCAACAAGTTTCTTGTGGCCCTGTTGACTATTTGCAACAACATGTTTGATGGTTCTGTGATCACACCCCAATTTCAAGAGTGCTGAATTCCTCTGAAATACTTTTTCAAATTTTTAACTTTTCAGAGTCTGTTAAATATCTTATTTTGGCCCATTTTGGCTGAGGAAAAGAAGCTGCCTATTAATTATGCACACCTTGATATAGGTTGTTGATCCCCTAAGGCCACACCCTCCCTCATTACACAAATACACATCACCTGATATGCTTCAATCCAATAAGCATTCAAGTTTATACAGCTTGGAGTTGGACAATATGCATAAAAGTTATGATTTGTTCAAAATACTCATTTGGCTAATAATTGTGCACAAAGTTTATAGACCTCAAGGATGCATACTTGCACATCCCTATCCACAAGGATCACCATCAATTCCTAAGGTTTGTATCCCTAGACACACTACCAGTTTGTCGTCCTTCCATTTGGTCTGGCTACAGCTATTTGCATCTTCACAATGGTGCTAGGAGCATTGTTGGTGGTGATCATAGCTCAGGGGATCTCAATTGCCCCTTATCCGAACTATATCCTACCCTGCCTCTAGCTATTGTTCATACCCAAAGGCTACTATCTTTGGAGAATCAATGTTCCAAAGAGCTCTTTATCTCCAGCTACAAGGGTGTCTTTTCTAGGATTAATCATAGATGCAATCCTGATGTGCCTATTCCTGACAGAATCGCACAGAATAAAACTTTGGAAGCATGCCTGTCTCTGCAACGTGCTTCATTCTGCAGTTCCCTTGGCCCGCCATCACTTGCGACCCCTTCAACTGTCTATGCTCAATCAGTGGTCAAAGAATTATCTGCAATCAGAATAGCTGATTGCTCTGGATTTATCCGTCAATCTCTCTCTTGGTGGATACAAAGTCCTTCTTTGACCCATGGGGCTTCCTTCTTCACCCATCTTGGGCTATTGTGATGATGGATGCCAGTCTTTCAGGCTGGGGTGCGTTCTGTAATTCTCAAAGAGCGCAAGGAGTTTGGTCCCCTCTTGAGGTGAGATTACAAATCAACATTCTGAAACGCCAAGCGATTCTTCGGGCTCTTCAGCCCCGGCCCCTATTAAAAGAGGAAAAGTTTATCATTTTCCAGTTGGACAATATAATGGGGGTGGCCTATATAAATCAACAAGGGGTACCCACAGTCCACTGGCTATGAAGGAAGTGTCCCAGATTCTGTCTTGGGTAGAGAGGAATCAATGCTCCCTGTCAGCAGTTTATGTTCCAGGAGTGAACAATTAGGAAGTAGACATCTTTGATCAATTAGTGATCAAATGCAGTCTACTGGACATAGATCTGATGACCTCTCATTTGAATCACATACTTCCAAATGTATTGTGCAAGATCAAGAGATCCATAGACTCAAATGATAGACGCCGTGGTGTGTCCATATAATTTTCATGTAGCATACCTGTTTCCTCGTTTTTCTTTCTATTTCCAAGAGTAATTGCTCGAATCAAACAGGAGTCAGCTTCGGTAATCTTGATTGCTGCAGCCTCGCCCAGCAGGACATGGTATGTGGATCTAGTGCAGATTTCCTCTTACCCTCCATGGCATCTTCCTCTAAGATGTGATCTAATGTATAAATGGCTTATTTTATCAGGATCTGAAATATCTAAGTTTAATGGTGAGTAGGTTGAACACCTAGTTTTAAAACATAAAGGGTTCTTCGATTTAGTTATTGATACTGATTCAAGCCAGAAAACATGTTACCCAAAAAATGTATCACAACATTTAGAGGGCATACTTTAAATGGTGCTCTTCCAGTGGATTTTCTTGATATTCCTTTAGGATTCCTAGAATTCTTCATTTACAAGATGGCTTTTACAATGGTTTGTCTGCTAGCTCCCTAAAAGGTCAAATTGCAGCTTTATTTGTTCTCTCTTTAGAAAGTTAGCTAAACTTCCTGATGTTCAGATTTTTGTCCAGGCACTGGTAAGAATTAGGCTAGTTGTGAGACCTATTTCTCTGCCCTGGAATTTTTAATTTAGTTCTTTCAGTTCTGCAAGGTCCTCAATTTGCATACCTCCCAACATTTCAAAATTCAAAAGAGGGACAAAATCCCCCCCCCCCCCCCCCCCCCCCCCCGCGGCCAAAAATTGACATGTGGTGGGCGGGGCTTAAAAAATAATAAGACCAAAGTAATATAACTAAAATTCTAAATAAAGTCATAGATTTTAATACACTTAGGCAGCAAATCAAACACAAGCTCAAACCACTGGTATGGCTATGTATATAATTAGCCTTTGCAAAGACATTGCTAAATATTTTTATCTTAATTGGACATTTAATAATAAATTCTTTAAAACTGCTCTCTGCATTCCCCATTTATATTCTAAATTCTGGCCTTTAAAGTCAGCAAAAATGCACAGTAGCAAACTACATAGCATACACTTACACATGCAGATACACACACACTACATAGCATACACTTATACATGCAGATACACATACACAAACTACATAGCTTACATTTATACATGCAGACACACACACTACATAGCATAAACTTATACATACAGATACACACACACAGTTATGGATACAGATAGACACACACACTACATCATATATGGGTATCTGTAATTCATTGAATGGGGTCCTGGGGTTGGCAAGCACATTAGCTGGCAGTTTGCGGCTGCCACTGTTCATTACACTGTTCGTTACCCTGGTATTAGCACTGCTCATTGTATAAAACTGAAGGCATGCTAGTATCATCCCCAGGGGTTAGACATCATCACTACCAGAGGTAGGTTAGAGAGGTCACCTTTACCCGTGGTCAGAGTGTATACAGCCTTCTTACTCCTGCTTAACCCACACACCATTCCTTTTCCACAGGGAAACAGGTATCTAACTCTGTGAAAGCAAAGCCAGCTGCTTCTTAGTATGGGCCCAACAGAATTAAAAAAAAAAAAAATTTTTTTTTTTTTTAATGCCTGGGGCAAATCGGGACAGATGGCTAGCAACTCAGGACAGACCCCTAAAATCGGGACTGTCCCGTGAAAATCGGGACAGTTGGGGGGTATGAATTTGAACCAATGCATTCCTTTCATATCTATCTCTTATCCTGGAAAGTTATTTTCTTATCAATTTCCTCAGCTAGGAGAGTTTTTGTGAGAGTTTCAGCTTTATCCTGTGATTCTCCATTTTTAGTTTTTCACAAAGATAAGGTAGTTTCTTTTGAAAATATAAATCAGGAGATTGTTGTTCCTCCTTTGTGTCCAGATCCTACTAATTCTAAGGAACGACTTTTATATAATCTTTATGTAGTCAGAGCATTGAAGTTGAATCTTCAAGTTACTAAGGAGTCCAGACAATCTTCCGGATTGTTTGTTCATTACTCTGGGACTTGTAAAGTTCAGGAGGCTACTTCTGTAGCTTTGGCCTCTTGGCTCAAACAGGTAATTCATAAGGTTTACTTGGTGGCGGGAACCTAGCCCCTAAATTACAAGATCAGTTGCAACTTCCTGGGCTTTCAAAAATAATGCATCTTTGTAGCAGATTTGCAAAGCTGTAACAATCTTCTCTGCATACCTCTTCAAAATGTAACCACTTTGATGTTTTTGCTTCTTCACAATCAGCTTTTGGCAGCAAAGTCCTTCAGGTCGCAGTGTCTAATAAATAGGAACTAAAGTGAAAATTGTCCCACCCACTCCGTAACATTGACTATATGCTTGGGCATTATTCCCACTTATGGAGCCCTATTAACTATCATCATTATACGGAAAAAATAAATAAATTTATGCTTACCTGATAAATTATTTTTTTTCGGAATGATGATAGTCCATAGGTCCCATCCAATTTATTTTTTTTGGGTGACAGTTCTAATTTTCACCTCTATAGACTATGCCTTTGTTGTTCCTCCCTATATGTTTAATATTCTCTGTTCGGTTATGCGTTAAAAGAGAGATGGGAGGGAATTTAAGCTCTTGTGTGGGTTCTTGGCCTCCTCCTAGTTAGTGGGAATTATACCCAACATGTTATGGAGCCCTATGGGCTATCATCATTCTGAAAGAAAATAATTTATCACATAAGCATACATTTAGTTTTTCAACAAAGGATACGAAGAGTACAAAGCAAATTAGATAATAGAAGTAAAATGGAAAGTTCTTTAAAATTGCATGCTCTATCTAAATCATAAAAGTTTAATTTTGTTTCTTTTTAACTGTATATGTGCAAACAAAGTTTATGCTATATATGTGTATTAGTTTGTGATTGGTTAGCAAGGGTTCTTTTGTTTTCTGGGACAATATGCCCATTTGACATAATAAAGTTGCATAATTCACTGCAAAATTATTCTCAGATATGAAAGTACATTTCCATGCAGCTTACAGTTTGTGCTTTAGGTCCCTTTAAATTCACTTATGTTATCAAATTTACTTTGCAATGCACTACTGGGAAATCACTGGTGATTGCTGGCTACTCATGATTCAGATAGAGTATACAATACTAAACATCATTCCAAATATATGATCAAATTTGCTTCATTCTCTTGGTATCCTTTGTTGAAGGAGCAATGCACTACTGGGAGCTAGCTAAACTATATTTTGTGAGCCAATGACAACCTAGGTATGCTTTTCAACAAAGGATACCAAGAAAAACAAAACAAATAAGATAATTGAAGAAAATTTGTTTAAAACTGCATAATTTATATGAATCATAAAAGGTTCATTTTGACTTGCTGTTAATTTAAACACATAGTAATATGCAAGCAATAGTAAAATGCTCTAACATACAGCTTTTTATTTTTGTATTTATATCCCTATAGCTATAAAAAAACAACAACACATAGACACTATAAAGATAAACTATGACATTTTTATTTTTTATTGGTGTTTTATATAAAATATCTTATGAAATATTAGGAGGAATGGGAGAATTAACTATCTCCCAGTTTGGAACCATAGGTATATATTTATGTGTATGAACATATGTACCTGTTTTTCCAAAAGCTTAGTAAACTTACTTTGTAGATCTGTTTATTATTCCCAGTATTGATTTCCTGTTTAATTTGTTTGTACTATGAATTATTGTATTACTGTGCTTGCTGTTCCCATAACTTTTGCATTAAAGGATGGTTTACAATATATACAATAAGTAATCCATCACACTGCACCTAAACATTGGATGTTTACTGCAAAGGACGATTACCAAAGTATATCATCACAGTAAAGAAAATTGTGAACAGATTGCAGTTGTTAAATTGTTATTTATGCACATGGTCTTGTGCTTAGGATTTACTGGCTCACAGTGAATATTTACAGTTGTGGCTTTAACGAGAATTCCCTGCTGATCGTTATACATTTATGTGATTGGATTGGGGTGGATTGATAGAGGTGCAATTAGACTTGTTTTTTTATGCAAATAATATCAGGAAACATTCTTACTGGAATTTTGTCCTGATATGACACCAAAATAACCTATCCAAACTCTTTAGGGGAAATGTTAAAGCCAAATGTAATTGGTGGTTCTTTAAATGGGCCAATGGCTTTCTTTGTAATTGTGAAATGAGTAGCATAAAATTGTTTTAATAAATTAAGAATTAGTTTTAATAATACATTGTTTATTGATTTTGTACTGGAAATAAGTGGGAACTAGGATTCCAAGCGGGGGTGACCAGGGAAGTGTGGTGACAATAACTCTCAAAAAAACTTTACTCAAAATTGAATTGTGATTTTATCCACTTGGCACTTGCTGCCCAGCCAGTGATCAGGTTAAAGTGGTATATTAGGTCTTATCGTATATATCTTGTATCTTACCCAATTGCCCTGAAACTAGTCTGCAGATCAGACCCTATTGCCTGCAGTCAGTTATATACCCATATTGTAACTCAGGTTGAAACCCATGATTCTGAGGTCTGTTAGCCATATACCCTCATCAGTACTTAAACTAAACCCAATCAGTGTTCAGTTTTTGCAAATATTTTACTGGACAGTCAGTTGAAATACCAGACTGTTATTTACAGGACACCTGGCAACCCTAGAGAGGAAAATTTAAAGACAAATGATTTGAGAGATGTATAGTATAGTATGCCTTTGGTTGCAGCAATGCCAATATCTGTATATTAAAGGGTTATAAAACTTTTCTTTTGTAATTAATTTAACAATTACCAGCAGTTAGTTTAAACATCACACTTCTTAATCAGTTTACTTTTATTTGTAAACGAAGCTTCATTTCCCATATAAATTATATTATTACATACGCTGAAAACGTCTCTTACGACCGCCCATAATAGAAGGAAGGCTTTACAAATAATATATGCAAAGCTATCATCCAATTGTGCAGCAGAACTGTATATCTTATTTAAATATTCATAAACTCCTTCCTTTTCCAACATCGCATGCGCATTGTACAGCTAATGCCATAGCCTCCATTTTCTTTACCCACTGCCCCGCATGCTCACATAGCATAATCAATTGCTCGTCAGTCTAGGGGGTTATACAAAAATTAAAAAAATGCTCATCAGTCTAGGGGTTTGAAAAATACTTACCTAAATAGTTACAGATGATGCTGCTGCTCCGTGCGCTTCTGACTGCCTCCGCTGTGTCTTTTCATCTTCAACCACTCCCACCGCAACGTCACCAGCCTTCATCAGCACCCGGCACTGTGTAGATGACGCACCGGCTATCACTGAAGAAGTGAAGTTAGTTTTGCGCATGCGTTGCCACAGACTATTGCAAATGCGGGCCACCATCATTGTTCTACATATATAGAACTCAGTTATTCGCTCTGCATAATGATGTCCAAGTGTGGTTTGGCAGAAAAAATAATTTCAAGAGCAAATTACGGGTAAATGCTAAATAAATGCCTAATACATGGTATTTGCATAATTAAAGGGACACTGAATCCAATTTTTTTTCTTTCATGATTCAGATAGAGCATGTAATTATAAACAACTTTCTAATTTACTCCTATTATCAATTTTTCTTCGTTCTCATGCTATCTTTATTTGAAAAAGAAGGCATCTAAGCTATTTTTTAGTTCAGAACCCTGGACAAAACTTGTTTATTGGTTGGTCAAATTAATCCACCAATCAGCAAGAACAACCCAGGTTGTTCACAAAAAATGGGCCGGTATCTAAACTTACATTCTTGCTTTTCAAATAAAGAAACCAAGAGAATGAAGAAAATGTGATAAAAGGAGTAGATTAGAAAGTTGCTTAAAATTGAATGCTCTATCTGAATCACGAAAGAAAAAAATTTGGGTTCAGTGTCCCTTTAAACAACAGGATGCGATGCTTAGAAAAATATAAAAACATTTTTGGGGTTTACTTTCCCTTTACGTCATCATGTGGTCGCAGTTATTAGGTTTGTGCATTTGGCAGATTCTTTAGCAGCCGAGTGTGGAAGAAGGCAGCCCCTTGCGTTCTTCAGCTATTTTCAGGGCCGAATTCCTTCTTGTGAAAGTGCAACATACTAAGATCTGTGAAAATCTATCTGAAACAGTGATTTTACCCATTGATTGCCAGAGATTGACATGCAGTATAACAATTAAACATTGAATATCATAGACAACCAATCACTGCTTTGTAACACTTGCATTATTGGTATTACCCTTTAAATGCCATAAATAATACTGGAGCAGTTATTTACGTTGATATGGTATGGTGTCCTCATATTGCTGATCTGGGCTTGTGTGGCTTTTAAAAACAGCAAGGTTCACAAATATTGGTTCCAAAGACAATTTAGATATCTTATACTGTGTATTTGTTGAGGCCCTCTTACTTTATAGTCATTTAGATAAATACTCTGTATATTGTGAAAGGGGTGAGGAGGGGTAAAGGAGTCATATGTGGTTAAAACAAACAATTTTTGTCTTACTAAAACGAACTATTGCATTATATGAACATTACATTTCCTATGCAATTAAAGGAACTTTAAAAGTTGAATTGTAACCCCTTGTACTATATGGGCGTAGGTAATATTTTACAGAGTTCTTTGCCCAGTGTACCTTTGTGACGTATGGTGCAGAATGCATCTGCCTTTATATGGTAAGGGAGCACTGATTGTCCCTTTACAGTAAACTATTTTAAAGGGACATGAAAGTCAACATTTTTTTTTAAGATTTAGACAGAAAATACAATTTTAAACAATTTTCCAATTTACTTTTTTAAATCTAATTTACTTAATTTCTTTCATGTAATTAGCAAGAGTCCATGAGCTAGTGACGTATGGGATATACATTCCTACCAGGAGGGGTAAAGTTTCCCAAACCTCAAAATGCCTATAAATACACCCCTCACCACACCCACAAATCAGTTTTACAAACTTTGCCTCCTATGGAGGTGGTGAAGTAAGTTTGTGCTAGATTCTACGTTGATATGCGCTCCGCAGCAGTTTGGAGCCCGGTTTTCCTCTCAGCGTGCAGTGAATGTCAGAGGGATGTGAGGAGAGTATTGCCTATTTGAATGCAGTGATCTCCTTCTACGGGGTCTATTTCATAGGTTCTCTGTTATCGGTCGTAGAGATTCATCTCTTACCTCCCTTTTCAGATCGACGATATACTCTTATATATATACCATTACCTCTGCTGATTCTCGTTTCAGTACTGGTTTGGCTTTCTACTACATGTAGATGAGTGTCCTGGGGTAAGTAAGTCTTATTTTCTGTGACACTCTAAGCTATGGTTGGGCACTTTTATATAAAGTTCTAAATATATGTATTCAAACATTTATTTGCCTTGACTCAGGATGTTCAACGTTCCTTATTTCAGACAGTCAGTTTCATATTTGGGATAATGCATATGAATAATTCATTTTTTTCTTACCTTAAAAATTTGACTTTTCCCTGTGGGCTGTTAGGCTCGCGGGGGCTGAAAATGCTTCATTTTATTGCGTCATTCTTGGCGCGGACTTTTTTGGCGCAAAAATTATTTTCTGTTTCTGTCATTTTTGACGTTCTTTTGCGCCAAAAGTGTCGGCGTTCCGGATGTGGCGTCATTTTTGTCGCCAAAAGCATTTAGGCGCCAAATAATGTGGGCGTCTTTTTTGGCGCTAAAAAATATGGGCGTCACTATTGTCTCCACATTATTTAAGTCTCATTATTTTGTGCTTCTGGTTGCTAGAAGCTTATTCACTGGCATTTTTTTCCCATTCCTGAAACTGTTATTTAAGGGATTTGATCAATTTTGCTTTATATGTTGTTTTTTCTATTACATATTGCAAGATGTCCCACGTTGAAGCTGAGTTAGAAGATACTGCTGGAAAATCGCTGCCTGGTGCTGGAGCTACCAAAGCTAAGTGTATCTGCTGTAAACTTTTGGTAGCTATTCCTCCGGCTGTTGTTTGTATTAATTGTCATGACAAACTTGTTAATGCAGATAATATTTCCTTTAGTAAAGTACCATTGCCTGTTGCAGTTCCTTCAACATCTAAGGTGCAGAATGTTCCTGATAACATAAGAGATTTTGTTTCTAAATCCATTAAGAAGGCTATGTCTGTTATTCCTCCTTCTAGTAAACGTAAAAAGTCTTTTAAAACTTCTCATTTTTCAGATGAATTTTTAAATGAACATCATCATTCTGATACTGATATTGGTTCTTCTGATTCAGAGGATTCTGTCTCAGAGGTTGATGCTGATAAATCTTCATATTTATTTAAAATGGAATTTATTCGTTCTTTACTTAAAGAAGTCCTAATTGCATTAGAAATTGAGGATTCTAGTCCTCTTGATACTAAATCTAAACGTTTAGATAAGGTTTTTAAATCTCCTGTAGTTATTCCAGAAGTATTTCCTGTCCCTGGTGCTATTTCTGAAGTAATTTCCAGGGAATGGAATAATTTGGGTAATTCTTTTACTCCTTCTAAACGTTTTAAGCAATTATATCCTGTGCCATCTGACAGATTAGAATTTTGGGACAAAATCCCTAAGGTTGATGGGGCTGTCTCTACTCTTGCTAAGCGTACTACTATTCCTACGGCAGATGGTACTTCCTTTAAGGATCCTTTAGATAGGAAAATTGAATCCTTTCTAAGAAAAGCTTACTTGTGTTCAGGTAATCTTCTTAGACCTGCTATATCTTTAGCGGATGTTGCTGCAGCTTCAACTTTTTGGTTAGAAGCTTTAGCGCAACAAGTAACAGATCATAATTCTCATAGCATTATTATTCTTCTACAACATGCTAATAATTTTATTTGTGATGCCATCTTTGATATCATTAGAGTTGATGTCAGGTATATGTCTCTAGCTATCTTAGCTAGAAGAGCTTTATGGCTTAAAACTTGGAATGCTGATATGTCTTCTAAGTCTACTCTGCTTTCCCTTTCTTTCCAGGGTAATAAATTATTTGGTTCTCAGTTGGATTCTATTATCTCAACTGTTACTGGAGGGAAAGGAACTTTTTTACCACAGGATAAAAAATCTAAAGGTAAATTTAGGTCTAATAATCGTTTTCGTTCCTTTCGTCACAACAAGGAACAAAAGCCTGATCCTTCATCCTCAGGAGCGGTATCAGTTTGGAAACCATCTCCAGTCTGGAATAAATCCAAGCCTTTTAGAAAACCAAAGCCAACTCCCAAGTCCACATGAAGGTGCGGCCCTCATTCCAGCTCAGCTGGTAGGGGGCAGATTACGTTTTCTCAAAGAAATTTGGTTCAATTCCGTTCACAATTTCTGGATTCAGAACATTGTTTCAGAAGGGTACAGAATTGGCTTCAAGATAAGGCCTCCTGCAAAGAGATTTTTTCTTTCCCGTGTCTCAGTAAACCTAGCGAAGGCTCAAGCATTTCTGAAATGTGTTTCAGATCTAGAGTTGGCTGGAGTAATTATGCCAGTTCCAGTTCTGGAACAGGGGCTGGGGTTTTATTCAAATCTCTTCATTGTACCAAAGAAGGAGAATTCCTTCAGACCAGTTCTGGATCTAAAAATATTGAATCGTTATGTAAGGATACCAACATTCAAGATGGTAACTATAAGGATATCCTGCCTTTTGTTCAGCAAGAGCATTATATGTCCACAATAGACTTACAGGATGCATATCTGCATATTCCGATTCATCCAGATCACTTTCAGTTTCTGAGATTCTCTTTCCTAGACAAGTATTACCAGTTTGTGGCTCTACCGTTTGGCCTAGCTACAGCTCCAAGAATTTTTACAAAGGTTCTCGTGCCCTTCTGTCTGTAATCAGAGAACAGGGTATTGTGGTATTTCCTTATTTGGACGATATCTTGGTACTTGCTCAGTCTTCACATTTAGCAGAATCTCATACGAATCGACTTGTGTTGTTTCTTCAAGATCATGGTTGGAGGATCAATTTACCAAAAATTTCATTGATTCCTCAGACAAGGGTAACCTTTTTAGGTTTCCAGATAGATTCAGTGTCCAGTGACTCTGTCACTAACGGACAAGAGACGTCTAAAATTGATATCAGCTTGTCGAAACCTTCAGTCACGATCATTCCCTTCGGTAGCTTTATGCATGGAAATTCTAGGTTTTATGACTGCAGCATCGGACACGATCCCCTTTGCTCGTTTTCACATGCGACCTCTTCAGCTCTGTATGCTGAACCAGTGGTGCAGGGATTACACAAAGATATCTCAATTAATATCTTTAACACCGATTGTACGACACTCTCTGATGTGGTGGACAGATCACCATTGTTTAGTTCAGGGGGCTTCTTTTGTTCTTCCGACCTGGACTATAATTTCAACAGATGCAAGTCTGACAGGTTGCGGAGCTGCTTGGGGGTCTCTGACAGCACAAGGGGTTTGGGAATCTCAGGAGGTGAGATTACCGATCAATATTTTGGAACTCCGTGCAATTTTCAGAGCTCTTCAGTCATGGCCTCTTCTAAAGAGAGAATCGTTCATTTGTTTTCAGACAGACAAAGTCACAGCTGTGGCATACATCAATCATCAAGGAGGGACTCACAGTCCTCTGGCTATGAAGGAAGTATCTCGAATTCTGGTATGGGCGGAATCCAGCTCCTGTCTAGTTTCTGCGGTTCATATCCCAGGTATAGACAATTGGGAAGCGGATTATCTCAGCCGCCAAACGTTACATCCGGGTGAATGGTCTCTTCACCCAGAGGTATTTCTTCAGATTGTTCAAATGTGGGGACTTCCAGAAATAGATCTGTCCAGATCCAGGGATCCTCAAGCGGAAGCAGTGGATGCATTGTCACTTCCTTGGAAGTATCATCCTGCCTATATCTTTCCGCCTCTAGTTCTTCTTCCAAGAGTAATCTCCAAGATTCTGAAGGAATGCTCGTTTGTTCTGCTGGTAGCTCCAGCATGGCCTCACAGGTTTTGGTATGCGGATCTTGTCCGGATGGCCTCTTGCCAACCGTGGACTCTTCCATTAAGACCAGACCTTTTGTCGCAAGGTCCTTTTTTCCATCAGGATCTCAAATCCTTAAATTTAAAGGTATGGAGATTGAACGCTTGATTCTTAGGCAAAGAGGTTTCTCTGACTCTGTGATTAATACTATGTTACAGGCTTGTAAATCTGTATCTAGGGAGATATATTATAGAGTCTGGAAGACTTATATTTCTTGGTGTCTTTCTCATCATTTTTCCTGGCATTCTTTTAGAATTCCGAGAATTTTACAGTTTCTTCAGGATGGTTTGGATAAAGGTTTGTCTGCAAGTTCCTTGAAAGGACAAATCTCTGCTCTTTCTGTTCTTTTTCACAGAAAGATTGCTAATCTTCCTGATATTCATTGTTTTGTACAAGCTTTGGTTCGTATAAAACCTGTCATTAAGTCAATTTCTCCTCCTTGGAGTTTGAATTTGGTTCTGGGGGCTCTTCAAGCTCCTCCGTTTGAACCTATGCATTCATTGGACATCAAATTACTTTCTTGGAAAGTTTTGTTCCTTTTGGCCATCTCTTCTGCCAGACGAGTTTCTGAATTATCTGCTCTTTCTTGTGAGTCTCCTTTTCTGATTTTTCATCAGGATAAGGCGGTGTTGCGAACTTCTTTTAAATTTTTACCTAAGGTTGTGAATTCTAACAACATTAGTAGAGAAATTGTGGTTCCTTCATTGTGTCCTAATCCTAAGAATTCTAAGGAGAGATCATTGCATTCTTTGGATGTAGTTAGAGCTTTGAAATATTATGTTGAAGCTACTAAGAATTTCCGAAAGACTTCTAGTCTATTTGTTATCTTTTCCGGTTCTAGGAAAGGTCAGAAGGCCTCTGCCATTTCTTTGGCATCTTGGTTGAAATCTTTAATTCATCATGCTTATGTCGAGTCGGGTAAAACTCCGCCTCAAAGGATTACAGCTCATTCTACTAGGTCAGTTTCTACTTCCTGGGCGTTTAAGAATGATGCTTCGGTTGATCAGATTTGCAAAGCAGCAACTTGGTCTTCTTTGCATACTTTTACTAAATTCTACCATTTTGATGTGTTTTCTTCTTCTGAAGCTGTTTTTGGTAGAAAAGTACTTCAGGCAGCTGTTTCAGTTTGAATCTTCTGCTTATAATTTCAGTTTTTTTCATTTAATCTTTATTTTGGGTGTGGATTATTTTTTCAGCGGAATTGGCTGTCTTTATTTTATCCCTCCCTCTCTAGTGACTCTTGCGTGGAAAGATCCACGTCACTAGCTCATGGACTCTTGCTAATTACATGAAAGAAAACATAATTTATGTAAGAACTTACCTGATAAATTCATTTCTTTCATATTAGCAAGAGTCCATGAGGCCCACCCTTTTTTGTGGTGGTTATGATTTTTTTGTATAAAGCACAATTATTCCAATTCCTTATTTTTTATGCTTTCGCACTTTTTTCTTATCACCCCACTTCTTGGCTATTCGTTAAACTGATTTGTGGGTGTGGTGAGGGGTGTATTTATAGGCATTTTGAGGTTTGGGAAACTTTGCCCCTCCTGGTAGGAATGTATATCCCATACGTCACTAGCTCATGGACTCTTGCTAATATGAAAGAAATGAATTTATCAGGTAAGTTCTTACATAAATTATGTTTTTTAATATTTTTTGTTGTTGAAGAAGCAGCAATGCTTACTGGGAGCTAGCTGAAATAATAGGAGAGCTAATAACATGAAGAATAAATGTTCAGCCACCAATCAGCAGATCCTGAGCCTACCTAGGTATCTTTTTCAACAATTGATACTAAGAGTACAAAACAAAATAGACAATGGAAGTAAATTGAAAAGTTGTTTAAAATGAAATGCTCTATCTGAATCATAAAAAAAATGGGTTTCATGTCCTTTTAATCCTAGAGGCTACTGTTAGTCTGAGGAGGGACTGGAATAGAGAAGTAGGGGTGAATGAGTAGTAAGTAGTAGTGAGTAAAGGTGGAAGAATCATGTAAAAAAGACTGGTGTGGGGATAGATTGTAGAGAGGTGTGCCAGAAGGACACACATATATATATATATATATATATATATATATATATATATATATATATATATACCATCTGTATTGTAGTATATAAGTTGATAGGTCAGAAATGCAGCAGTTCATAAAAAAAGAACAAATCTGAAGAATGGTTATAACAAATATACCAATGAATGCAATAAATAAATAAATCATTGTGTCTGGATGTATCAGTGTTATTCATTTATGTTTTGGGACTTTCTTTACATGTAGGTTTGTGTCACCCGTGCAAGCATAAGCAATGCCATAAATCTTACTAAAAGTATTTCTTTTTTATGCTTAGTGTTTCAAATGGCCATAAACCCCAAATGTTTTGTTCACAATTCAAATAGAGCACACAACTGTAAACAATCTTCCATTTTACTTCTGTAATCAATTTAGCTTCATTCTCTTGGTATTTTTTGTTCAAGGAGCAGCAATGCAGTAGTGAGCAAGCTAGCTGAAAATATCAGGTGAGCCAATGACAAGAGACATAACTGTAGCCACTAATTAACAGCTAGTTCCTAGTATTGCATTACTGTTTGCTTTTAAACAAAAATATGAAGAAAACAAGTCAAATTAGATGTGAATTATGAAAGAATGTGCAGCTTTTATATTCCTTCAACGGTAAAAACAAACAATACATTGTAGTCTATGACTGTATAATTAGCTTTAAAAAAATCCTGTTCATTGTAGCTTATTCTATAAACTTCTCTACCAGGTTTGGAGTAGATGAGCAAGCCTGAAGCAGCAGTACATTGTCTGCAAGCTTTGCCCACGTGCCGCAGCCGACTCAGGGACAAACCACAACATATTCATTCAGAGATGTGCTGGCAACAAGGTGTCCTCATTTCCAAAAAGAGTAGCTCCCTGCTCCCCCCTCTGTTCTGTGTCACTGCCCCAGCACCGCCCCATCCAGTGCTCACTAGCCAGCAGCAAGACAGCTGTTTTTGATCACAAAGCCAGGCACTCAAATCTGAAGAGAGAAAAGAAACTTTAACATGAAGTGGACGGCTGCTGCTCCTATGAGTTACTGAATGTTGTGTATTGTTTTCTGTATATTGCATGAGGAGACACGGTGAGCCTTAGGGGGAGGTGTCTTGCATGCAAGCCACAGACTGGCCAGCTAGAGGCACAGCTGCAGCCCTGCTTCCTACATGGACCTGAGCTGCTCATCCACAGGCAGTGTGCGAGCCTGGCTGCTCTGCATGTTGCACTTCCCAGACAAGCAGGCTCACTAGCTGCCGCTGTAGTGTGACACACTTGTAAAAGTTGTGCCTGAGCAATGTGTACAGCACAGCAGAGACTGAGAGGTGCTGTCAGGGATGCAACGTGTGTGCCATAAAGGAAGGAAAACATTGCAGGAAAACACCTACACCCTGCAGGCTGGAATCATGAATGCTGGAGTAGGGATTAAATATGGGGAAGAATCAAACGTGGAGCTCACAGAGGTAAGTGCATAATTATTTATCTAACATACTGAATATAGCACCCATTGAGTGCTAGAAATGTTGTTTATCCGCATCTGGTAGCCAAAGGTTTAAGAATATGCAAAATCTACATCACTGCATCCAATTTTCTGCACATGGTCATGCTTTTCATATTTTCCCAGCTTTTGTATTGGCAAATATTACAATGCTGAGTGTGTGTACATAAAGACATGCAGAAATAATAATACATTTTATGATGAACTAATAGTATATGATATGCAACAGAACTTAGTGAGCTGCTGAGGTTTTTATTATGATTTCATTTTCTCAGGGATTTTAGTGTTTAACAATAAAGTGCTGTTTGATTTCAGCTAGGTGTTTTTGTAACTGGAATTCAGACAGTGATGCTGTAGTAACCCCTGTGATGTTTGGTTACAAGCTAATGGGCTTAGAATGTCATACCTGTTTCAGTCTGCATTTTCTTATTGATATGCTATTCTGTGTGTGTGACTGCCACTCTTTTTAAAGAACTGAAGAATGATTGTGTAAAATGCACAATTATATATTACTTTGTTCCTTTAAGCAACACCCCTCTGTTCAGCAATCAAGGGGTTACAGACAGTAGTCATATGTCAGGTCTTTAAATCTCAGAAAAACCAAGGTACAGCTGCCACACATAGACTTCCAATCTATGTGGTGTCACTTGATCTGGCATAGAATGCTATTCCTTCTGAGTGTTATCGTAATGGGGGATGGGTCAAAGGAAGTTCAAGCCTTGGGGAAGTTTTTTCCCTTATGTATGTGCCCTTTGCAAACTGCTACAACTAATAACACTATTTCATTGGAAATCCTGCCAACCCTACTTACTCTATTTGTGTTGCTAACTGTATCTCTCTGTCTTATTTTATTTTTGTTTTATTAATTTTACATATAATTAAAATGGAAAACGTAATGACAGCACAGCAAAATATTTATTTTAAATCCTTTCAACAGATATCTGTGTATATAATCATTGGCCCACTGACTTGTTTGCAGACCTACACCTTCCATTCACAATTTCTGTCTGCTTCAAGGTATTCTTTGGCATCCTTGGTCAGTAGATGGAAGAACATTCTGTAACTGCAGTTAATGACTCAGATTTCCTTGTGGACTTTGGTCCTTGTAAAGATTCAAATGTTTACAATTACATTCTCGTGTGGCCTTTTCAACACAATGACCTACATTGTATAATTTACTTCTTTCTAATGGCCTGTCAGATTCATTCATAAAATAGGTACAAAGGTTTATGCATTTTAGTATATGCCAGAGCATTCAATCCATGTCTTTTTTTTATTACTATAATTTATTATTTTGTTTCTATTAAATATAATTATGACAGATTAAAAAACCCTTGTTAGTCTATTACTGTAATAATCTACAGCCCCACTGGGTCAAATTGAAGTTTGTTTCCTCCAATGGTTAACCCCTTTACTGCTAGAGCCAAATCAACATATTGTCATATTGTTTTGGCAGCATGTAGCTCTGTGAAGTATATGCTTTATAATTATAATGTCATAGTGAGAATTATGGACAGTAACATGTTAGTGTATTATAGCATGTGTCTGATGTAGAAGGCTGCCATATTGATCTGAATGTGCACAGTGTGTTTGTGGTCAACTCTCTTAGAACCACTTGCTCAAGGTCACAAAATCCCTTCAAGTATCCAGTTTCACTAGTGTCGGTAGTCAGGTTTGAATGAATTAGCTGAGGTAGATAATACTTTTCAATTTAACATGGCACTGTTTATTTTGTGTGTGTATTTGTGTCTCAATATTTATTTCACTGTGCATCATGTGTTATGTTAAATGTTTAAAGGGCAATAATAGTAAAAAATGATTTGATCTAATTTGTTAGACCTACACTACTGTAGCAAAAGTGGTTAAACACATAGTAGAAGTGCCTCTTGGAGCACTACTGGTCCCGAGCAGAACCTGCTGTATCCAATCAGCAGTACTAGTAGACACTGACAAACTACTAACACTGCTGATTGGCTTAGCTGCAGTTAAAAACACAGTAGTTTAGGGTCGATAGTGTTAAAATGACATTCTCTAATGAATCAAAGCCTGTCTTTTTTTGACTATTATTGCCCTTTAAATGGACATGAAAGTCAAAATGAAACTTTTATGATTCAGATAGACTGTCATTTGCATCTTTTAGCTCAGTTACCTCTTTCCCTTGCCATACATTTGTTGTAGCTTTGCTCCTTTCCAAGACAGCATACTGAGGTAGGCCCAGGGGTTGTGCACCTGCCTTGAGCATTATATGTATAAGATTATGACGTTGCTGCTATATAGTGCTGAAGACACTTGCTCAGTATCGGGTCATGGAAAGGAGCAATTTTACAACTAAGAATACCAAGGAAACAGTAATTTTGATAACAGAAATAGATTGAAAATTGTATTTTTGTTAATTGTATGCTAAGTCTGAAACATTTTAACTTTGACTTCCATGTCTTAAGTTTTTTAAAATTTGCTTAAAGGGACAGATAGGGCATGCAATTTTAAACAACTTTCTATTTTACTTTTATCATCAAATTTGCTTTGTCCTCTTGGAATTCTTAGTTGAAAGGTTGAGGTGGGCTCATATACAAATTTCTAAGCCTTGAAGGCCGCCTCTTATCTCAGTGCATTTTTACAGTGTTAGATAAAAATTGTGCTCACTCCCATGGAGTTATTTATGAGTCAGCACTGTTTGACTAAAATGTAAGTCTTTTTAAAAGATCAGAGATAAGGAGGCAGTCTGCAAAGACTTAGATACAAGGTAATCACAAAGGTAAAAAGTATATTAATATAACCGTGTTGGTTATCCAAAACTGGGGAATGGTTACTAAAGAGATTATCTATCTTTTTTTAAAACAATAAAAATTCTGGAGTAGACTGTCCCTTTAAGGTGCGGTACAATATACTTTTAGTCTGGTTATTATGATGTAATCCCCTTTTTTACAGTTGATTCATTTATTTTTTTTAAAAAGTTAAATAATGTATAGCAGGGATTTGTTTACGTTTCATGCAGCCCTAAGCAAAGTAGAATCTCACTGTCTATCTCATTTGCAATTCAAGAGCAGTATTAACCCTTTCTCGGCCACATACACAGGATTAGTAACCCCTTCCCAGCTACATACACAGGAATAGTAACTTCTTCTTAGCCACATACACAGCAGTGGAAACCCCTTCTAAGCAACATATACATTCTCAAATAGAGTAATATTAACCCCTTGTCAGCTGCATGTATAGCTGCAAGAATAACTTATGAGACACAAATAGATAAATGAAAAAGCTAGACACACATATACAGTGGATATAAAAAGTCTACACACCCCTGTTAAAATGTCAGGTTTCTGTGATGTAAAAAAATGAGACAAAGATAAATCATTTCAGAACTTTTTCCACATTTTAATGTGACCTATAAACTGTACAACTTGATTGAAAAACAAACAAACTTCTTGGTGGAGGGAAGTAAAAATAAAAAACTAAAATAATATGGTTGCATAACTTATAACTGGGGATGTAGCTGTGTTTAGAATTGAGCAATCACAATCAAAATCATGTTAAATAGGACACACCTGCCATCATTTAAAAAAAATGCATCTGATTAACCCCAAATAAAGTTCAGCTGTTCTAGTGGGTCTTTCCTGACATTTTCTTAGTCGTGTCCTACACAAAAGCCATAGTTCGCAGAGAGCTTCCAAAGCATCAGAGGGATCTCATTGTTAAAAGGTATCAGTCAGGAGAATGGTACAAAAGAATTTCCAAGGCATTAGATATACCATACAGTGAAGACAATCATCATCAAGTGGAGAAAATATGGCACAACAGTGACATTACCATGAACTGGACGTCCCTCCAAAATTGATAAAAAGGCGAGAAGAAAACTGTTCTGGGAGGCTGCCAAGAGACCTACAGCACCATTAAAGGAGCTGCAGGAATATCTGGCAAGTACTGGCTGTGTGGTGCATGTGACAACAATCGCCCGTATTCTTCATATGTCTGGGCTATGGGGTAGAGTGGCAAGACGGAAGCCTTTGCTTACGAAAAAAAACATCCAAGCCCAGCTAAATTTTGCAAAAACACACCTGAAGTCTCCCAAAAGCATGTCGCAAAAGGTGTTCTGGTCTGATGAAACCAAGATTAAACTTTTTGGCCATAATTCCAAAAGATATGTTCGGCGCAAAAACAACACTGCATATAACCAAAAGAACATCATACCCACAGTGAAATATTTTGGTGGCAGCATCATGCTTTGGTTATGTTTTTCTTCAGCTGGAACTGGGCCCTTAGTCAAGGTAGAGGGAATTATGAACAGTTCCAAATTCCAGACATTATTGGCACAAAACCTTCAGACTTCTGCTAGAAAGCTGAACATGAAGAGGAACTTCATCTTTCATCATGACAACACCCCAAAGCATACATCTAAATCAACAAAGGAATGGCTTCACCAGAGGAAGATTTAAGTTTTGGAATGGCCCAGTCAGAGCCCAGACCTGAATCCAATCGAAAATATGTGAGTGATCTTAAGTGGGCTGTGCACAAGAGATGCCCTCACAATCTGACAGATTTGGAGTGTTTTTGCAAAGTCAAGATGTGCCATGCTGAAAAACTCATACCCAAAAAGACTGAGTGCTGTAATAAAATCAAAGGGTGCTTCAACAAAATATTAGTTTAAGGGTGTGAACACTTATGCAACCATATTATTTTATTTTTATATTTTTTCTTCCCTCCACCTAAAAGATTTCGGTTTGTTTTTCAATTGAGTTGTACAGTTTATAGGTCACATTAAAGGTGGAAAAAGTTCTGAAATGATTTATCTTTGTCTCATTTTTTTATATCACAGAAACCTGACATTTTAACAGGGGTGTGTAGACTTTTTATATCCACTGTATGTTAATTTGAGAATGGTTACCAAAAACCTGTAAATTCAAAATAGTCCACTAAAGGGACATAAAGGGCTCAATTTATCAAGCAAGGATGGACAGGGGTGTACATATTCACTCCTGTCTGCCCCAGCTCGCCTCTTGAGGGCAGCAATCGGCTGCTGGAATTTACCATTGCACGCAAGACTGAGCAGGAGCTGTCTATCTCCCCGATTGGACGAGACCGGGGCAAATCGAAATTCTCCACCTAAGAGGTGGAGCAGAGGGTAAGGAAGTAGCAGCCTCAGGACCGCCGCTTGATAAATCCTAACTGCAGGTTCTCTTGTGAGAAACTGCAGTTAAAGGGAGGGGAAGGGCTTGATAAATGGAGCCCCAAATGTGAAATAAAATTGCTTTTGATGTGTTAGAATAATGTATTGTTGCGCTGTTAGTTATATATACCTGTGTTAACCACTGCAAGGTGTTTAAACACAAACGTAAAGTCAGTTCCAGTAGCAATGAACTACTGTGGCTATCTGAACACATCTGGTGAGCCAGTGACAAGAGGCATATGTGCATAGCAACCAATAACCAATAGAACAAAGTCAATTTGATTAAAAAACCTGCATGCTAACCATCCATAGACTAAAGTAGATCACTCTGGGATGCACATAAAACAGGTTATCCGTGGAGATCTAATTAGTATCAAAGCACATCAAATTAGACAAAATAACATACTTCTTAACAATACACTTTCTAACCTTTTTTTATCTAGAAACCCAACTTAAATTAAAACCCAGTGATAATCAACTAGTACAAAACATTGCTGAATGTAAATTGCAGATTAATACTTTAATGGGAAAAGAATGCAAAAAGAATGTCCTCAAATTACAACAAAAATACTACGAAGGTGGTAACAGGAATGGTCCATTGTTAGCTAGAAAACTAAGAAGAAAAATACATAGGAATTACATTCTAACACTTAAAAACATTTCACCTCTTAGCCAATACCCGTGCAGTAAATCCGGCTTGGCGCCCATGGGAGACGGATTTACCGCACGGCTATTGGCTAAGAGGTGAAAACGTCACCTCTTAGCAAAAAAATTTTTTAGCTGTGGGCAGCTGTAGCAGCTAAAAACGGCGATCGGTTAAAACAAATAAAGGAGCTTTCTACATGAAGTATCTTATACTTCATGAATGAAATTCCCCTTTATTTGTTTCAAAAGTCAATACTAGCGTTTGTAAAACGCTAGGATTTACTTTCACTTTAATTCATATTCCTCCTAGTCCTATAATTTCTGCAATTTCTGCTTTCTCTTCTCCCCAGAGGCACTTTAAACCTGATATAGTGCAGCTATTTTGAGATTTTTGAATTTTTGTTATTATCATCAAATTTTTTTAGGTACAGGGATAGCCGTTATTTTGACAGTGATGTGTGATAATAATAAAAAATAAATAAAAATACAAATACATAAAACAGACTAAAGAAAACAACTTCAAGAGTAGGATGTCCCTGCATCAAAAAGCTTACAATCTACAGACTGACATTGTCAGCTAGATTCAAAAATATTTGCTGTGTGAGTGCAGGTGTATTTTGTTACTTCTGTTGTAAACTGTTATTCTTAATAGCGGATGGCTGTAATTAACTTGTGTTCTGCAAGTATTCACAGCTACACTTGATTTTGAATAGCGCAGAGTGTCTAAAATTTCATCCTCAAACAGTGTTCCTGACTCGGCACAACAGAGAGACCAGGAACATGAATTGTTCTAGGATTTTCAAGGAGTTTATCCATGGCCTGCTCTTCAGTAGCAACCCAGTACAATGCTATTGGAATTCAGTTTCAAATGGCACCACATGCATAATATCATGATGCCAATGTCTCTGCGTGCCTGAACTTTGATTGGTATGTATGCTGTAGACTCTGTGCACAATCAGCACCTGTTAGTGTACATAGCGCACAAAAATAGCTAGTTCAACCATTTTTGTTAATGCACTTTTCACTGTACAGCACCAGCATACCATTGATTTCCATGTCCATCTAAGCAGCATTTTTGTACAAAAAGGCAAACAACATTAAAACGTTTAGTACCAGTGAGTTAATATAATAAGACATACGTTCAGTTCACTTCAAACGTCAACATGAACTGGCAATTCTCATATTTTTTGCTGTTCTGGCTATGAAATCTTTTGGAAACAGATGTATTTATCTACTGTACCAGGTCTGGAATGACTCTTGCACAGCTCTTTCCTCATGGACAGGAGAATATATATTAACCCTCGTGTGTTTTAAATAGGGCAGGCCCCTATAGCTGGTCACAGATTATTTACAATTTTCCAAGAATGGCAGCACGGTATTTCTCCAGACTTTCTTCCCCTTATCAGATTTTTTAATGCAGTTCCCCAATCAGTAGAACTTCAATGAAGATACAACCAACATAGTGCAATACAGCTGAAGATAAAATTGCACTAAATGGAATATACTCACAAGCAGGTTTGTGAAAGTTGCGCTTTTATTACAAAACTGCCAGAATCCTCTTTACATCGAAAGATTTTCAATTTAATAAAATATAAAAAACAGCTCAACCACCTTTTTCAAGAGTGATTACAAAAGTCAGCGAGCTATAAACACACGCCTTCCTGACAAAGAATATATACCCTGTATGCTCTGTCTGAATCATTTTTTTGTTTCATATCCCTTTTAAATGGCTGTTAAATTTGTTTTGTTTTTGTATTTCAGTCATATGAGTGTCTTTAGTTTAATGTCACTTGTTAATCTTATTGTTCATGTAAAATCACAACAGTTTTTTAGCTGAAGTAAAACAGAGGCTGATAAGTTTATAAAGTGTGTTAGACAGCCAGAATATTAAGGTGCCAGCTTTATAGGAGCCAGGCAAGGATGTGCGTGTGTATATAGACATGTGCAGAATTATTTAAACACAGTCTGGCGTAAAATGTATAATGCTGAGAACAAAGTGAATTTTATAATATAAATAAATTGGAAATTTTTAAAATTATTCATATGTGCCCGAAAGTATTGATACCCTTGCATTTTTTTGTCATCCATACATTTTTCAATTGTGCACAGTGTTTGGAGCAAATTCTTCCTTATTCTAAAATGAGCTGGTCAATACTATTGATACCCTTTAAAAGTTACAATGCAAAATTGTTTTGTAGTGATACTTTAATCAGACCACTCTTATAATTAGTATCACTTGTGTCTTCAATCTTATAATCACTCATTCACCCAGTTTTAATGGAGCAAAGTACTCACTGTTGTGTGTCACTGTGTATCACACTGAATAAAGATAAGGAAAACCATAGAGTTGTCTGAGGAGGTTAGAAAGAAGGTAATAGCAAAACATGGTCAATGTAAAGACTACAAGATCATCTCTAAAGAGATTGATGTTCCTGTGAGCACTGTTACCAACATTATTAAGTTTTAGGTACATGGAAGTGTAGCCAACATTCTTGGACATGGTCGCAAGAGGAAAATTGACCCAAGAATGATGAGATTGTTTGAATGGTGTAGAAAGAAACAAGGACAAATTCAAAGCAAATCCAATCCAACGTTGAAGCTCAATGTGCAAGATATGAAAATGCATCATTCATAGCTGTCTGAATGAAACTAGGCTCCATAGTAGAAGACCTAGGAAGACCCCACTTCTAAGAGAGAAACATAAAAAAGCCTGACTGGAGTTTGCCAAAATGCATGTTAACAAGAAACAGTCCTTCTGGGAGAATATTCTATGGACAGACAAAACAAAAGTAGAGCTTTTGGACAAATCACAACAACTGTGTTTACAAAAGGAAAAAAATAATCTTCCAAAGAAAAGAACACCATCCTTACCGTGAAACATGGATGAGGCTCAGTGAAGTTTTGGGGTTGCTTTACTGCCTCTGGCACTGGGTGAAAAGAATCTGTAAAGGGGACAATGGAATCAGAAGACTATTAAAGCATTCTGGAGCGAAACGTACTGCCCACTGTCTGAAAGCTGTGTCTCAGCTGCAGGTCATAGGTTCTCCAGCAGGATAATGATCCAAAACATACCTCAAAAAGCACCCAAGAATGAATGAAAAGAAAACATTGGAGAGTTAAAAAGTGTCCTCCTAAGAGTCCAGATTTCAATCCCATTGAACATCTGTGGAAAGAGCTGAAACTCGCAGTTGGGAAAAGGCACCCAACAATCATGGGAGAACTGGAGCAGTTTAATCAAGCAGACTGGGCAAAATCCCAGTTGAAATATCTTATTCAGAGCTAGAGAAAGTGCTTGATTACAGTTAAAGGGACACTGAACCCAAAAAATTTCTTTCGTAATTCAGATAGAGCATGAAATTTTATGCAACTTTCTAATTTACTCCTATTAACAAATTTTCTTCATTCTCTTCATATCTTTATTTGAAAAGAAAGAATGTAAGTTTAGATGCCGGGCCATTTTTGGTGAACAACCTGGGTTGTTCTTGCTGGTCGGTGGATAAATTCACCCACCAATAAACAAGTGATGTCCAGTGTCCTGAACCAAAAAATGGTTGACTCCTTAGCTTAGATGCCTTCTTTTTCAAATAAAGATAGCAAGAGAATGAAGAAAAAATTGATAATAGGTGTAAATTAGAAAGTTGCTTAAAATTGCATGCTGTATCTGAATCACGGAAGAAAAAAAATTTGGGTTCTGTGTGCCTTTAATGACTACAAAGGCTGTTTAGAGTTACCAACATTTTTGTCTGTGCTATTCTCATTTGTTTTACTCTTTAAAGTAATATGTGAAGTCATAAATGAAACGTGAAGTGAAAATACTTTTGTCAGTTTTTACATGGCTCAGAGAAAATTTATGCAGTTTCCTAAAAAAGTGGAAAGATACCAATACTTTTCAGCCACATCTGTATACTCTGTCTCAAATACAAAAGAGAAATACTTGGATTTGTGTCCCTTAAAAATTACCTCCATTTTTTTTATATCTGTGTCATTTATTATACAATATAAATGTTCTTTACTTATCTGCCTGAAGATGGCAGACCTCGTGTTTAGTTAAATACTGTAAGTCACCTAACCAGACTTTTAAAAAGAAAACACCTATCCATTCAACTTGAAACCTGGTGCAAGGTAAGTATGTGGGCAGTGCATTTTATGTGAGATCTAATGGAGATGGCTTTTATAAAGCAGTGGATTTTATGTAAGATCTAATGGAGATGGCTTTTATAAAGCAGTGGATTTTATGTAAGATCTAATGGAGATGGCTTTTATAAAGCAGTGGATTTTATGTAAGATCTAATGGAGATGGCTTTTATAAAGCAGTGGATTTTATGTAAGATCTAATGGAGATGGCTTTTATAAAGCAGTGGATTTTATGTAAGATCTAATGGAGATGGCTTTTATAAAGCAGTGGATTTTATGTGAGATCTAATGGAGATGGCTTTTATAAAGCAGTGGATTTTATGTGAGATCTAATGGAGATGGCTTTTATAAAGCAGTGGATTTTATGTGAGATCTAATGGAGATGGCTTTTATAAAGCAGTGGATTTTATGTGAGATCTAATGGAGATGGCTTTTATAAAGCAGTGGATTTTATGTGAGATCTAATGGAGATGGCTTTTATAAAGCAGTGGATTTTATGTGAGATCTAATGGAGATGGCTTTTATAAAGCAGTGGATTTTATGTAAGATCTAATGGAGATGGCTTTTATAAATATGACCAAATCATAATTTGAAATACATTTGTAAGTGCGTCTTGTAAAGCATTTCTCTGGCAGTGCAAGGCTCAATAAACTTATATGGAACCTAGAATCCTGCACCATGTGTCTTAGGAGCCAGGAAAGGAATGGTTATATGTCTAATAATCCATACACAAGTAACATTTGGAGGTGATGCCGTCTGTTATTTTGAAGCCCTCCGGTACTAAATTTAAATAATAATCTTTATTCAGCCAGAGTTCTTTTGATGAGCCTACAACTTAAAGGGACATTTATACACTAAATTGTTCTTTGCATAAATGTTTTGTAGATGATCCATTTATATAGCCCATACAGGTTTGTTTGTTTTTGTAAAAATCTATAGTTTTGTTGATTTTCAGACTCTTAACCAAGCCCCAAAGTTTTAGGAGTATACTGATGTATACCTACTAGAGCGTGCTCCTGTTTGTGTAAAGGGTCTTTTCATATGCAGAGGAAGGGGAGTGTCTGCTTTCACTGGGTGTCCCAGTCAACCTAATCAAAAGTGCTATAAACTGGGAGCTTCTAAGTAAGTTTTTAAAAGGTTTTATACTGGACTTTTAGATCAGCATCTGTGCATATGATTCTTTATAGTAGTATCTATTACATGCATTTATATGAAAATTGTGTATACTGTCCCTTTAATGGGATAGTCTAATCAAAATTAAACTTTCTCTTGGTATCTTTAGTTGAAAAAGCAAGAATGTAAGCTTAGGAGCCGGCCTATTTATGGATTAGCACCTGAGGTAGTGCTTGCTGATTGGTTTCTAAATGTAGCCACCAATCAGAAAGTGCTACCCAGGGTGCTGAATCAAAATTGGACCGACTCCTAAGCTTACATTCCAGCCTTTTCAAATAAAGATACCATAAGAACAAAGAAAAAATAATAATAGGTGTATATTAGAAAGCTGTTTAAAATTGCATGCTCTATCTGAATCATGAAATTTCATATACCTTTTATGTTATACATTTTTTTTTTTTAATCAAATGGAGTTTGGTTTGTAAGAAGAGGTTATGGAAATTAGTATATATTAGCAGAAACGCACTGCAGAAGATCTACTTAAAAAAGTAAAAATAAAAAACATTTACATTGTTTAGAAGTTCAGATAATACCCTTTGAAAAGCCTTTTGAGTATGTTTATCTTATCCTCTCTGCTATGGCTGGTTAAAGGGACACTGAACCCAAATTTTTTCTTTCGTGATTCAGATAGAGTATGAAATTTTAAGCAACTTTCTAATTTACCTGGGTTGTCCTTGCTGATTGGTGGATAAATTCATCCACCAATAAAAAAGTGCTGTCCAGGGCCTGAACCAAGAAAAACATTTAGATGCCTTCTTTTTCAAATAAACATAGCAAGAGAACGAAGAAAATTTGATAATAGGAGTAAATTAGAAAGTTCCTTAAAATTGCATGCTCTATCTGGATCACAAAAGAAAAAATTTGGGTTCAGTGTCCCTTTAAGGACAGATATAAATCAATTCCTACACTGACAAATCTATGGCTAGAGTTTAATAGGAATGGGAATCTGAATGGGGCATTAAACTTCTGGACACAGCACAATGGTTACTACTCGCTTTCATTTTCCTCCTATACCTGCCTTTTTTGCAGTGTTGCTCTATTATATTAACCTCTTATTAGTGCCAATTGGTGAACGTTTCATACTGGGTGCTACCATCTTGGAGCTCACATAATGTTTCAACCTGTGACAGAAATAGTGAAAGTCAAAGATCAGTGATGCTGCTGGCTTTTGCACATTGGTTCTGTGTGCTTTGGGTTAGCACATACAGTACAGAGCAATTGTATACACAGTTTACAACAGTGTTTTTCAACCAGTGTGCCGTGAGAGATCCTCAGGTGTGCCGCGGCAGACTGACAACAGTGCGGGGGTGTCCCTCTTTCAAATTTTGAAATATTGGGAGGTATGTGACAGGCTCATCAGGCATCATTTACAACCATGACATTGACATTCATTCACAGACAATCATTATGATTGTTTGTGAATGTCAATATGTCATGTATAGTTTGTAGGAGGCATGGCATGACAGCACAGTACAGTGTGTGTGTATATATATATATATATATATATCCTGTATTAGGCTACAATGTGTGATTTTGTAACATTTTGGGATGGTGGTGTGCCGCAGGATTTTTTAATGTAAAAGTGTGCCACGGCAAAAAAAGGTTGCAAATCACTGGTTTACAAGTTCTGCAACATGCGTAAAAAGCCACATGAATAAGATGCACTAAAGCAATGCAGCCAATGCAACAATGTGAAGTGCCAGCTCTTTATCATTCACGCTAACCTAAAGCGCACAACACAGCTGACAATAATTTGTAAGACCACGGATCTCTGAATGTTTATCACTTCTGTCACAGAGTGCAAGGATACCTAAGCGCCAAGATGACGGTGCACAGTGTAAGGATTTGGAGTGTTACCAAACAGATATAAGGGATTAAAACAAGCAAATGATTTAGAAGAGAGCAGCAGTCAAAACAATATCATGGTGTGTAGTAACCATTATATTGTAGTTGTTCTCAGCAGTTTAACTTCCCTTGAAGTCTGCAGGATCCCATGTCAGATCCCCCTGCTGCAAAAAAATACTGTTTTCAGAGGTAACAGTGGGAAGAGAAAATAGACTTTCCTTATTTTGTGTACATTTTTTTTAATCATATATAATTATTCTTTTTAAAGAGCTATAATGCATAATGTTTGAGTTCAATGCGCCATTTCTTTGTTTTTCTTTATTTTTATTTATTAATTTATTAAAGTAGTACTCCATTAGAGCCAAACTGTTACAAAATGGCATGTAATGTCAGCCTAATCAGACAGGTGTAAAACATAAACAAATATATACATTAGATACAACACAAATCCTCTAGTATGCTACAAAATAACTAGGTAGTTTTGTATTTTACAAATACAGTACAGGTAGAAAACCCTTTATCCAAACTGATTGGGACTGGAAAAGGTTTAGATTTTGGTATATTTGCATCTTTAAATGGGTCAGTTTGGAGAGGGGACGCAACCAATGTGTAAACATCTTATGTCATCTAGGCAATATTAATGTCATAAAACAGCTTATGAATGTAACCTAACGGTAGTTTTATATCATTTGTATTACTTTTGTACACATCGTACCCTCAGTAAAAATAGTACTTTAATCAGAATGGTAAGATTTGTTGTTTTAAATAAATATGGACTACTATTTGCAGTTTAGGACACAAAAAACAAACCAAAAGCACAGCAAGAGAAGATTGCAATTTAAAATTTTAATAATATTTTTTTTTCTTTTTTAAATATCAATTAAAAAGTTTGGATTGCAGAATAAATTTGGATTTTGTAATTCTGGATTTGGGGATATATATATATATATATATAGATATATAGATATAGATAGAGAGAGAGAGATATAGATATATAGATAGATATATAGATAGATATATAGATAGATATATAGATAGATATATAGATAGATATATAGATAGATATATAGATAGATATATAGATAGATATATAGATAGATATATAGATAGATATAGATAGATATAGATATATAGATATAGATAGATAGATATATATATATATATATATATATATATATATATATATATATATATATATATAATATATATGCGTGTGTGTGTGTGCCCCACTTAAAGAAAAAAAAACCACACCAAAATAAAAAAAACTATGCTAACACTAAACTACAGCAGTAACCCTTAAGAGGACCTTTTGTATTGATCTAAAGTGATTTAGCCCCCTCTCCCAAAAAAAAAGCTATATAAACAAAATATTAAAAAAATTGCCCTGAAATGTGCATTTGACAGGGCATTGCCCTCTTTTGCTCCCCCCAAAAAAATAAGAGAAAAAAAATATATATATATATATTTTTTTAAAGGTCAGGTTCGTTTTTTGGGGGTTACTTACGGTGTGTTAGGTTAGGGTGGTTAGCTTTTTAGAGGATTTAGATGTAAGTGGGTATTTTGCAATGGGGGTTGTGGCAGTTTAGTGGTTAATTGTGTAGTGGGTTAGTTTGCGATGTGGGGTTGTGGTGGTTTAGGGGTTAATAATGTAGTGGGTTAGTTTGTGATGTGGGTGTGTGGTGGTTTAGGTGTTAATAGTGTGGTTTGGCTTAGGGGCTAATAGTTTAGTAGGTTAGTTTGTGATGTGTGGGTGTGGTGGTTTAGGGGTTAATAGTGTAGTGGGTTAGTTGTCAATGTGGGGGTATGGCAGTTTAGGGGTATTTAAAATGATTTAGTGCAACGATTTCCTCCGGCCAAACTCTTTACACAACCTTTAAAGGTTGTGTAAAAAGTTTGAGCATTACATGTGTTGGCGTTTGAGCAATCGCATTTACTCTTAACTTGTAATACGAGCGGACATTTAGCCACCAATCAGTAATCGCTACCCAGGGGGGCTGGACCAAAAATGGGCCGGGTCCTAAGCTTACTTTATTGCTTTTTAAATAAAGATACCAAGAGAACGCTTAAAATGACATGCTCTATTTGAATCATGGAGGGAAATATTTGGGTGTCATGTCCCTTTAATTCTTCAGACACACGACCACCTCGCTGTCTCACATGCTCTTGACAACAATGTTTTTATTGCTTTTTTAATTGTTTTTTAATTTGTATTTAGGAGTTGAGCTGATTTGTTTTTCTTATATTAGCAGTTGCATTTTATACAGATAAGTCTTGAAATCGGAAATAACTGACAGTATTGTGCCCAGACATGGCCGGCTCCTGCAAGTTTTTCATCTATTTGTTGTTATTGTTTTAAAATAATATACTTGATTGAAGTGCAAACCTGTGGATTTATAAATAGTTTAACACCTAAATACATACTTAAAATACATAACTAATAGAGTGATCTTGGAAATATCAGGAGGGCACAGTAATTGACTGCTTATTCCCAGCTCATTCACAAGCAGAGCACAAGGGAGAGGCTAGAATAAGCAGAGGAATGTGCTGGCAAACCCAAGGCCTCGCCACCCATAGACACATAGGGTGATCTTTGTTAATAGTGCAGTTTGGCAAGAGCTGGGCTGGGTTATTGCATAACTCGTGGGTCCGAAGTAATATCCCTGTCAGTAAGGTTTTGTGTAGTTTAACTCCAGAGGGCACATTGTCATATGCTTAGAATTGCTTGGTGAGGAGCCAGTCCCTGCACGCTCTGCTCTGCAGGATGACCTGAAGGAGAAGTCTTTCACTGTGTGCACTTCAGCTCAAGCTCTTATTTCAGCTTCAAGCTCCTTGAAGTGGTTTACTGCTGGCCTTGTGGGTAGGAATGAAAGATATGGTATGTACTTTTTCTTTAATGTCGTTATTGATTAGTCTGTTTTAAAATGTCTGTATTATGATCCATCTGTGTGTATATATGTATATTCGAATGTAAACAGAAAAAGTTTAATTTGTGTTCGGCCACAAATTGTGTTTTGTCACATGTGATAAAACTAGTGTTCCAGTGCAAAAATAAAATGCAGTATTTAATTATCTTTATCTTTTTTTTAAAAAATGAGATTCATTTTTGTAATATGTATTTAATCCATTCAAGAAGTTATACATATAATCAGTTAAAGTGAATGTAAATTTTGAAGATAAAGTGCCGGTTTTTAAAAAATTTGATTAAAAACTGGGGCACTTTAATTCATCAAAATTTACATTTCACTTGTGTTGTGAAACAGCTTACCTTTTCATCTTGACAGCAGCTGCATCGCTTCCTCCGCCCATCGCAAAGCCTCTTCCTGGGTCTAAAATGTGGAATCCGGCTTCCTCCAATCACATTGTTGAATCAGACACTGATTCCCCCAGGGGGAAGCTGTAATTGGAGGATGACGATCCATCATTTCTGACGTAGGAAGAGGCTTGCAACGATCGGGGGAAGCTGGAGCGGCTGTCAAGATTAAAAGGTAAGTATTTTCACAACACGAATGAAATGTAAATTTTTTAATGAATTAAAGTGCCCCTGTTTTTAATCGAATTTTTAAAACCGGGCACTTAATCATCAAAATTTACATTCACTTTAAACAGGTGCACTTATGTGCCAATTCATGTGATGATATGGACTGTGAGCCAATGAGAATCAGACATACATACAAATGGCCCAATCACTAGCTGTGTCCTTTTCTGGGGTGCTACTGGGCTGTTGCAGGAGTGTGACTAGGGCTATATGTTTAGCAGTTTGCTCGGGTTAAACCCATGTTAAGTAAAGATAATTAAAAAAAATAAAATTAGGTTTCCTTTAAATGTAGTTAGTGTTTATATTATCCATGTTAAGTTTCACTTATTGTTACTGAGTGTGCAAACAAAACAAACAGACTTTTTTTCTTTTTTAATATTACTTCTTACTACAATTTTAGAGCAAAAAGAAAATGATTAAGTATGTTGTTTATCAATAATAATTTTACGAATAATCACACACCGTTGCCCAGGCAGGTTTGTACAGATGCTTGATTTAGCTTGTGACGGGATGATGATTATTTGATGTACACTGTTTCTGCTTTTACAAAGAGCCTAATAAATGGACTAAACAAATCTATTGATAAACAGCTTGATGGGTAATGGAACCACAGATTTTTCTTTTCTGTAATGCAGATCCCACACATTAGAAAATGTTAGAAATATATTTATGCTTATACTTGTAATACAAACATTCCTCTCCACTTCATTCAAAAATAGTTTCATTTCCTTCAGCCAATCAAGAAATGTAGTTTGCTTTAGGACTGTTGCCAACCGCAGCTTTTGACCACGTCTGCAATCTGATCCTGTGTGCAGGAGAAAAAAAATGACATAACTCAGCTCCCTGGAAATATACTGTAAATTTGGGAAAGAGAAAAATCTGTTCTTTAAAATTCCCTTCTGTATATATAATATCAGATGTTCCATTTTCATGTACTAGGTTAAAATACAAATAGTACTGATCATTTTAAACTTCAGATTGTTCGTTAATGAATATCTGTAAATACATTTACAGATGTAATTGCTGACGGGATTAATGTGATAATTCTGAAAATATAGCCAAATCAGAGGATCTAGTGGTATCTGCGTTTCCAGGATCTTTTCAATCTTTTATCGCCTCCCTCCAAAATTCTCCCGGATAGCAGAGCACCACCACCATATGTGAGCCATTCTGCTTCCCACATGACCACAACGCCAGCAAGCGTTGTTGGCTTTAGGAAATATTCAATGAATTCTACATGGAGTATAGTACCATCTGTGTAGAATTTTTATATTTAGTTCTACTACTGAGGAGGAAATTGAGGTCTTTAATGTGGATTGGAATATTTGTAAGCACGTTTGTGGGAATATTATAAGTCTTAAGTCGTTTTCACAACTTTCTATGTAAGATTGTATGTAACCTGGTTGAATTTGAGATAATATTTTATATATAATTGAGATTGTGTGTTTTGGTGTAGGAGTTCTTTTGAATAAATGTTCAAAATTGGTTAGTAGTCTAATCATGTTTCTAGTTTGTGGGTGTTTACTCAAAAATTTTTGAACCCTATGGTACGTAAACCATTGTTTGAAGCACGTTAGTCCTTGATTAATAAGAGTCGTTTGTCGTTTAATTTGTTCGTTTTCGGTAAGGAGATATATGGGCAAATTATTAATGTTTAATGTAATAAGGTCTAACCCTACATGAGGGTCAAGATCTAACTCTGCATTTTCTATTAATGAAGTGAGTGGTTATGGTCTGGATGAGAGAAAGAGGAATTGTATAAGAGATTTTCCCCAGACTTTCAAAGTTTCTATTAGTATTGGATTAGATGTAATTGTAGCGATATTACGTTTGTAAGACCAACAGAGGGTGCTGGTATGATTAGTATGTATCATATCTTACTCTATAGTGACCCATTTTTTTGTACCTATTTCGGATGTACCAATCTAAGATACGTTGTAAGAAAATTGCATTTCTATAAAATTTGAGATTTGGTAATCCGAGGCCTCCCTGTAATTTGGGCGTCATCATTATGTTTTTTTGTATTCTAGTATGTTTTTTTGTTCCATGTAAAATCGCTGAAGCTTTTTTGTAAAGTGTCCAGGTATTGCTCCGGGACAAGTATTGGTAATGTTTGCATTAAATAGAGGATACATGGGAATACTTTCATTTTTATCACATTAATCCGGCCAAGCCAGGATATTTTTTTATTTTTCCAGCTAGATAGATAATTTATTATGTTCTTCTTTAGAGGGATATAGTTGTATTTAAATAGCGAAACTAGGGTAGATGTGATGTTAATCCCCAGATATTTTAGGTATATTGGACACCATGTGAAGGGGGCTATTTTTTTAACTCTGTTACTTGTTTCTGTATTGAGTGTAATGTTTACAAATTCTGATTTAGAGGGGTTTATTAGGAAGTTAGAGTGCGCGTGGAAGGTCTGGAATTCCTTAATAAGTGATGGTATTGCTTTCTCCGGGTTCGTTAATGTAAACAGTACGTCATCCGCATATAATGATATGGTGTATTGATGTTTTCCTATCATGATTCCTTCTACGTGTGGATTTTGACAAATTTTTGTTGCTAGCGTCTCCTATTACGCAGGCGAAAAGAATGGGGGATAAGGGACAACCTTGCTTAGTGCCATTTGTGATAGCAAAAGAGTCTGAAAGTATACAGTTAAGGAGGACTTTTGCGCTGGGTTGTGTGTATAACGCAAAGATGCGTTGAATCATTAAATCCCCAAAACCCATATGTATTAGTGTGCTTCTAAGTTAGTCCCATGCCACCCGGTCAAAGGCCTATTCGGCGTCTGTTGACAGAAGAACCAGCGGTATCTTCTGTTCTTGTGCATAATGTATGATGTTTACAGTGCGAACCGTGTTGTCCTTTGCCTCTCTTCCTGGGACAAATCCCACCTGGTCCGGGGATATAAGGTCTGGTAGTATTTGATTCAGTCTGTTGGCTAGTGTTTTGGCATATATCTGAATTTAGGAGTGATATGATAATTCTGAAAATATAAAGATCAGTTTCAGTTAGCTCTGGCATTTCCAGTTTTTGTGAAAATAATTAGCTGTTCACTTGTTGGCTTTGTTATATAGAATAACAGAAAATACATTATCATACAGAATTAGTCCAACTCAATATTGCTTATACATAAATTGCCAAATTGACCAAACAGTTGGCTAGCTGTGTGCAATAAATATGTATATGCTGTTTGATTTGTAACTAAGATACCAGAAGGTTGTTTACTCTGTTCTTATAACCTGCCTTTATTTTTATTTTTTCATAGAAATGATCTCCTTTGAGTTTTATTCAGGTTTCTATAAATGTATAAATCTTTGAGGTTTACTGCTCTTACTGTCCAACATCATAAAAAGAAAGAAGCATTAACTTGCCAAGACCAATTGTAACCATATTTATGAACTTGGCTCTGCTAAGTAACTTATTGCCCAGTAACTCATTTACTGCTAGATTTAAATGCAGACACCTGCCTGCACAATCTATTGTTATGTGTATGACCCTGAGAATATCTGCAATTGGACAGTATTACATTTTAAATTGTATTTCTCTGTTGCTGTACAGCCTGTATACTGGTCATATATAGTAATTTATGTAGGGAGGTGGAATAAATAAACATGAACACTGTTGCTAAACGTTTTAGCAACACACCCATATTTTACTGATATTGGTTTTAGACCAAGTTATGGCAGGTCACATGTAAGATCAGTGTGTAGTTCTGTATCAGTCATTCCAGGTGTCTAAATAACTCAAGTGTTGCAGTGTTTTTAAATACTAAATTCTTACTGAATATTTTATTTTACTCAGTCCACATCCACTCTTAAAGGGACAGTCAACACCAGATTTTTTGTTGTTTTAAAAGGTAGATAATCCCTTAATTACCGATTCCCCAGTTTTTTTTATAACCAACACAGTTATAATTATACACGTTTTACCTCTGTAATTACCTTGTAGCTAAGCCTTAGCAGACTGCCCCCTTATTTTAGTTCTTTTGACAGACTTGCATTTTAACCAGTCAGAGCTATCTCCATGGTAAATTCATGTGCATGAGCTCAATGTTATCTATATGAAACACATGAACTAATGCCCTCTAGTGGTGAAAACTATCAATGCATTTAGATTAGAGGCGGCCTTCAAGGTCTAAGAAATTAGCATATGAACCTCCTAGGTTTAGCTTTCAACTAAGAATACAAAGAGAACAAAGCAAAATTAGTGATAAAAGTAAATTGGAAAGTTGTTTAAAATGACATGCCCTTTCTGAATCATGAAAGTTTTTTTTGGACTTGACTCACCCTGTAAAGGGCCATAATACTCATATGCTAAATCACTTGTGATGCAGGAAGGCTGTAAAAATCTGGCAAAATATCAGCATATGGAGAAAAAAAAATGGAAAAAAAGAAAGGATATTTTACCTCAAAAGTTCTTAAAGGGACATTATACACTAATTTTTTCTTTGCATAAATGTTTTGTAGATGATCTATTTATATAGCCCATAAAGTTTTTTTTTTAAAAATAAATGTATAGTTTTGCTTATTTTTAAATAACATTGCTCTGATTTTTAGACTCCTAACCAAGCCCCAAAGTTTTATGTGAATACCGTCAGCTACCTTCTCCAGCTTGCTGCTGTTTGTGTAAAGGGTCTTTTCATATGCAAAAGAAGGGGGAGGGGGGAGTGTCTTATTTGCCACTTGCAGTGGGCTTTCCAGCTACCTTTTCAACAGAGCCAAACTGACAGCTTCTAAGCAAGTTTTTAAACAGTTTTATACTGGATTTTTATATCAGTATCTGTGCATCTTATTCTTTATAGTAGTGTCTATTACATGCAGTTATATGAAAATGAGTGTATATTGTCCCTTTAAAGTGAAGGTAAAGTTGCACCATATGAAAAGCAGGATTTGAAAGATCAATAAAAATAAACATAAGTTTAATTAATAAATTCTTTTCATTTTGAATAATAAACGATATAATGACATTGCAAACCTTAAATACTAGAGTTCAGCGTAATGCCCGGCTCTGTGTCACATATTTTGTTATGGTGACGTAAACGCCGGCATCCAATTGAAATCCTGGCCATTAGGTGCCCACGATTGTAGACAAACCGCCCCCTCTATCTACAGCGCATGCCCAACACAATGCGCACATCTTAGTTAATAGGGAGTGAGCCTGGCTGCTTACGTAGAAAGCGGGTGGGGCCGCTTTCTACATGGGATAGAGCACTTACCAGGAAGTCAAATCGAGGGTGGAGCGACGGTGCTGTCAATAGCAAATGTAATATATAAAAAATATAATTTTACAATTATTTTTTTTATTATTAAAAGTTAGCGTTTTCATATATTAGCGCATAGGCTACATATATGAATGATCCGAGAGCCGCAACTTTACCTTTACTTTAAGCTTCCCTAGTCAAAAAGGATGATCTTTCTGGAGTCATTCTGAAGTAAACTAGTCATCAGAAGCCATCCTGAAGTATGCCCACAGGCCAAAATATTTAAATGAGATGACTCAGAAGTCATTTACTGGCTGTACGTGCTTGTTAAAGGGACAGTCAATACTAATTGTTATTGTATAAAAAGGTAGAAAACGCCTTTGCACAATTAACATTGTTATATTAAAGGGAAACAGACAGATATTTTGAGGTTTAAATGTTATAACATATATTAAAGGGATACTAAACCCAATTTTTGTCTTTCATGATTCAGATAGAGCATGCAATTTTAAACAACTTTCTAATTTACTTCCATTATCAATTTTTCTTCATTCTCTTGCTATCTTTATTTAAAAAAAACAGGCATCTGAGCTTAGGAGCCGGCCCATTTTTGGTTCAGCACCTGGGTAGCACTTGCTGATTGGTGGCTAAATGTAGCCACTTAATAGCAAGCACTAAATGTCTGTCTGTTTCTAAGGCACTACAGACAGCCTCTTATCACATGCTTTTTTATTTGCTTTTCACAACAGGAGACTGCTAGTTCATGTGAGCCATATAGATAATATTGTGCTCACGCCCGTTTAGCTATTTAAGAGTCAGCACAACACAGCACTAATTGGTTAAAATGCAAGTCAATAGATAATAAATAAAAAGTCATGTGATCAGGGGGTTGTCAGAAGATTCTTAGATACAAGGTAATCACAGAGGTAAAAAGTATATTAATATAACTGTGCTGGTTATGCAAAACTGGGGAATGAGTAATAAAGAGATTATCTATCTTTTAAACAATAACAATTCTGGTGTAGACTGTCCCTTTAAGTAATCAGTAAGGCAATCTGTTTTCTTTTACCTTAGCTAATGACTTTATAAGCCTGATGTCAAATGACTTTTCGGATGGTCTCTAAAGTAATGCTGTTTTGTCCTGGGTTACCCTGTTGCCCAGAGATACTGGTTTTACAGTCAGCTGTATGGTAAAAAAAAAAAAGGGGGCAATCCGCCTCATCAATGATGAGTTCACACTTTGCTTTAATGAGATCTTGCAAGATTTGATAGTAAACTTCCTCAAGCTGAGGAGGAAAATAAAGTGTCTGTGCCTGCATGTGCCAGATGCATGCTCCCTTGCAAATCCGTAGACTAGCATTCAAATAGGGATATTTAAAGTTCCTTTACAGTGGGTTGTGGCTACTGAGGAAATGTTGAGGTAAAATATCTTCCTTTCTTAGAAAAAGATGTTTGAGTGATATTTTTCAGCTTTTTACAGATATACTGCATTACTTTTCATGTGATTAAACATTTGGGCATCATGTCCCTATTATTATTTGTTTATAAAGCGCCAATAGATTCCGCAGCGCTGCCCATGGGTACAAAGATAAAAGTACAACGGAGAAACAATACAATATAAGACATAATTTTACAGACAAATACAGGGGGGAATTGAGGGCCCTATTCCCGTGGGAATTTAAAATACCAAATGTATTCTGTATACTAATAAAGATAAAAGTAAAATTCATATTGAAGTTCAGCATGAAAAAAAAAACATATTTCACGTGCACAGTAGAATTTGTTATAAAACTAAACTATACATGCAAAAAAAACAGAATTCTTAAGAAATTCACAGTGTTTTAATTTCATTATTGTAAAATGTGTTTCCTCACCTCCTGTTAGTGGGCTGAACAGGTGTGATCCACGGGACTAGCTAAACATTCTAAGGGTCTCATAACTATTTACCCCTGAAAACCTCACTGTTTAATCTTCAAACTTAAAGGGACACTGAACCCAAATTTTTTCTTTCGTGATTCAGAAAGAGCATGCAATTTTAAGCAACTTTCTAATTTACTCCTATTATCAATTTTTCTTTGTTCTCTTGCTATCTTTATTTGAAAAAGAAGGCATCTAAGGGTTTTTTTGGTTCAGTATTCTGGACAGCACTTTTTTTATTGGTGGATGAATTTATCCACCAATCGGCACAAACAACCCCAGGTTGTTCACCAAAAATGGTCCGGCATCTAAACTTACATTCTTGCATTTCAAATAAAGATACCAAGAGAATGAAGAAAATTTGATAATAGGAGTAAATTAGAAAGTTGCTTAAAATTTCATGCTCTATCTGAATCACGAAAGAAAGAATTTGGGTTCAGTGTCCCTTTAATTAGGTTACAAAGTGTGACATTGAGTATCTGGTAGGTAATAGAGAATATAATCTTTTTACAGTAGTATTATTCATGCTGTTTCATATAACTAAAGTTTTCCAGTTGCTCTATGCTATTTCTCTCCAAGAAATCACCATCAGAGAAATGTAAGTTTTCCTTTAAAGGATATGATTCAGACAGAGCAAACCATTTTAAAAATGGTTTTTATTATCAAATTTGCTTTGTTCCCATGATAAGCTTTGTTGAAGGGATACCTAGGTAGGCATCTGGAGCACTACATGGCAGGAAATAGTGCTGCAATATAGTGCTCTTGCAAATGGATAACATTCTTGCAAAACTGCTGCTATATAGTGCTCCAGAAACAGGCTGGCTCCTAAACATACATCCCTGGTTTTCAACAAAAGATATTAAGAGAATGAAGAAAAATTGATAATAGAAGTAAATTAGATAGTTGTTTAAAATTATATGCTCTATCTAAATCATTAAATAAATATTTTGGGTTTCATATCCATTTAAATCTTTTACAGATTCAGTTTTATTTGCTGTATAGAAGTTTACTGTTTAGCAGACTGGTTTTGTAACAATGTATTTTATATGTTTTTACAGAATTAAATCTTTGGTGTGTCCTTCAAGAAAGAGGTGCTGTAAGGTGTGATGAACCTATCACAAGTTTACTGAGCTTATGACGGTTTAAAATGAATGTATTTTGTATTTAAAACGGACATGAAAGGGACACTAAACCCACTTTTTTTTCTTTCATAATTCAGATAGAGCATGCAATTTTAAGCAACTTTCTAATTTACTCCTATTATCAATCTCTCCCTTCTCTTGCTATCTTTATTTAGAAAGCAGTAATGTGATGCATAGGACCGGCCCATTTCTGGTTGAGAACCTGGGGTATGCTTGCTTATTGGTGGGTAAATGTAAGCCTCCAATAAGCAAGCTCTATCCATGGTGCTGAACCTAAAATGGGCTGACTGCTAAGATTTACATTCCTGCTTTTAAAATAAAGATAACAAGAGAACGAAGAAAAATTGATAATAGGAGTAAATTAAAAAGTTGCTTAAAATTTCTGAATCATGAATGAAAATATTTTGGGTTCAGAGTCCCTTTAAACTTCAAAAATGTCTATTGAGCATATGAAAGAACACTATTTAAACATATTTTTTTTGTGTGCAAAAAATGCAAGTTTGTGCAGCTTCTCGTGGTATTGAAGCTTACTGGCTGATAAAGAAAATTCCCAGAGCTCTATTCATAGACAAAGACATATGTTATTCATAAAAATAAAATTGTTTTCAGCGTAGGAACATAACTTGTTTAAAAACACACTTTAAAATGTTCTCTTTTAGATGCAACACAGACGAGCAATATTTTAATGTAATTTTAAATGGAAAAGTCAACAAATAAAACTATGAATTCTTACCATGTATCTGCTAGTACTAAAGGAACTGTGAAATTAGCCTTAGTAGTGGTAGTTAAAGGGATATAAAACAGTCTGTTTCATTGATGTAAAACAATAATAGGCAGTGGGTTATACTTAATAGACATTATTGTTATGTGTATTATTCATCAGTTTAAAAGAACTTTAACTTAATTTGTTAAAGGACCATTACTTATTGTCACAACCCCGCACATCTTTTCCTTTGAGGTGTTACTAGGAGATATCAGCTCTAGCTATAGTCCGTTTATTGCCCATGCTCCGTAGAGGACTGCAAAAATTAAGCGACAGTAGAACTGAAGTCCTGTAATAGCAGCACTGTAATCTAATTGTTTGCTTTTGTTAAACACAATCTGTTTCTTTTTATGTTTATTCTGATTTAACATTTGTTTTTCCTAAAGGAACACTTTCATATGCCTTTAGATTACTTGTGTTCTTTTGCCATGTGAAGCTTGGGTAAATAGATATTTAGACATGCAGCAAATAAAACACTCACTTTTTTAAAGGCCACCTGAGGGGAGAAACTATTCATGGTCCCTCAGTTAAACAAAACTTCAGATACCGGCCAATCAGGTAAAGCTTTACTTTTGGTCCTGTGCTTAGGTAGAATGTCATTCCTGTATCTCTGCTCAGCTAGGTAAAGGGACAGTATACACAAATTTTCATTTAACTGCATGTAATAGACACTACTATAAAGAATAATATGCACTGATACTGATATTAAAATCCAGTATAAAACCGTTTAAAAACTTACTTAGAAGCTCCCAGTTTAGCTCTGTTATAAAGGTAACTGGAACACCCACTGCAAGGTGAAAATAGCAGACCCCCCCTTTCCTTTGCATATGAAAAGACCCTTTACACAAACAGGAGCAAGCTGGAGTAGGTATACATCAGTATTCTAAAACTTTGGAGATTGGTTAGGAGTCTGAAAATCAGAGCAATGTTATTTAAAAATAAGCAAAACTATACATGTAAAAACAAAAAAAAACATGTATGGGCTAATTAAATGGATCATCTATAAAACATTTATGCAAAGAAAACATCTAGTGTATAATGTCCCTTTTAAGGGGAGTGTTTTTTTTTTTTACAATTTTTCTTTGGCGAAGTAGATTCATGACCTCACAATGATATAATTGAATAAATGGCCATGTGTGCGCCTGGGGCCACTGTGTCAATTAATATCTAATTTGATAACAGAAGAGGTACTTGAAGTATTTAGCTGCAAATGGGCGAGGTGAAGAAAGCAACAGAAAACGGCTGTTGTCTTGTTTTATTATATATATATTTAACAAAAACAAAAAAGTTCAGCTGTTGAAATTGATAAATTGATATTGAAAAGCATCAGAACTGGTACTTAAGTCTCTTAGCTTAGTTTTTTATTAGCGGATAAACACCGCTCTGTTGATTAACAGGGACACACATCAGCACACACACACACACACATCAGCACACATACACATCAGCACACACACACATCAGCACACACACATCAGCGCACACACACATCAGCGCACACACACATCAGCGCACACACACATCAGCGCACACACACATCAGCGCACACACACATCAGCACACACACACATCAGCACACACACACATTAGCACACACACACACATTAGCACACACATCAGCACACACACACACACATTAGCGCACACACACACACATTAGCACACACACTTCAGCACACACACACACACACTTCAGCACACACTTCAGCACACACACACACACACACTTCAGCACACACACACACACACACACTTCAGCACACACCCACACACACTTCAGCACACACACACTTCAGCACACACACACTTCAGCACACACACACACATCAGCACACACACACATCAGCACACACACACACACATCAGCACACACACACACACATCAGCACACACACACACACATCAGCACACACACACACATCAGCACATATATCTATGAAGGACTGCTATGCAGACGATCTTTATGAAAAATATTTAAAGGGATAAGAACATCAAAATTAAACTTGCAAGAATCAGATTGAGTATGCAATTTTAAGACACTTTTAAAATCGCTTATATTTCAAATGTGCTTTGTTCTCTTGGTATTTATTGAAAATGAATAAGCACATATCCTACACTAGTTGGGGCTAACTGGTGCCTGAACACATTTGTCTCTTGTGATTGGCTAACTAGATGTGTTCAGCTAGCTGCCAGTAGTGCATTGCTGTTCCTTCAGCAAAGGATAACAAGAGAATGAAGCATATGTGATAATAAAAGTACACATGAAAGTTGTTTTTAAATTGTATGTTCTACCCAAATCATGAATTAAATGTTTTGGGTTTCCTGTCACTTTAAAGGGATAATTTAATTAAAAAATAACCTGATCTAATTCGTAAGAACATGTAAATTTCTCACTATTTGCCACAGAACACAATGTGTTTAAATCTCTGCAAAGGTGTGAAACACATAGTTAAAATCCACTGAAGAGTAATAATGCACAATTCTGGTGAGCAAACGACAGAAGGCATATGTTCATAGCCACCAATCAGCATCTAGTGTGCATTGCTGCTCCTGAGCCTACCTAGGTATGATTTTCAGCAATGAATATCAAGAGAACAAAGTAACAGATAATAGAAGTACATTGAAAAAAAATGCATGCTCTATCTGAACCTTGCAAGTTTAATTTTAGCTTTCATGTCCTAAAATTAACAAAATGAATTTCATGTCCTAAAAAAAAGCAGACCCCCCCCCCCATTTTCTGTTACTTATGTGCAATGCAAATCAAGCGGCCAGCTAGCATGCTGTATGTTGTAAATGTTATATGTAAACATCCAGTGGTGCGTATTTTAAACAGCTCCTTTGAAAACTGAGGTCTGGCCTCTTGATACTTCAGCATCAGCTAATGAAAAACAAAAATGATTTTTCATCATGTAAAAAGAACAGAATAGCAAGATGCATATAAAGGGGCTGTATATTTAGAAACCGCCATGTCTCTTAGGGACAGCATCGTATCATATGGCGTTTAGAATTCATCTTGTGATTGTGATCTGCATTTTGAGTTCAGCTGAACATCAGCCACAGAATATTTCTGCATACAGATTTCCTTGTACAAGAATCGATTTCATCATAATTTGAATTGATGAAATGTATTTTTTTTCTTCACTTGAATATATTAAAGCTATGGATGTCAGACTAGCTGTTTAGCTGGGGTATAAACCTTGTGAGATCTTTTAAAACCTGTTCTTAAACTCTAATTCTGAATGAGTTGATCTTTTCCTATTAAGTATATCAATTACTATGACGGTTACATGCAGTGATAAAGCAGTAGAAGATGCCAATAAACCAAAGCTGTTTATGACTTATCATTAGAGGGATTCTAAAGTAATTTAATATTTGCATTAGAAATGAAGGGCTGCATGCAAAATAAATGGTTTAAAAATATTTTGTCTGCACAATTTGCATTGTTTAGCAGTCCAGGGAACCCCCCTTTGGAAAGCCTATTGGGTGTTGTTTATCTTATCTGCTTTGCAATACCTAATGATGGAGGGATTTATATAAGCTCCTGCACATATCAAGCAATCACTCTGCATTCCAGGGAAAGCACTCCAGCCTCTCTAGATTAAGTGGAAAACTTCTTTCTTCAGATGTAAATTAGAGGAAAAGCAGGCAAAGAAAAATAATAAAAGTACTTTGTAAAGTAGTTATACTATTTATAAAAAAAGCTTTTATTTACTTATGTGGCCTGCATATTGCAGCTGGCAGCTGGCTCTTCCTTGAAGCTATGGTGATGTCTCCACAGGCGACCTGGTGATGATGTCACAGGGGGCATTAACTCCCTGTTCAGAAACTCACCTTTCTTCTTTGTGCCCCCCACAATACATGAACAAATTTATAGATCCCATATTTGAAAGCAGCAATCCTGCTCTTTGTAATTTGTGATTTGTTATAGTAATAATAACCTGACAGTAACAGCTGGCGTCATTTTTATGTTGTTGACGTTACATCTCATAGATCCATGTTTCTCTGAACTAATAAACAACGTAGAAATCAAAATAAATGGGTGAACGTAAAATCTGTGATATTTTAAGAAAATCTATGTAGGTTGACCTTTGGTAGAAATACTTTTTTTTGTTTTTGTTATTATTATAAATGCTTTGTGAGTTTGGACAGTGGTGGGAACATACATAAATTGTAAAAATGGGTTAAGCTACCCCACTGACAAAAACAGAATGTTGTGTAATTTTAAATGTATCTATGTTATGTTAGATATTTTATTCCCATAGGGGCTGATTTATTAAGCAGCGGGCGGACATGATTCGCTGTGGTCGGGATAATTGCAGTTGTGGCGGACGAGTTAAGGAGCAACAGTCTTATGACCGCCTCTTCTTAACTCCTTATTCCAGCGAGCCTTCCGGCTCGCGCAGAATGACCAGCACTCGCTTGCTTATTAGTAAATAGGCCCCATAGTCTCTTCTGATATGCAGTTGTTAATTTTAATTAAACAATATGGGTATACAATCCTCATTTTACTGTTTTGGGAAAATAAACTGATGCTAAATGTTGGACAATAAAATGTGGGTTTGAAATATTTAGGAAACAATTACTTTAATGCTTCTTTACTATGAACGCCATAGACCGTTAAAGAAAAATTTCATTTTTATTTATTTATTTTTTATGCATTTCATGTGGTGGCTTTTTCTGCAAAACATAGTTATGATCTAAAAATGATTGGGCTGCTGAAAGATATGATATCGGTACCTCTCAGAAACAAAACTACTTGAGATGTATTATAGGGTGAAAAGGGTTAAAGGTTAAACATGAAAGGGTTAAACATGTATAGGATGGTAATGGGTTAAAGGGGTCAGCAAAGTCATGCTTCAGAGAGGCAATTTTAAACAAGTATCATTAAGGGAAAATAAAAAATTGGGTATCGATCTATCTATCGAAAGAGAATATTATTTACTATTGAAACCTTATTAGAGCAATGAAAACATACTTTGCAGCATATTTAAATGTGTTCCTGTGGCCTCTGATTCTTTAAATATAAATTATCTTTGTTTTGTTAAAATTAGTTTTGTGTGCTGTGTTTCTTTCAATACTTTCAAGACTTTTGTTTAAGAACAGCAAACCATTTTTATAAAGATTCCAATTTACTTCTATTATCAAATTTGCTTAGTTCAAGAGATACCTAGGTAGATGTATTGATTTATAGAATTACATTTTGCTGATAATCACTAGATGTTCTTACAGTGAATGCAGCTAAATACATTTATTATACAAACTGTCAGTCTAATTTAGGGATATGAAACTCAAAAATATTGTTTTTGTGATTCAGACAGAGCACACAATAAAAATAAAAAAAGTTTCCAATTTACTTCTATTATCAAATTTGCTTCAATTTGCTTCAACAGTATTCTGTATTGAAGAGATACCTAGGTATGCATCTACATGGCAGGTAATAGTGCGGCCATCTAGTGTTCTTGTGAATAGATAACATTCTTACAAAACTGCTGCCATAATGTGCCGGCTCCTAAGCATGCATCTCAGCTTTTCAACAAAAGATAGCAAGAGAAAAAAGAAACAATGATAATAAAAGAAGTACATTAGAAAGTTGTTTAAAATTGCATGCTTTATCTGAATAATGAAAAAAAAAAAGAAATTTGTCTTTTATATCCCTTTACATTAGGTCTATATGGCATTCATTTCTTTTAGCCCTGGAACATAATATGTTATGAAGTCTGAAAGCAGAACCAATAGTTTAAATAAGACAGCACTATCTTTCTCTGCTTGGCCTATATCTGATTGCAATATGCGAGTCCATCACACAAATCCTTGTTTGTATATTCTATAAATTACAAGATATATTGAAGAGAATTAAACAAAAGTGAGTCATTCTGACTAGAGATTTGGTTTTCTTGACGTGGTGAGGGCAACACAGATTTTGATAGCACATAACAACCAGTTGGTCCCTTTAAATCTGCTCCATTAAACAAAATGATTCATGTGATCTCCTGAAGGATCAAATATACAATAACCTTGTTGGCTTTGCTTTGTGTTTCCTTTCTGGTCTAGTACATTCCCAAACACATCACTTAGATTGATGATTCTTCTGGCACAGATTGTATTGTATATTGTGTCATTATTTCTCTTTACATTAGTACTGTAAATAAAACGTAATGAATCTGTGCAGAGCTCGAAGAATCTGATATCCACAGCTCATGACATTTTGACTGCTGTGTTTTGGTAAGTGTGTTTGTATAACTTACTAGATCCTATCCAGTTTTGTTATTGTTATTCATTATAATTGTAGATGCAAGTGATCATTTTCTTAAATAAAAATGAAGAACTACAGTCCTTGCGTCATTTTAGTTTTCAAAAAATACAAACATGTAAAGTGTATGGGGAAAAAAATATAATTTATGCTTACTTGATAAATTCATTTCTCCTGTAGTGTAGTCAGTCCACGGGTCATCCATTACTTATGGGATTATATCTCCTCCCTAACAGGAAGTGCAAGAGGATCACCCAAGCAGAGCTGCTATATAGCTCCTCCCCTCTACGTCATACCCAGTCATTCGACCGAAACCAAACGAGAAAGGAGAAACTATAGGGTGCAGTGGTGACTGGAGTTTAATTTAAAATTTAGACCTGCCGTAAAAAACAGGGCGGGCCGTGGACTGACTACACTACAGGAGAAATGAATTTATCAGGTAAGCATAAATTATATTTTCTCCTGTTAAGTGTAGTCAGTCCACGGGTCATCCATTACTTATGGGATACCAATACCAAAGCTAAAAGTACACGGATGACGGGAGGGACAGGCAGGATCTTTACACGGAAGGAACCACTGCCTGTAGAACCTTTCTCCCAAAAACAGCCTCCGAAGAAGCAAAAGTGTCAAATTTGTAAAATTTTGAAAAAGTGTGAAGTGAAGACCAAGTTGCAGCCTTGCAAATCTGTTCAACAGAGGCCTCATTCTTAAAGGCCCAAGTGGAAGCCACAGCTCTAGTAGAATGAGCCGTAATCCTTTCAGGAGGCTGCTGTCCAGCAGTCTCATAGGCTAAACGTATTATGCTACGAAGCCAAAAAGAGAGAGAGGTAGCCGAAGCTTTTTGACCTCTCCTCTGTCCAGAATAAACGACAAACAGGGAAGAAGTTTGACGAAAATCTTTAGTTGCCTGCAAATAAAATTTCAGGGCACGGACGACGTCCAGATTGTGCAGAAGTCGTTCCTTCTTTGAAGAAGGGTTAGGGCACAATGATGGAACAACAATCTCTTGATTGATATTCTTCTTAGTGACTACCTTAGGTAAGAACCCAGGTTTAGTACGCAGAACTACCTTGTCTGAATGAAAAATCAGATAAGGAGAATCACAATGTAAGGCCGATAACTCAGAGACTCTTCGAGCCGAGGAAATAGCCATTAAAAACAGAACTTTCCAAGATAACAGCTTGATATCAATGGAATGAAGGGGTTCAAACGGAACACCTTGCAGAACGTTAAGAACTAAGTTTAAGCTCCACGGCGGAGCAACAGTCTTAAACACAGGCTTAATCCTAGCCAAAGCCTGACAAAAAGCCTGAACGTCTGGAACTTCTGCCAGACGTTTGTGTAAAAGGATAGACAGAGCTGATATCTGTCCCTTTAACGAACTAGCAGATAAACCCTTTTCTAAACCTTCTTGTAGAAAAGACAATATCCTAGGAATCCTAACCTTACTCCATGAGTAACTCTTGGATTCGCACCAATATAAGTATTTACGCCATATTTTATGGTAAATTTTCCTGGTAACAGGTTTCCTAGCCTGTATTAAGGTATCAATCACTGACTCCGAGAATCCCCGCTTTGATAGAATCAAGCGTTCAATCTCCATGCAGTCAGCCTCAGAGAAATTAGATTTGGATGTTTGAAAGGACCCTGAATCAGAAGGTCCTGTCTCAGAGGCAGAGACCATGGTGGACAGGACGACATGTCCACTAGATCTGCATACCAGGTCCTGCGTGGCCACGCAGGCGCTATTAGAATCATTGATGCTCTCTCCTGTTTGATCCTTGCAATCAATCGAGGAAGCATCGGGAAGGGTGGAAACACATAAGCCATGTTGAAGACCCAAGGTGCTGTTAGAGCATCTATCAGTACCGCTCCCGGGTCCCTGGACCTGGATCCGTAACAAGGAAGCTTGGCGTTCTGGCGAGACGCCATGAGATCCAGATCTGGTTTGCCCCAATGATGAAGCAGTTGGGCAAACACCTCCGGATGAAGTTCCCACTCCCCCGGATGAAAGGTCTGGCGACTTAGAAAATCCGCCTCCCAGTTCTCCACGCCTGGGATGTGGATCGCTGACAGGTGGCAAGAGTGAGACTCTGCCCAGCGAATTATCTTTGAGACTTCCATCATCGCTAGGGAACTCCTTGTTCCTCCTTGATGGTTGATGTAAGCCACAGTCGTGATGTTGTCCGACTGAAACCTGATGAACCTCAGAGTTGCTAACTGAGGCCAAGCCAGAAGAGCATTGAAAATTGCTCTTAATTCCAGAATGTTTATTGGAAGGAGTCTCTCCTCCTGAGTCCATGATCCCTGAGCCTTCAGGGAATTCCAGACTGCGCCCCAACCTAGAAGGCTGGCGTCTGTTGTTACAATCGTCCAATCTGGCCTGCGGAAGGGCATCCCCTTGGACAGATGTGGCCGAGAAAGCCACCATAGAAGAGAATCTTAGATACCGGTAATGATCCTTGTGAATCGGTATGTGAAGGTAGGCATCCTTTAAATCCACTGTGGTCATGTACTGACCCTCTTGGATCATGGGTAAGATGGTTCGAATAGTTTCCATTTTGAACGATGGAACTCTTAGGAATTTGTTTAGGATCTTTAAGTCCAAGATTGGTCTGAAGGTTCCCTCTTTTTTGGGAACCACAAACAGATTTGAATAGAACCCTTGTCCGTGTTCCGACCGCGGAACTGGGTGGATCACTCCCATTAGTAAGAGGTCTTGTACACAGCGTAGAAACGCCTCTTTCTTTATCTGGTTTGCTGATAACCTTGAAAGATGAAATCTCCCTTGTGGAGGAGAAGCTTTGAAGTCCAGAAGATATCCCTGAGATATGATCTCCAACGCCCAGGGATCCTGGACATCTCTTGCCCAAGCCTGGGCGAAGAGAGAAAGTCTGCCCCCCACTAGATCCGTTTCCGGATCGGGGGCCCTCACTTCATGCTGTCTTAGGGGCAGCAGCAGGTTTTCTGGCCTGCTTGCCCTTGTTCCAGGACTGGTTAGGTTTCCAGCCCTGTCTGTAGCGAGCAACAGTTCCTTCCTGTCTTGGAGCGGAGGAAGTTGATGCTGCTCCTGCCTTGAAGTTACGAAAGGCACGAAAATTAGACTGTTTAGCCCTTGGTTTGGCCCTGTCTTGAGGCAGGGCATGGCCCTTACCTCCAGTAATGTCAGCGATAATTTCTTTCAAACCGGGCCCGAATAATGTCTGCCCTTTGAAAGGAATATTAAGCAATTTAGATTTAGAAGTCACATCAGCTGACCAGGATTTAAGCCACAGCGCTCTACGCGCTTGAATGGCGAATCCGGAGTTCTTAGCCGTAAGTTTGGTTAAGTGTACTACGGCATCAGAAATAAATGAATTAGCTAGCTTAAGGGCTTTAAGCTTGTTTATAATCTCATCCAATGGAGCTGTGCTAAGGGTCTCTTCCAGAGACTCAAAGCAGAATGCCGCCGCAGCAGTGACAGGCGCAATGCATGCAAGGGGTTGTAATATAAAACCTTGCTGAACAAACATTTTCTTAAGGTAACCCTCTAACTTTTTATCCATTGGATCTGAAAAAGCACAGCTATCCTCCACCGGGATAGTGGTGCGCTTAGCCAGAGTAGAAACTGCTCCCTCCACCTTAGGGACCGTCTGCCATAAGTCCCGTGTGGTGGCGTCTATTGGAAACATTTTTCTAAATATAGGAGGGGGTGAAAAAGGCACACCGGGTCTATCCCACTCCTTGTTAACAATTTCTGTAAGCCTTTTAGGTATAGGAAAAACGTCGGTACACGCCGGTACCGCAAAATATTTATCCAGCCTACATACTTTCTCTGGAATTGCAACCGTGTTACAATCATTCAGAGCCGCTAAAACCTCCCCTAGTAATACACGGAGGTTCTCAAGCTTAAATTTAAAATTTGAAATGTCTGAATCCAGTTTACTTGGATCAGATCCGTCACCAACAGAATGAAGCTCTCCGTCCTCATGTTCTGCAAATTGTGACGCAGTATCAGACATGGCTCTATTATTATCAGCGCACTCTGTTCTTATTCCAGAGTGATCGCGTTTACCTCTAAATTCTGGCAATTTAGATAGTACTTCAGTCATAACATTAGCCATGTCTTGCAAAGTGATTTGTATGGGCCGCCCTGATGTACTTGGCGCCACAATATCACGCACCTCCTGAGCGGGAGGCGAAGGTACTGACATGTGAGGAGAGTTAGTCGGCATAACTTCCCCCTCGTTGTCTGGTGATATATTTTTCACATATAAAGTTTGACTTTTATTCAAAGTAACATCTATACATTGAGTGCACAAATTTCTATTGGGCTCCACATTGGCCTTTAAACATAGTGAACAAACAGCTTCATCTGTGTCAGACATGTTTAAACAGACTAGCAATAACACTAGCAAGCTTGGAAAAAAACCTTTAAAGGGTTACTTTCTATTATGATTTTTAAGCTAAACAACTAACATATTAAAGTTAATAAACATTAATTAAAACCTACTGACCTATATTTTCTCCAAAACGAAGTTTCATAACGTTCTAAAAGTTATATCTTTTATTCGCCGATGATGTCACGTTATCCTGCCCACTATTTTCAGCACTGAGTGTTCAAAATACTTAAACCAATAACTTTGTGTTTAAAGCGCCATTTTGGAACCTAGGTATTGTAAACGGATTGGTACAGAGCAAAGGATACCCACGGTGTGGGTGTGGAAAACAATTACATTTTCAGACAAGATTTCTGATATATGGTAGAGATATGTTAATGAAATGCTATTGAGAAAAAGCATATTTGGGGTAGTTAGTTAGTAACAGGCATAGAAAATATCTACTAACAGTGGCCCTTTAAATAAATTTACAAGCTATATAAAAAACGCTACTGCGCCTTTAAGAAGCATAAAAATGTGACACAGTTGAATTAACGATGAACCAAATATGTTAAAACAACCAAATTTTAACAGAAAATGTATAAAGTTAGCAGAGAATTGCACCCACAAGCAAAAGGATGATTAACCCCTTAATACCCAAAACGGATAACAGTTGAAATAATAAACGTTTTTTATCACAGTCAAACACACTGTCACAGATCTGCTGTGACTGATTACCTCCCTCAAAACTAGTTTTGGAGACCCCTGGGCTCTGTAGAGACGTCCTGGATCATGGAGGAAGAAATAGGAAGACTGTGACTAAATTTTTACTGCGCAATAAAGCGCTAAAATAGGCCCCTCCCACTCATATTACAACAGTGGGGAAGCTCAGTAAACTGTTTTTATTCAGAAACAAACGACAGCCATGTGGTAAAAATCATGCCCATAAAGTTTTATCACCAAGTACCTCAGAAAAAACGATTAACATGCCAGTAAACGTTTTAAAAATGAAAATTATGAAGTGTTATTAATGAGAGAGAGAGAGAGAGAGAGAGAGAGAGAGAGAGAGAAAAAGAGAGAGAAAAAGAGAGAGAGAAAAAGAGAGAGAAAAAGAGAGAGAGAGAGAGAGAGAGAGAGAGAGAGAGAAAAAGAGAGAGAAAAAGAGAGAGAGAGAGAGAAAAAGAGAGAGAGAGAAAAAGAGAGAGAGAGAAAAAGAGAGAAAAAGAGAGAAAAAAAAAAAAAAAAAAATGACAGTAACATAGCAGTGTTTGCATGCATAAACAGTGTAATGGCCAAAAAGGACACCTCTATTGAGTTCAGATGTTTTGGCCACACCCATTGCTAACAGGTGCATACAATCCAGCACATAGCTATTAAATCTCCATAGACAAACATTGGCAGTACAATGGGTCATACTGAAGAGCTCAGTGACTTTAAATGTGGCTCTATGATAGGATGCCACCTTTGCAACAAATCAGTTTGTGAAATTTCTGCCCTACTAGATCTTCGCCAGGTCAGCGGTGTCTAGGATCAACAATAACCAAGCCATGAAGTGCAAGACCACACAAACTCACAGAGTGGGGTCACCAAGTGCTGAAGCACATATTGTTTAAAAATCACAAATCATCTGTTGCATCACTCACTACAGAGCTCCAAACTGCTTCTGGAAGCAACATCAGCACAAAAACTGTCTGTTGGGAGCTTCAAGAAATAGGTTTCCATGGCTGAGTAGCTGTACCCAACCTGCACAGAGGCAAGGGCCGGCTGGATTGGTGTAAAGCATGACGCCACCACTGGACTCTGGAGCAGTGTGAACTTTTTGGGCCCGAATTATGAAGCTCAGAATGGAGCTTGATGCCCCTGTTTGAAACAGTAGTTATGAAGTAGCGGTCTAAAGACCGCTGCTCCATAACTTTTCCGCCTGCTCTGAGTCCGTGGTCTTCAATATGCCCGATCCTATACGACTGGGCTGATTGACACTCCCTGCTAGCGGCCAGTTGGCCGCGAATCTGCAGGGGGCAGCATTGCACAAGCAGTTCACCAGAAAATGCTGTCTGCATTTATCGATGTGCAGCGGATATGATACGCTACATCGTATTATGTCCGCTCGCGCTTTGGTAAATTGGCCCCATTGTCTGGAGTGACGAATCACACTTCACTAAATGCCGGTCTCATGTAAGAGTCTAGGTGTGGCGGGTGCCCGGAATAAGATACCTACCAAAATGCATAGTACTTGCTTACTGTAAAGTTTGGTGGCTAATGGTCTGGGGCTGTTTTTCTTACTTGTCGAGACTAGGGGAAAGATCACACACACACAAACTATCATTAATAGCAATATGGTTTATCACTAAATAGGCTATGTATACACTTTTAACCCTTGCATTAGATCTAAAACAAAAATTATTAGACCGATTTTATGGGTAGCAGGAGTATACAAAGTGGTGTCAAGGAAGTGAGAGAGATTTCCGGCGATTTGTGACCAAACTTGAGAATACTTTTTTTTTACAAGCCTGCAGTAGGAATTTAAACCTCCAAGCAATACAAGATGTCTAAAGAGACCACCTGTTCCCCACCAGTGTCCTAAACAATCAATATAAAACCATTGTGCACCAGCCTCAGAACAGTTGTACAAAAAAACTTGTAGTAGTACCAGGCAGAGAGATCCATTTGGTTTTTTGTTCCATTTTTGGAGCCGCAATTATTCTTGTGAAAGTGCAACAAACTGAGATCTGTGCAAATCCAGATCTCAGTGTGTCGCACTTTCAAAATAATAATTGCGGCTCAGAAAAGAGCCGATTGCGACTTTCTGCTGCCTAGTACCACATTCGTTAGGGAACAAAAAACCCACATGCTCGTATCTCGTACCAGTGATACATTTCCTAGTTATCTCTTGTGGGGAAAATCAAATCCCCAAGGATGGTAAGGATACCAGTAGCTAAAAATAAAATAAAAAGTAGATATCCTCAAACTAAATGTGTGCTTCAGTGTAAATATCTAAAAGGATATGAAACCCAAAACTTTTTTTTCATGATTCAGATAGAGCGTGCAATTTCAAGCAACTTTTTAATTTACTCCTATAATCCATTTTTCTTTGTTCTCTTGGCATCTATTGTTGCTTAGGAGCCAGACATTTCTGAAGCACTATATGGCATACGTTTTGCAAGAATGTTATCCATTTACTACAGCACTAGATGTCAGCACTATTTCATGTAGTGCTCCAGATGCCTACCTAGGTATCTCTTCAACACAGAATATTATGGGAATGAAGCTAATTTAAAGGGACATTAAACCCAATTTTTTTTCTTTCATAATTCAGACAGATAATACAATTTTAAACAACATTCCTATTTACTTCTATTATCTAATGTGCTTCATTCTTTAGATATCCTTTGTTAAAGAAATAGCAATGCACACGGGCGAGCCAATCACAGGAGGCATCTATGTGCAGCCACTAATCAGAAGCTACTGAGCCTATCTAGATATGCTTTTCAGGAAAGAATATCAAGAGAATGAAGCAAATTGGATAATAGAAGTAAATTAGAAAGTTGTTTAAAATGGTATTATCTATCTGAATCATGAAAGAAAAAAATTGGGTTTAATGTCCCTTTAATAATAAAAGTAAACTGGAAACTGTTTTGAAATTATATGTGCTCTGTCTGAATCATAGAAGAAAACCTTTGGGTTTAATATCCCTTTAATTATTGAGAAGATGTCAGCAGAAGGAATTATATTCCCAGTGCGAGGTACGAGATACGAGCTACAATGGTTATTTTTAATTATTCTCTCTAAGAGCCAGATGATCTGAAGCTCTCTGCTCTGGCGAGATTATCTAAGATGTCTCAACAGTAATGTGAGATCACACAAAGAATTATAGAAAGGTAATATATATATATATATTTATATATCTATTTATTTATCTATGCATGGTTCTGTATGTGAAGGTGAGACGCATACTTTGCAATATAATGCTAAAAAAAACCCAACATTTTGTATAATTTCCCTCCATGCCTGCGAGTTTTTATCATTGGGCTTTGGTATACAGACAGAGATGAGATAAGGAAGCCTTTGTGTGTATAAAAAGTGATAAGATAAGGAGGTCTGATTTCCCTGCAAGCTCAGGGAGCAAAACCAGCGATTTCTTATACAAAAATAAACATAAAATAGCTTTTACCCCGTTTACACTCTGTGGCTGGAATAAAAAGTCATTGGCATTCAGATGGCATACAACTTTCCAATATTCTTATATCAAATATGCCTAGTATCCTTTGTTGAAGGATCAGCAAGCCACTACTGGGAACTAGCTGAACAAAGTTGAGCCAATGAGAAGAAGCATATATGTGCAGCCACCAATCAGGAACTAGCTCCTAGTAGTGCTTCACTGTTGCTCCTAAACCTACTTAGTTATTCTTTTCAACAAATGATAGCTTGAGAACAAAACAAAGTAGGTAATAGAAGTAAATTGGAAAGTTGTTTAAAATTGCATGCTCTTGGGTTTCATGTCCCTTTATGGGGAAAACAGTTTTACAGTACACTGTCCCTTTAAAATTCTTTTAGACTATACTTCCGTTCCGTGTACTCAGCTCTGATTTACTTTCACACTATAAAGTTTCTTGCTATAATCACTGAGCACTTTCTAAGATTTCCCAGAATTTCTTTTTTAGTTGGTTAAGAGGATTTACAATCAGATGCAAGTATTTTAAAATGCTAAAAGCCAATGTACGTGTTGTTACTGCCACCCTATCAGTACAAGCTATTCTAATTCCATCTGTCATTACCTCTTTAAGTAACTTCTGACTTTCTGGTCTAATTAGTAGATTTACAACACTCAATTGCGTTGTTATGAAAAACTTTAACAGCCACACCTGTGCAACATGCTTGAACTTATTTCTTCATTAATGGCATGATTTGTTTTTTTACTCTCATATCCTTACTAATAAGAGGAGACAGGAGGGGAAGTTGTTGTTTTTTTAAGTTAGATTCCGTAATTTTATATTTTTATTTCTGCATTTTTATGAAATTAATACAGACACACACAAATAACTATATATATATATAGTCCATGTAGAAAATAAGGTAACAGCACCACAGCACACAATCTTCTTTTAAAGGTGAAAAATCTTTATTTGAGGTTTAGCAACCAGTTTACTGTTTACTGGTTGCTAAACCTCAAATAAAGATTTTTCACCTTTAAAAGAAGATTGTGTGCTGTGGTGCTGTTACCTTATTTTCTACATGGACTGTATACACTGGAGTTTGGCTGATACTCCTTGGTAACGTGCACACAGGTGGGAAAGAAACTTTACTAAAACCTATGGTGCTGGATTCAACTCACTTACTTCTTATATATATATATATATATATATATATATATATATATATATATATACACATATATATATTTTACATTGACCAAGGTCACATTGCATTATACTCAAGCTTATGCTAAAGATACCACCTCAAAATAATTATAAACTATACTCACATAGACTATACTCACATTTTTTAATGAAAAATTACAATGGAAGTTTGTTAATAGGAATTATTCTACTTTGATTTTATTTAACAATAGAAACAATAGACAGCGCTAAAACAATATTGTTAAAAAAACTGAATATATTTAGTAAAACTTAATATATAAAAACAATGTTACAATCTAATAAAAATGGATATTTGCATTGCATGAAATTGAAGATCTCTCTCTCTCTCTCTCTCTCTCTCTCTCTCTCTCTCTCTCTCTCTCTCTCTCGTCTGGAGAGCCACGTTTGCTGACTCCTGGTATATACTACTACAAATACATGGGCAGAATTTGATACAAATTGTGTAATTGCTTTTTCAATAACAAATGACTGATTTCCGCTATCTGCGCTGGTAGTTTGTGCCTCCCTGAGATATAGTAGATGGATAGATACGTAGATGGCTGGATGGATAGATTGATACAGATAGATTGATGGATAGATACGTAGATGGCTGGATGGATAGATTGATACAGATAGATTGATGGATAGATACATAGATGGCTACATGCATAAATTAGCCTACTTATTACAGTTATTTTGCAGTGTAGGTCAGTGTGTAATGCGTATTAAGAGTAGGAGTCAGACAAATAGACATTTATGTTTATATTTATTGTTATATATCTGTATTATTAGATTAGCTTTTTTTCTGCACTATGTTTTAACCCCTTAATGACCGGACCATTTTTCAATTTTCTTACCCTTAATGACAATGGCTATTTTTACATTTCTGCAGTGTTTGTGTTTAGCTGTAATTTCCCTCTTACTCATTTACTGTACCCACACATATTATATACCGTTTTTCTCGCCATTAAATGGACTTTCTAAGGATACCATTATTTTCATCATATCTTATAATTTCCTATAAAAAAAATATAAAATATGAGGAAAAAATTGAAAAAAAACACACTTTTTCTAACTTTGACCCCCAAAATCTGTTACACATCTACAATCACCAAAAAACACCTATGCTAAATAGTTTCTAAATTTTGTCCTGAGTTTAGAAATACCCAATGTTTACATGTTCTTTACTTTTTTTGCAAGTTATAGGGCCATAAATACAAGTAGCACTTTGCTATTTCCAAACAACTTTTTTTCAAAATTAGCGCTAGTTACATTGGAACCCTGATATCTGTCAGGAATACCTGAATATCCCTTGACATGTATATATTTTTTTTTAGAAGACAACCCAAAGTATTGATCTAGGCCCATTTTGGTATATTTCATGCCACCATTTCACCGCCAAATGTGATCAAATAAAAAAAAAAGTTCACTTTTTCACAAATTTTGTCACAAACTTTAGGTTTCCCACTGAAATTATTTACAAACAGCTTCTGCAATTAAGGCACAAATGGTTGTAAATGCTTCTTTGGGATCCCCTTTGTTCAGAAATAGCAGACTTATATGGCTTTGGGGTTGCTTTTTGGTAAGTAGAAGGCCGCTAAATGCTGCTGCGCACCACACGTAAATTATGCCCAGCAGTTAAGGGGTTAAATTAGGTAGCTTGTAGGGAGCTTGCAGGGTTAATTTTAGCTTTAGGGTAGAGATCAGCCTCCCACCTGACACATCCCACCCCCTGATCCCTCCCAAACAGTTCTCTTCCCTCCCCCACCCCACAATTGTCCCCGCCATCTTAAGTACTGGCAGAAAGTACTAAATAAAAGGAGTTTTTCTTTTTTTTAATAAAAAAAAATAAAATGTTTTAGCTGTGATGGACTCCTGCCTTAGCCCCAACCTCCATGATCCCCCCCCCCAGCTCTCTAACCCTCTCCCCTACCTAATTGCCGCCATCTTGGGTACTGGCAGCTGTCTGCCAGTACCCAATTTGCCCCCCAAAAAAGTGGTTTTTTTATTATTTTTTATTTCCATTTTAATTTTTTCTGTAGTGTAGCAGCCCCCCACAATACCCCAACCCCCTCCCCCTCCCAGATCCTCATATATTTATTATTATATTATTACTTTCCCCCCCTCTTCCCACTCATTGGTGTCAGTGTGGGTAGGTAATCGCGCCCCCGCACGCTCCCGGCACCCGGCGTGCACATTGCACTAACAGGAGCCGGATGCCGGGTAGCGATGGGCCGCCCACCCGCCTCCCTGTTGCGCTCCCACCCACCAACGAACCGGCCGCATCGCTACCGGTGCAGAGAGGGCCACA